>NC_092344.1:60117212-60473724 GCF_963676685.1 Mytilus edulis | reverse complement strand
TAAATTGCAGTTACAAGTATCACAAAACTTCCCTGACCTCTTTTCTTTAACTGTTTAACCATAATAGAGGGAGGAGGGAGGGAGGGATCCAGATCCCGAAATCCCGGGCTTAAAAACACGAAATCCCGAGGTCCCGAATTTAAAAAAAATTAAATCCCGACTACCCGAAATTCGGAAATAGAATTCCCGGATCCCGAAAGGGTCAATCCCGAAATCCCGAGCTTAAAATCACCTGATCCCGGAGTTCCGATAAAGGTCCTACCCCCCCCCCTACCCCTCCCCGTAATTCTATATTCATTTCATTCATAATCACGAATTGAGACTTGATACTTCAAAATTACATTCTCTAATTTTGAATGATGCACACAGCCCACAATAAAAGAAAACAGATTTCGCTATATATCTCTTCGAAATTGAAATATGTGAAAGAAGAAATGACATGTTATATTTTTATCTTACATGTGTACTTTCAATTTCAATATGGTTCTAAATTTAGATTTAGTTTTCCCATAAATTGCGGACGGAATAGAAGACACCTGTTTATTTTCTGCACATGTAGAAAAAGTTGAAAACTGGGAGTTGAATGACACAATTTTTACTTATTTTAAGATAAATGCTAGAGTGAGACAACTTTTAAGTTACTGAGTAATTTTTGGGGCATAATTTGTTTATTTTTTGTTTGTTTTCCGTCTTTGTTCTTCCGACTGGTAAGTTTTGCACTAGTGGTCAAATTATTCTCTTGGTATCGTCTGATATCTTATATGAATATAAATCATGTCCTTAAATTTTCAATTGCACAATATACGAACATTTCAATGTCTTTTTAATTAAACAATTAAATTCACACGTCTTTCATTAATTATTTGTAACCTATTATAAAACTTTACGTTGAGTACTGTTTTTCGTTCAAGACTACAGCTTTTTAAAACTATATTGTTGGGTCAATTCAGGTTTCATTTTAATTAATTTGATATCAATAGAAGAAAAATTGTTACATGTTTATTTTAAAATTAATAATTTTGTTGTGAGGTTTTTTTCTTTCTGTTGATATCATAAACACGAAATGCCTTCTCCTACGCGTCTAAAACAAAAAAAAACAAAAACAAAACAAACAAACAGTGTTTTTAAGTCAGGCTGCACACAGAACAACGTACAGAATGCTGTGATTTCTAATTGGAGTTATTTAGATAATTTCTATGAGGTTTAAGACAGCACAGGCCTGCTTGTTGGATTCATTATAGACCGCAGAAAGTAGTTTCTCTTTCGTGTGTCCTTTCTTGGAGTAAGGGAGATAACTTGCGTAACTAACGACGAACGTTTTTAATCCCGTATTCCGCTATAGCTAGAGGCGTGCAATTACGTACACTTCGCCTTAACTGAAGTATGATATTGGTCAACCAATTGCTGATTTTTGAATGGTGGTCTTATGTTTCACAACATTTATCCATACTAAATAAATTTAAATTTGAAAAATTAAAAAAGACTAAGGCCACCTTTTTAATTTTAATACAATATTTTGATGCTGAATAAAAAAATAGATTCTCAGTCTCTAATTATTTTACCAGTAGTTTGTCATTCTAATTTCATTTATTTTTATTAAAAAATTGTTGTTAATGTGTCATATTAAAAGTTTTTAATTTCACTTACAGATAGTAGACATGTCAAACAGAATATGTTTATGGGTGTAATGAGAAGTATATGGAGATCAATGAAATATCAAGAATTCCAGGGAAATGTTCAGCAGCAGGGTGGCTCCTTAGTTGTTGGACCAGGTAAGATAACTTACAGATAGTAGACATGTCAAACAGAATATGTTTATGGGTGTAATTAGAAGTATATGGAGATCAATGAAATATCAAGAATTCCAGGGAAATGTTCAGCAGCAAGGGGGTGCTTTAGTTGTTGGACCAGGTAAGATAACTTACAGATAGCAGACATGTGAAACAGAATATGTTTATGGGTGTAATTAGAAGTATATGGAGATCAATGAAATATCAAGAATTCCAGGGAAATGTTCAGCAGCAGGGTGGCGCCTTAGTTGTTGGACCAGGTAAGATAACTTACAGATAGTAGACTTGTCAAACAGAATATGTTTATGGGTGTAATGAGAAGTATATGGAGATCAATGAAATATCAAGAATTCCAGGGAAATGTTCAGCAGCAAGGGGGTGCTTTAGTTGTTGGACCAGGTAAGATAACTTACAGATAGTAGACATGTGAAACAGAATATGTTTATGGGTGTAATGAGAAGTATATGGAGATCAATGAAATATCAAGAATTCCAGGGAAATGTTCAGCAGCAGGGTGGCGCCTTAGTTGTTGGACCAGGTAAGATAACTTACAGATAGTAGACTTGTCAAACAGAATATGTTTATGGGTGTAATGAGAAGTATATGGAGATCAATGAAATATCAAGAATTCCAGGGAAATGTTCAGCAGCAAGGGGGTGCTTTAGTTGTTGGACCAGGTAAGATAACTTACAGATAGTAGACATGTGAAACAGAATATGTTTATGGGTGTAATGAGAAGTATATGGAGATCAATGAAATATCAAGAATTCCAGGGAAATGTTCAGCAGCAAGGGGGTGCTTTAGTTGTTGGACCAGGTAAGATAACTTACAGATAGTAGACATGTGAAACAGAATATGTTTATGGGTGTAATGAGAAGTATATGGAGATCAATGAAATATCAAGAATTCCAGGGAAATGTTCAGCAGCAAGGTGGTGCCTTAGTTGTTGGACCAGGTAAGATAACTTACAGATAGTAGACATGTGAAACAGAATATGTTTATGGGTGTAATGAGAAGTATATGGAGATCAATGAAATATCAAGAATTCCAGGGAAATGTTCAGCAGCAAGGGGGTGCTTTAGTTGTTGGACCAGGTAAGATAACTTACAGATAGTAGACATGTGAAACAGAATATGTTTATGGGTGTAATGAGAAGTATATGGAGATCAATGAAATATCAAGAATTCCAGGGAAATGTTCAGCAGCAAGGGGGTGCTTTAGTTGTTGGACCAGGTAAGATAACTTACAGATAGTAGACATGTGAAACAGAATATGTTTATGGGTGTAATGAGAAGTATATGGAGATCAATGAAATATCAAGAATTCCAGGGAAATGTTCAGCAGCAAGGGGGTGCTTTAGTTGTTGGACCAGGTAAGATAACTTACAGATACATGTAGTAGACATGTGAAACAGAATATGTTTATGGGTGTAATGAGAAGTATATGGAGATCAATGAAATATCAAGAATTCCAGGGAAATGTTCAGCAGCAAGGTGGTGCTTTAGTTGTTGGACCAGGTAAGATAACTTACAGATACATGTAGTAGACATGTGAAACAGAATATGTTTATGGGTGTAATGAGAAGTATATGGAGATCAATGAAATATCAAGAATTCCAGGGAAATGTTCAGCAGCAAGGTGGTGCCTTAGTTGTTGGACCAGGTAAGATAACTTACAGATAGTAGACATGTGAAACAGAATATGTTTATGGGTGTAATGAGAAGTATATGGAGATCAATGAAATATCAAGAATTCCAGGGAAATGTTCAGCAGCAAGGGGGTGCTTTAGTTGTTGGACCAGGTAAGATAACTTACAGATAGTAGACATGTGAAACAGAATATGTTTATGGGTGTAATGAGAAGTATATGGAGATCAATGAAATATCAAGAATTCCAGGGAAATGTTCAGCAGCAAGGGGGTGCCTTAGTTGTTGGACCAGGTAAGATAACTTACAGATAGTAGACATGTGAAACAGAATATGTTTATGGGTGTAATGAGAAGTATATGGAGATCAATGAAATATCAAGAATTCCAGGGAAATGTTCAGCAGTGAGGGGGTGCCTTAGTTGTTGGACCAGGTAAGATAACTTCAGTCTGGAGTAGGGGTTCAAATTTGGGAAGTTAAATTCAATATTCCATTGGTTAAAAAAACTGAAAAGTGTTCCTTTTTATATCATACATGATATGCTAACAAATTAAGTCAATATAAAAAATGCTTACCATTTTAAGCACTTCTATTAGTAGTTATTTTATATATGACATATATGGAAACTTCTAGCCCATTCAACCACTCGAGTTTTATCCTTGTATCAACAGTGAACACTTTTTCAAATGAAGAGCATGACAATCATATCACATCTCCTTATTTTATAGGCTTTTTTTTCACACTGCTAAACTTAGGGATTTTAATCCAGCAACAATGTAAACTTTGTAAAATCTGCAATGATAAAAGTGGACATAATGCTTTCTGGCCTGTTTGAACATTCGTCATCTATCCTTAATCCAGCAATTTGTTTTAGTCACATTGTTTTCTCTGAAGTTCTTGTCACATCAACTTTATATTATAGCATATATCATATGGGTTTAAACCAGATTTTACAGTTTATTGAAAAATGGAAATATAGTGCGAACTATGCAGTGTCTTATGGACACAGAATCTTTAAATACATTCTGTTATTCGTATCACAATTCATACTTAAACGCACGTCTAGCGTATATACAAAATTTAGTCCTGGTATCTATGATGAGTTTATTTAAACATGATTTACTCTTGTTAAATTAAATGTATGTTTTTCAGGTAATGAATTGCTTTATTCACACTTGGACAAAAACTCCACGAGTCATACTCCCATCAACAAACTGTTAGAAATAGCAGGAGTATTACCAGTCAGTTTTCCAAAAGACCCAAGAGTTCAAAGCTTGTGATCACAATCTAATTCTGTACACTTATAATCAAAATGATTATTGAACATGCGACTGGACCTTTCTGTACTGAAAGATTGAAGAGAACAAATAATGAGTTGTTTGTGCTGTATATATATCATTTATTTATTACCAGACAAAAAGTTTAAATCATAAAGAAGTGGATTTGATAGTAGTTGAAAAATTGGTTTTAATAAAATCTTGATACTCGTGTCCCCCAGAAAAAAAGGGGGAAATTGAATTCATTCATACATTAAATGTTATAATTTAAAGGTTTTGAATCATAGAAAAAAATTTAAAGGTTTTGAATCATAGAAAAAATCAATTGAAAAAATGAACATGATGAGGATAAATTTATTTACATATTCAATAATATTTGATTTTTTTCACATATGACATTCCTTCCAAAAACATATAAAGTTTCATTATAAAATATGTAACAAATATCAAATCATTATAATTACATTCTGATTGTGTATAGAAGAAATGTTTGATAAAATCAGTATGCAGATGAAAAGGGACATATCATTTTATCTTTGTTGTTAAGTTTCATATGATGAAGTATGAATGTGTTTAGTTCTGTAACATTTGATTTTCATTGGACATGAGTTGTCTTCCATATTTCATATCCTTCAAATAACCTATAGTATTTATATAAATAATAATGTTTTTTTGAATATTTGTTTTATTTATTTTGTGTTCAGTTTCAATACATGTATAAACCTCTATTTAAAACATTATAACCCATTTCAATATTTGTGAAACATTTTTCTAACATACTGTCACTATATGCAATATTGTATTTTTTTTACATTCAGATGTTTACTAAATATATTGTAACTGAAGCTCTTTTTATAAAAATGTTAGTTCTCTTAAACTTTGTTAAAAAGTGACACAACACTTTTGTCTTAAGTGGAGAAGCAAATTAGAGCTTCATTCCACAAAATCTACCATTTGAAATTTTATATTTTTTATACCACCAACAAACTTAGTATTTAGACATAACATGTATGCCACTTTATGTCTGTCCCTGTATCCTGCAAGTGAAACTCTTCAGAAATGGATGAATTGATATCAATGAAACTTAACACAGTTGTGGAACAGTACCATAATTCAGATGCAACATGTTTAAGGGGAGATAATCAAATTTACTTCTATATGTAATTGTCTTGCAGGGTTGGGATTATCCTTTTGGAGTCATAGAACTACATGTAGTTTAAAAAGGTTTTTATCAAGTTAGTTGTTATTGTGATACCTCATCAGGAACAACATTTATTTAACTGTAGCAGAAGATTTACATTTGTTTTGTAATGTCTCAATTGTAACCACACACACTATATGAATAGTTTGAATTTTTTGAAATACTAAGGCTTTTTTACCTTAGGCATAGATTACCTTGGCTGTATTTGGCAAAACATTTAGGAATTCTCATCCTCAATGCTCTTCAACTTCGTACTTTATTTGGCCTTTTTAACTTTTTTGGATTAGAGCGTCACTGATGAGTCATTTAAAGAAGAAATGTGCGTCTGTTGTATATACTAAATTTAGTCCTGGTATCTATGATGAGTTTAATTATAACTAACAGAAAAAGATATTCCTGTCAATATATGTGGTGCACATTAAACTTTCTTACTGTTGACATATGTAACAAGTAAAACCTAAATAGTGTATAAATCCACTATAATGTAGAAATTTTAAGAGCATGCAATACATCATTTATCAAGAATAGATTTGATCGGGAAAAAAGAGAAGATATATAAACACATTACAAATAAATTGCTTATGACAATGATATATTTTAAGTTTTGAAATAATACACTTTTGAATGCTGTCACTGTAACTTTTATGTTTTTGTTTTTCTTGGAAATATTTATAACTCTTTTTTTGAAATTATTACTTTACAATAAAGTTTATTTATACAGATATTTGTATTTCATTAGAGTAGGGTAAGCTTGTTAGTTATACATTCTATCAGGTAGGTTTACGGCTGCACGTGGAGTGTGCTGTCTAAATTGGTTTATGTATACCGTTCTATGTTGCTCTCTGAACATTTGGGCTCCCTTTGCATTGGGTTGTCTTTCAATTAACAGTTTTCTTTGCTCTCTGTTGCATTGCTTGTGAATTGAGCTCTCTTTCCCAGTGAGTTTCACTTCTGCTTGTCCTGTGATGTGTTTTTTCATGTATTTTCACCACTGTCTGTGATGTGTTTGATGTCCAGGTAACTTAAAGTGTGCTGTTAGTTGAACCTGTTTTGGAGAAATATTTGTTAGGTAAGTTTATATGCAGTGAAAGCCAGTGATGTATTTGTTCTGGGTCAAAACGATGTCTTCACGATCAGTGCATTGTGTTTGCACTGAGGTACATGTATGTTCCAATCTGACTAAGCTGTGGGCTGATTTTGGGAAATGTTTGATCCTTATATATAGCTCACTGTCTGTGTCTGCTCATTTCCATCTGTGCATAAACCATCTGACCCAGTGTATAAACATTAAAATCTTTGTTATAAACAAGGACTACTATCCTGAATTGGTTTTACTTTGTAAAGTCTGTTCAGATATGACAACTTTTGAATATGCAGACAGTATACTATTTGTTTCGTGTTTTTTGTGAGCTTGTGTTTTTTTCACTTCTATAAGTACGTTAGATTAGAAATTCCTTAAACTTGTTTCTTGTTTTGAGATTGGTTTATAACGTAACTATTATGCGAATGTCATACAAGTGAGTGGTTTAGCTAGCTATAAAACAAGGTTTAATCCACCAAAATTGTCCATTTTCTAAATAAGAAAATGTTTGTAACAAGTCAGGAATATGACAGTTGTTATCCATTAGTTTGAAGTGTTAGAGCTTTTGATTTTGCCATTTGCAAAAGGATTTTCCGTTTTGAATTTTTCTCAAGAGTTCGATATTTTTGTGGTTTTACTTTTCAGTAGATTCAAACACACCGAAGATATCAAACTTGATTTTAAGTGTGGCTATTGATTGAATGAGGATTTCGTATGCTGGAGGATAAGAATGCATACAGAACTATTGCAAAATGAAGATACTTTATAAAAGGATGGTATGACCTCGATAGTATGGTTCAGTGATCATAGATATAAGATGTTGTATGAGACAACTCTCCATCGAAGATGCAATTTATAAAATTAAACCATTATAGGTCAAAGTACATGGAGCCTCGCTCACACCGAACAGCAAGCTGTAAAGGGCCACACAAATGACTAGTGTAAAACCATTTAAACCGGGAAACCAACGGTCTTATCTATATAAAATAAAACAAGAAACGAGAAACACTTATGAATCACATCAACAAAACACCCCTACTGAACATCAGATTCCTGACTTAGCATGGAATAAGGTCATTCCAAAGTAGCATAATGTGAGGCTGATAACATATCACATTAACTTCCTAATAACGAAACCATATCGGCTTTAACTATCCAAAAGGTTGACATAAACTTGATTTTTATACGACCGCAAAATTTGAAAAAATTTTCGTCGTATATTGCTATCACGTTGGCGTCGTCGTCGTCTGCGTCGTCGTCCGGCGTCCGAATACTTTTAGTTTTCGCACTCTAACTTTAGTAAAAGTGAATGGAAATCTATGAAATTTTAACACAAGGTTTATGACCACAAAAGCAAGGTTGGTATTGATTTTGGGAGTTTTGGTCCCAACATTTTAGGAATTAGGGGCCAAATAGGGCCCAAATAAGCATTTTCTTGGTTTTCGCACTATAACTTTAGTTTAAGTTAATAGAAATCTATGAAATTTTGACACAAGGTTTATGACCACAAAAGAACGGTTGGGATTGATTTTGGGAGTTTAGGTTTCAACAGTTTAGGAATTAGGGGCCAAAAAAGGGCCCAAATAAGCATTATTCTTGGTTTTCGCACAATAACTTTAGTTTAAGTAAATAGAAATCAATGAAATTTAAACACAATGTTAATGACTACAAAAGGAAGGTTGGTATTGATTTTGGGAGTTTAGGTCCCAACAGTTTAGGAATTAGGGGCCAAAAAGGGATCCAAATAAGCATTTTTCTTGGTTTTCGCACCATAACGTTAGTATAAGTAAATAGAAATCTATGAAATTTAAACACAAGGTTTATGACCATAAAAGGAAGGTTGGTATTGATTTTGGGAGTTTTGGTCCCAACAGAATAAGGGGCCCAAAGGGTCCAAAATTAAACTTTGTTTGATTTCATCAAAATTGAATAATTGGGGTTCTTTCATATGCCGAATCTAACTGTCATGACTGTGTATGTAGATTCTTAACTTTTGGTCCCGTTTTCAAATTGGTCTACATTAAGGTCCAAAGGGTCCAAAATTAAACTTAGTTTGATTTTGACAAAAAATGAATCAGTTAGGTTCTTTGATATGCTGAATCTAAAAATGTACTTAGATTCTTGATTATTGGCCAAGTTTTCAAGTTGGTCCAAATCGGGGTCCAAAATTAAACTTTGTTTGATTTCATCAAAAATTGAATAAATGGGGTTCTTTGATATACCAAATCTAACTGTGTATGTAGATTCTTCATTTTTGGTCCTGTTTCAAATTGGTCTACACTAAAGTCCAAAGGGTCCAAAATTAAACTTAGTCTGATTTCAACAAAAATTGAAATCTTGAGGTTCTTTGATATGCTGAATCCAAAAATGTACTTAGATTTTTTATTATGGGCCCAGTTTTCAAGTTGGTCCAAATCAGGATCTAAAATTATTATATTAAGTGTTGTGCAATAGCAAGTCTTTTCAATTGCACAGTATTGCGCAATGGCAAGAAATATCTAATTGCACAATATTTTTACATCTTAATATTTTATGATGTATTTAAATGAGTAGTTATTGTTGCAAACTCCATTAGAAATTTTAATTGAGATTAGTTTTGGAATAAGGGAAAGGGGGATGTGATTAAAAAAATTGGGTTCAATTTTTCTCATTTGAAATTTCATAAATAAAAAAGAAAATTTCTTCAAACATTTTTATGCCCCACCTACGATAGTAGAGGGGCATTATGTTTTCTGGTCTGTGCGTCCGTCCGTCTGTCCGTTCGTTCGTCCGTCCGTTCGTCTGTCCGTCTGTCCCGCTTCAGGTTAAAGTTTTTGGTCAAGGTAGTTTTTGATGAAGTTTAAGTCCAATCGACTTCAAACTTAGTACACATGTCCCCTATGATATGATCTTTCTAATTTTAATGCCAAATTAGAGTTTTTACCCCAATTTCACGGTCCACTGAACATGGAAAATGATAGTGCGAGTGGGGCATTCGTGTACTGAGGACACATTCTTGTTTTGAGAGGATTAATATTCAACAGCATAGTGAATTGCTCTAAGAGAAAACAAAAATTTTAAGTTCATTAGAACACATTCATTCTGTGTCAGAAACCTATGCTGTGTCAACTATTTAATCACAATCCAAATTTAGAGCTGAATCCAGCTTGAATGTTGTGTCCATACTTGCCCCAACCGTTCAGGGTTCAACCTCTGCGGTCGTATAAAGCTACGCCCTGCGGAGCATCTGGTCTCAAATTTCTCAAATTCCAAATTTTTTAAAAGTTTGAAGAAGAAATCTTTAATTGCACAATATTGCGCAATAGATTTGTAAGATCTTGACATTTGTTTTGTGTCAGAAACCCATATATTATTTCAAAAATTTGATCACCATAGGCGGATCCAGGGGGGGCCCTGGGGGGCCCGGGCCCCCCCTTTCGTGGGAAAAATTTGGTTGATTATATAGGGAATCATTGAAGCATGACTGGAGCGGGCCCCCTCTTAGGTCAGTCAACGGGCCCCCCTTAGGAAAAGTTCTGGATCCGCCACTGATCACAATCCAAATTCAGAGCTGTACGTATCAGGCATGAATGCTGTGTCCATACTTGCCCCAACTGTTAGGGTTCGACCTCTGCGGTTGTATAAATCTGTAACCATTGCCGATTGGGAGGATTAAATATTACTCATGTTCCTCTGTAGTCCTACAATAAATTCCCATTCTATTACTTTAGTTTGCCTCATCCAAATGTAATAAAACTTTACCACAATGCTCATGATGCTTATTACCACAAAACACAGATAAAGCAGGAAATTGGTAGGCGGAACTTTTACTTTTCTAGAGTTATGCCCTTTACAGATTAAAAAATCGCTGATTTTTTGTTTCTGTTTTCTTACATGATAACTTGAGATCGCCACAACCAATGAAACTTATACATATAAATGGCTATCACCACAAAACTTAGACCAAGTTCAAATTTAGGTAGCATCACTTTTAGTGTTCTTGAAGACAGGTATGTCCCTATATTATGTTATATGCGAGATACTTATACTAATAGACCAGTAATAATTTTAAATTATTTTATTTTAGCTTCTGATTTACCACCCCAGAGAGAAGAGGACAATGATACATTCACCACAATTCAAAATGTGCCATCTTTTATTACTAAACAACCAATTATACAGCCAACTCAAGGAATCACACATGTTCCGCAGAGTCGAGATCGAAAAAATTCTGACAAGGATTATGTTCCCTTGACTAACTGTAGAACTGGAACCGTATCAAGAAAACCACCTTTATTAAGGCCAGATAGTGTTGATAGTGTACCAGATAAAATAGCCCCACCACCACCTGTTAAAAGGGGCCAAGTGATTGAGGACGATGTGTTTCACACACAAGTGTATGATATGCCACCAAAGGCTCATGATATGAATGTGACTATGCCAGCTCCTAAAATATGTCTCATTTTGAGGGTTTCTTATCGTCGAGTTGCAAGTTGCGAGTTAAGAAAGTTGAGTTGCGAGTTAAGCAAGTCGAGTTTCGAGTTACAAAAGTCGAGTTGCGAGTTACGAAAGTCGAGTTGCGAGTTACGAAAGTCGAGTTGCGAGTTACGAAAGTCGAGTTGCGAGTTACGAAAGTCGAGTTGCGAGTTAGGAAAGTCGAGTTGCGAGTTAGAAAAGTCGAGTTGCGAGTTAGAAAAGTCGAGTTGCGAGTTAGGTAAGTCGAGTTGCGAGTTACGAAAGTCGAGTTGCGAGTTACGAAAGTCGAGATGCGAGTTACAAAAGTCGAGTTGCGAGTGAAGAAAGTCGAGTTGCGAGTTTCAAAAGTCGAGATGCGAGTTACAAAAGTCGAGTTGCGAGTTAAGAAAATATTGTTTACACCGAATTTTCAGGTTTGATTCACATTTGATAAACAAAACATGCATGCACCTGAACTTAGTTATTTCCGTGATTGTGGGATTTGAAACAGTTTATGTGATACTTATTTATTAGAGTCTAATATAAGTTAAGTTCTGGAAGCATTTAAAAAAAATAATGTATCCTTAATGGACGAGATCGATCTTATTTAATTCAATGCGTTTACACTACAACAAAAAAAAGAACCGATCTGACCATGCATAAATTACCTTTCGTAAACAAATAATCCTAAAAATAGAATAGTAAAGGAAATTCTGCATCTCGCGCAAACTATAACACATTGCAAAATCATTGAGAAAATAGTTTGCTCATTGGAATTTCGTATGGACTTATTAATCATTATTTTGGATCGTACATCACAAGTCATTAAACAAAGATATGTGTGCAGAGGCGGATCCAGGGGATGGTCACCCGGTGCCGGTGACCACCCCCTGGGTTTGCAAAAATGGTGCACCTTGAACATTTTGAAAAATAAATTCGTCGATCAAATCAATTTGTCTATCGTAATCACCAGTCATAAGGTTGTCATTACTTACCTTAAGGCTAAATACATGTACCTTGACAGGTATGTTTATACAATGAACATGTAATCAACAATCGCTAATTACTTGATCGATTTCTTTGATGTTAATTAAGGTGTAAAAATGAAGAGACAGTCCTCAATCTTAGATGTTTTTAGCAGATAATTCATACTTTTTTTACATTACGTTTATCTAAATTTTTAAAGTTTGTATATTAACTTTTCTCGACCAATAATATATTTTTACTGTGATGCCAAAATTCAAAAATAATTTTAAAGTTTTAAAGTCACATAAATATTTTTGCGCCTGTCCCAAGTCAGGAGCCTCTGGCCTTTGTTAGTCTTGTATTATTTTAATTTTAGTTTCTTGTGTACATTATCATGCAAACCACTAACAGATATGGCACATGCAAGTACAAGACTTAACGATCATTTCGCCCGTGATGAGAAATCATTTAAAAAAGTCATACTGAAGCTAGAGCAAAAGCTCATCCTTTTCTTGACAACATTGAGCAAAGGACTACTGAAATTCAAACATTTATTGATAAAGCAATGAATGAACATATATTATTAAAAGCAAACAGAACTGTTTTGAAATTTGTATGCAAGTGTGTTTTGCTTTGTGGCAAACAGAACTGTTTTGAAATCTATATGCAAGTGTGTTTTGCTTTGTGGCAAACAGAATCTTTCTATAAGGGGCCATAGGGATGATGCAAAACATATTTCGGACAGAAGTTTCATGACATGTTTGCACGCAGGCATCCGAGAAAAATGAAATTGGAATTAATTCTATAAATAATGTGCAACTTTTGTCTTCTATAGTTGTAACTATTTTCATGATACCAATAAAAAAAATGAATTTTGATTTAAGATTTCAAAAGGTGACCACCCCCTAATAAATTCCTGGATCCGCCCCTGGTGTGTAAACTATATATCTATCGCTAAATAACGAACGGCCAATGCGTTTGAAGATGAGGATTTGCAGCAAACAAATAGAACTTATTGATTTCGAAGATAATAAAAAAATAGCCGAATCTATGTTTACTTTTTGTATTCCATCCATCATTTTTAAACACGCCGAACATGCGCAGATTTATTTTCATATCTGAATATATATTAACATTCACCTGACAAAAGCGATCGATCTAAACATTTAAACCTTGAAAAAAGATCGATTCAAATAAGATTAATCTTTTTAAAACTACATCGAGATATATATATAGACTTTTTAAATCCGATTGAAGATCGATATTTTCCGTTTTCATTATTACATCCATCGTTTTGAAAAACGTGTGTTTTTGCCGCCAAACATAGGTAGTAATTTCCATGCAATCGTGACAGATATATATGTAAGACTCAGATCGACGTCCGGTCTCTAATCGACGTCCGTTCCTCAAATCGACGTCCAAATGAGACGTCATAATAAAATAACATTCCAAATCGACGGCCAATTTTATGCCTATCTAATCGACGTCTATTTCTTGGCATTTTCTAATCGTCGTCCGATTTTGAGCCTTTCTAATCAACGTCCGTTTTGGATAAAGAATACAAAACTTAACTGAACAGCTCGTGTTATTAAAACAAAACAGTTATGTTTTTCTATCGAAAGGGAAAATATGTCCACAAATGCGTATTTTTAGGAAATATCCGAAATTTGAACCTCAGTTTACTTAAAAAGTAGCACATGAAGGTATATTTTTTTATAACATATTTGATTTAATCAGGTAAAAAATAGCCTACATGCAAATTTTCATCAAAATTTCAATATTGGGTCAAAACTGTATCGTATGCCATTAAAAAGAAATGTGTGTGTGTGTTTTTTTTTTAATTTGTTACATACTACACTAAGTATGTAAACAGGTTGTGATATCAATTTTTTAATTTTAGAGATTGTTATGATTTCCAGAGCGACAACTATACACAAGAGTTCAAATAAAATGGATGTGAGCAAATTGAATTATAAACCATACGGCTTTCAACAATGATAAAAACCCATAACGCAAAGGCTTTAAAAGACCACAACATAAAAATGTAAACAATTCAAATAAGAAACTTAACGGTCTTATTTATAAAGAAAATCAACTCTGAAAAAAAAATATGACAGACATAAACCATCGAAAACCAATGCACTGTAGGCTCATACATACTATGTCGGGGTTAAACATGTGCGTGAGCGCTTAACCTAGAACAGTGGTGCAACCGCACAAGATAAAATCATTATGCCAATTTCTTGCATTCACGTGTGTCAAACTCAGAAATTTGTTGAAAAAAACTTACACAGTCCGAATTATGATACTCTCAAAACAATTGGTTGTGCTTCTTTGTGGTCTATTTATGAAAACTGAATAAAGCTTCTAGATGTCGTTTGGTTTTCTTTGTCGTTGGGTTGCTGACTCATTGGACGTCGATTAGAGAATCAAAATATTGGACGTCGATTTAAGAATGTGACGTCAGATTTGGACGTCGATTTGAGGAATGGACGTCGATTAGAGGCCGGACGTCGATCTGAGTCTAACATATATAATAAAAGTGAATTATGTGCGAAAATAGATAATGTGCTTACTTCTAATTTGTATTCCCAAATTGAAGTAAACGAAGGGGATATTTTGAATCCCAACCTTTTTAAGATTTTTATAAAAGAATTTAACCGGATGCATTAAATGAAACCCTAGATGCTGTTGATATAAATGACCGCAAAATTGAGTGCCTCATGTATGCAGGGGATCTTGTTATTTTTTGTCTAGTTCCAAGGCAAGTCTTTCAAACACGAGTGTTTAGAGGTCACTCTATCTAAAACCAAAGTTAATATGTTTAACAAACCTGGAAAAATTTTAAAAGAATATTTGTATTGCGAAAAAGATATAATAGAATGTGTTTACAATTATAAGTATCTAGGTTTAAAATGTATATTGACTTTTTAAGAATGGAAAGGGAGAGCTATACAAAAAATCACTATAAGCAATATTCAAATTGCGAACTTCATCATCTTACAATCCAAGTAATTTTACTCTATAACATATATATATAGTGCAGGCGATTTGGTGTCACGATATCACAGTAGCATGGGTTCGAATCCCGGCGAGGGAAGAACCAAAAATTTGCGAAAGCAAATTTACAGATCTAACATTGTTGGGTTGATGTTTAATTTAATTAAGTTTAAAATAACTTATAATTGACAATATCAAACATGTGAACACGTCTATATAACTCAAGTTTAAACCTAAGTGACTCAGTTTAATAAGTTACCCAATACTTTCAGAGGCGGATTTAGGAGGGAAAAAAAGTGTTTGTTTATATAGGGAATCACTGAAGCGTGACTGGAGCGGGCCCCCTCTTAGGTCAGTCAGTGGGCCCCCACTTATGAAAATTTCTGGATCTGCCACTGACTTTAAAAAATACGTATGAAATCACGATGTAGCAATAATCATTTTATACTTTCCAATTAAATCTTACCTGTAAATGGCGCAAATATAGTTTTTACAATAGTATCTTTGACAGCTACATTTATAAAATAAAGAATAAAAATGGTGAATGAGTAAAAAAGACAGCAACCAAATCAAAATATACAATTCAACCAAAGGTCATTAGGTCTACAAATTAACACAGCGAAAAATCACACACCTAGAGGGAGCCCTGAGCAGGCCCGAAACACAATATAGATAGATAAAGAATGTAGACGCCATTCTATGCTGCTAAATATAAAGATGAACCAAAATTAAAATGTATACAAGAGCAACAAAGGCTAAGGGTCCTGAAATTGGTCAGACACAAAAAAGCGGCGTGTTTAAACTGGTTTTATTCACGCCCATCATATCCCCTTCATTTCTAGCCAATGCATAAGACATATATAATTTTAACATCCTCAATTTTGAGTGTCACTGACAAACAATAAATTTTGCGGTCCCTAACGAATATTGCCCGGCTCCGCAGCTGCCCCAAAAAGCCCACTTTAAACGAAATCTGCAGAAGGGGTGTTTTACATATATGAAATATAGTTTAGTTGCTATGTCTCTTTACGTTTAATACGACGGTGCTATGTATGAAATTTAAAAATAATTAAAATGCAAGCCATCTGCTGTATTTCAAAAGGCTATCTGCTTCTTCAGAAAATACTAAACGTACTGATTATCTAGTCCATTTTATTTTTACAAGAGACTCAGATAGAGTCCAAACCACAAAAATAATCAACAACACTATATACAATTCTATAAGAAATCATCATTCCGAAATGTTATCAGTTACACCAAAAAATTGAAATATTTTAGTTTCCACATTTTTACGCAATTCGACTTTTGTAACTCGCAACTCGACTTTCTTAACTCGCAACTCGATTTTCTTAACTCGCAACTCAACTATTGTAACTCGCAACTCGACTTTCGTAACTCGCAACTCGACTTTTGTAACTCGCAACTCGACTTTTGTAACTCGCAACTCGAATTTTGTAACTCGCAACTCGACTTTCGTAACTCGCAACTCGACTTTCTTTACTCGCAACTCGACTTTTGTAACTTGCAACTCGACTTTCGTAACTCGAAACTCGACTTTTGTAACTCGCAACTCGACTTTCGTAACTCGCAACTCGACTTCCGTAACTCGCAACTCGACTTTCGTAACTCGCGACTCGACTTTTGTAACTCGAAACTCGACTTTCGTAACTCGCAACTCGACTTTTGTAACTCGCAACTCGACTTTTGTAACTCGCAACTCGACTTTTGTAACTCGCAACTCGACTTTTGTAACTCGCAACTCGACTTTCGTAACTCGCAACTCGACTTTCTTAACTTGCAACTCGATTTTCTTAACTCGCAACTCGATACTCGACAACAAGTGAATCTATGTACATCTTCAGAGTCATCATCCAAAGATGATTCTACATTAGATGTGTATGATGTCCCATCCCCAGGTCACCCCCCTCGTCACAGTCCAAGTACCCCTCGTTCATCAAGTAGTGGAAGTCAGACTCAGCTTATTCTTCACAGTCAGTCCTTACATATGATTATCCTCCAAGTTCAGAAAAGAATGTTGTGAGTGATGAAACTTATGACTATCCTCCAACAAATCCTCATAACTTGCCAAAAATGGACGATGTACCTCCGGTAAGACCACCCCCGCCAAAGTCGTATCTGCAACAACAAGAACCATACCAAAATATTCCTCCAAATAGTAAAATGTTGAATGAAGGAATTGATAGTTTAGACATAAATAAAGTTGTTCCTATGTCAACAAACCTTAGTGCAAATGTTCCGTTATCTTACGATTTTCCGTCAAACAATGCTTCTACACAAAGTGCATATGATTTTCCGACGTCAGGACAGAGTGGTTCTAGTTTATAGTGATTCCTCCACCTGGATGTGGTATTGATTCCCATAGTTACATAAACGCTGCAACACGACCTGTGTCACATGCACATGAGGATATGTATTTAGCAATGGACGGTCTTGTGCCGCCTGCTGTAGCAGATAGGACATCTTCTATATCAGATAGTGGGAAGTCACATGACAGTTACACTCTAATGTCTGAGGTGAATGTATACGATCATCCTCCTCCTCAAAGGCCACCTAGGATTAGTAAAGTTATCCCTAAACCTTGCAGTAAGTCAAATTTATTCTATTACATTTAAAAAAAGGTGACATGGCGTAGACAATATTTGTTTTGCTCAAACGATTATTTGCACATCTTATATAGAATATAACTCAATTATAAATAGTGGCAAATGTTAAACTGTTATCTTTCCTTATAAGAATATGTCTAGAAGACACGAAAATTGAAAAAATAAATTGTTGAAAGTCATGCAGACACTGAACTATTATTGCTTAAATTCACATCATTTCTACATTGGAGGATAGTTGTCTCAAATCGCTTTATATGGGTTGTATTGATTTCTAGGTCATTAAAAAAACAGGCAAACTAAACTTATCTGCACTTTTTACACTCAAATATATACCTTAAGCTGTTACATCATCATTTTGATTGATGTAATGATAAAATAGGGACTACAGAATATTTAATACTTCATATACACATGATAAATGTAATATTAAAAAGAGAATGACACATAAGGAAGGAATTAAGAGCTAAAATGATGATTGACACTTAATACAGTGAAACCAAATCTTGCATAAACTGAAAATCTGTATAAACCAAACATATTCGTAAGCACCGTCATATTAAATTATGTGCATTGTGGATTTGATAAAACTTAACCGGCCAAAACCAAACAAAATCAAAATCCGGAAGAGGTTGATTTAAACAGGTTTCACTGTAATTTGGTATATAATTATCTTGTTATTACAATTAACATGTGAAATATTTTTTATAGTTTCATATTTGGCATGTTTGGTTGTTAAACAGTTCTTTGGGTCAATCTGACTTAAACTTGACATGAACTTATGAAGTGGTACGAGAATAATGTACATGATCAGTCCCATGTTCATAATGTAATACCAGAAAAAAAAATCATTTTTATTGCTGCATTTTCTACAGATACTTACATGACTTAAGAGTGATTTAGATAGCTCCATAGGTGAATTTTAAGCTTGTAATTTATTTGTATGAGTGTATTTATTCACACTTACCAGCAAAAGTAAGATATATATATATGTGTTTATTATTCTTTAAAAAGTCTCTGAGATACTAAAAAGACAATGAAGAAATGGCCTTTCTAAATTTGGTGTATGGGATATTTTTAAGGTGTCAATGCAACTTATTTTGTATTTACTTCTTCTCCAAAATGATTTTGAACCCCTAATGACAGGATTGAGAATTATATGAAACTTTTTCAGAATCTTCACCATATAACTATTTTGCACCTGACATGAATGAGATTGAGGAGTGACAGTTTACCTTGAGGAATAGAAAAGACTATAATTTCATTGTTTGTAGACCATCTTTGCTTGAATGTATGTTTATGACATTGTCATACTGTTATCTAATTTTAATACGTCATGTTCTCTTTTGAAAATATTTTCCACAATGCTTTAGATTTCCTTATTATGAATTGACAACTCTATTTATTTTACTTTTCAGATGGTGATGCCTACACAAACATCTACAAAAATGAGCGAACACGAAGCTTTAAAAAAAATAACACCATTAATAATCCACCATTTGACTTTCCAAGGTTTGTATTTCACTCACGGTTTGTGTGCTCTTTATTTAAAAGTAAAATTTTGTATTGACAAAATTGTATTTATTATGTTTACATGTATATGAGCTCGCCAGAGTTTTCAACTTATTTATTAATTGTAAACCATTTATTTACAGTTCAGGATTACCCTGAAATTTCAGATTTACCATAAAATATGATTCTATTACACCTTCTTACATGTCTTACAGTCATATATATATTTCTAATGAGACCATTTGCAAAACACCAAACAATATATAGATATAAGATGTGGTATGAGTGCCAATGAGACAACTCTTCATCCAAGTCACAGTTTATAAAAGTCAATCATTGTTGGTCAAGGTATGGTCTTCAACACATAGCCTTTTTGGCTAAGGAAGATGGCAGGCACCTTCAGATTTCAGTGAGTGCGCTCGTATTTTACTAAAACTTGCACTTTTACTCCAAACTACTGAACAAGTTTCCAAAGAAAATTGCCATATAACATTAACACTTCATCTTTGCTATGAAGGAAAAGTTTGAATTAATGCAAGTAAAACCCATATGAGGTCTACATTTCTAGACATCATCGCTACTTTTGAGATTTTTAGAGACCCCACCATAGTGGAGAGAGCATTAGGGGGTTAAAAGGAAATATTTATTAAGGATACTTTGATATAGCAGTGTACATGTAATATCGTTTCTCTCTAATGATTTTAAGACAATATCAAAACCCAATTTATCATTTCTTTTAAAAATTGTAGTTTTCATATGTCACTTCATTAGGCATTTCGTTGCTATTTTTCACGACTTCACAATAGGAAATTCAAAAGAAATCCAGAAAATTGAAGTCATAATTAAAATTGTACTAATCATTTGCCAAGAACAAAGTTTTTACTTAGAGATGAGATATATTTTTCTTACAACAATCTAGAAATATGAAAAAAGCATGAGAATTAGAGAAACATGTATTCATTAATCCTGAATTTGGCAAATTTTTTATATTCACAGTGGCCGAGATCCGTATGCTGGTAAAATATCTCGATCGCTCCAACATAGCATACCTTTACCAAAAAATAATAATCCACATCCAGATTTAACTACAAGTTCAGAAGATGAGGAGGATGATCGCATAGCTGACATTGACCAGGTAATGGTGCCATATCCATATGAAGAACATCAAAAGGTACGCATCATTCTGATCATTTTTTATCCAAGGGACTTAACTCTGATATAGATCCAAATCTCTACAGTTTATTCCTTTTTGATTCCTTTTTCAAGACTAAATGGTAAAAAATATCAGTTGAAAATCATTCTTTTTAGATGTGTCAATTCTTTAAAATTCAGTCAAATATATAAAAATGTGCTAAGATTCAACTAATGCATATATTTTTGTTCAATATTTAGCTTATAGTAAAATTTGAACATGGAATAAAGTTTTGTATTGTTGTCAAAAAGGAGATCACTAACTTACAGCAGAGTTAATTCCCTTTATGAGTTATCCTCCCCTTTTTCTTCAATATATTGATGTTGTAATTCTTTCCTCACATTTACCTTTCTAAAATAGTTTCCTTCATTATCTTTCTGCATGATTATATTATTTACAACCAGAATAATTACATATACAATTAGAAATCTTTAAACATAGTACAGTTCTAGCATAGATATATAGATGTATCTCTAGGGAATTGATCTACAAATAATTTGAACTCTGTCAATGAAAGATTGTGATTCTCCAGCCACTGTATATAAATAAAAGATGTGGTATGATTGCCAATGAGACCACTGTCCACAAGAGACCAAAATGACACAGAAATTAACAACTATATGTCGCCGTACGGCCTTCAACAATGATCAAAGCCCATACAGCATAGTCAGCATGACTGTTTCCTGGAGCTAGCTTGCACAGTGAAAATATACATGATAATCCAACTCTTATGCCAGTTTATTTGCAAAGGCTTATTTAGTAATTATTCAAGAAGGAAGTGTTGTAATGGGCCCATTTGGCTGAAAAATTGAAACTAAACAAATTGAGATGGCCTTTGTCTAAAGATAATTGATTGTTGTGCAAATTTCAACTTGTGATGAACTTTAAATAAATAAATGAAAATTCACAGAGATTTTGCGAAAGTTAAAAGCAGAAATTTGATTTTTCCTTTTATATAAAAAAAGAAATAAGATGTGGTATGATTGCCAATGAGACAACTCTTCACAAGGGACCAAATGACAATATTTTGACATATATGAAGCTGTGAGTTGGAAAAAGAATGCATATCCATAATCAAACAAAAGTATTAAAAACATGTAGGGAGATGATTATTTAGACAAAATGGTAGTAAATTATTAAGTTGATATTTGCATGTGCTCTACATATGCAGGTACACATAAAACTAGTTTAAACAGCCTGTAGTGCATCCTGTCCTTTCAGACCGAATCTTTGCACAATTAGGTCACTTTGATCTACAATTTATAATTAAGTTTTGCATTAAGTTGATATCTAGTTCACTATAAGTTATGAGATAAATCTGCATTGATTCCTTGTATTATCTTTGTACTTTCCAATGATTGGATCATCAAAACTCATATACTGATGCATTGTGAGAGGAAATAAACATCTGATAAAAAATAGGCTGCTGTGACTTAAAATTCATGCTTTAAGGCGTTAGATTTACTTTGTAATTTTTAAGCCATATAGGAAAGGTGTACTGACATAAGTGGTCTCTAAACATGTTAACTCCAAATGGAGCTTTCCTTAGTAGAAGCCATATTTACTATGTGTATCAGCGAGAAAAATGTAAAAGCATGAAAATATAGTATATAAGCCAATACACATAATTAACAGCGCCTGTGATGTTTCATAGCCTGACTGTATGCCAATACACATAATTAACAGCGACTGGTGATGTTTCATAGCCTGACTGTATGCCAATACAGATAATTAACAGCGCCTGACCCATCAGGCTATGAAACATCACAAGGCACTGTTATTTACGTGTATTGGCTTATATACTATATTTTTATGCTTTTACTGTGTAATTTTGATTTATCTCTATTTGTTTAAGGAGATTTAACAGTAACCAAAAACTAGGAGGCAAAAAACATAAACAACTTTAATTTGTATTATATGTAATTCCTGGTTGTAGATATAAAATTCTTGCATGTCAGAATGATGTTCACACCCTATCTCCAATAACCTGTTCAGAATGATGCTTTATACCTTTTTTCTTTGCTATATAGTCATTTTATTTTAGTTTATATTTATAGTTATTTTATGCATTTTATTTGACTATCTTTATTTTTTTTAGGAGAAATGGTGCACTTTACTATGTGAAGATGTATTTACATTTTACTACATGTATAAACAAAGACAATGCCATCATAAATTTCAGTGTATTTATGATCTTACAATATTATGATGGCCTTTATGTAACATAAATTTGTGAACATATAAAGTAAAAACAATTTGATTCAGTATTTTTCTTATTAAATGTGGAAAAAAATATATAAAAACAAAGCAGAAATAGAAATCCTTAACTTAATCTGACAAATATAATACTAGCTTATAATAGGGATTAAAATTTAGAATATTACAAGATCCTGGAATAATCTTCATCTGAAATGAATCTATACTTGAATTCCTCAACAAAATTTAATAAGTGTGTGTGTTACAGAAAAGAATACATTATGTGTGATTTACACAAGTTTCACCATATGAACTAAACACTTTGACACACTTACATAAAATTCATTTTATTGATGTTTGAGAAAGGCTAAAAGAATGTTTCATTTTCACATTTTAGAGTCAAAATTGGAATAAAGTGCCCCCTCCTATGAAAAGTGATAAAGATGAACTGAAATATTTAGAACTGGACCTGGTGGACCAACCTACAAGTCAACCGATACATCTTACACATGCAGAGACGGGGAATAATACACCCACTGAATACAGAGAGATAGACTTTGTAAAGACTACAGCTCTCAGGGAAGTGAAAAAGACTGTGGAGGGACAAAGAAAACATGATGAAAATTGATGATTGCTGAAGATTATCCTATCAAATTGTTTGTGTTATATTCAAATTGCATAAGATCAGATGTAATGACTTTTTTGATTGGATAATATGAACTGCATATAGTTCATAACATATTGTATTGTTTTGCATAGCAAAAACATCATAGTTTGGTCTTTCAATGTAAGTTTTTAACACATTTTTTAAAAGTAATATTATTTTGATTATGTCAAATCAAAATGTATAGAAAAAATTTCCTTAAACAATTCAGAATACTTAAAAGGAAAATCAAATTTAGCACAATGAAAAAAAAAATTTGATCTAAATTGGATATTTTATACAATATTTTAAAGTTGAAGGACAAAAAATTAAAATAAAAAAACTTATTTTTAAACTTTTCGATATGGAACTGCAATTGCTGAGAGTACTTCATAACTGTATGGTATGTTTTGAATATGTTCTGAGTTATCCAATCAAAAATCTTGTTACATCTGATTTTTAAATGTTAAGTTTTGTTATAAATCTGTCTATTAGCTTCTGATTATTTCAATGTTGTATTGTAAATCAACTATCCTTAGTATTCATTCCATTGCATTAACTTCTAATTGACATTGAAACTGGTTTAATATGAAATATATTTTCATGCATCAATTAAATTTTGTAGCACATTTAGTTATGAAATTACTAACATTTCATAACAAAATTGACTTTCAGATTGTTATATTTTTTTGTTCACTACTGCCAAATTTCCAAATAAATAAATTGCAATTTTGAATTACCTTTTAAAACTGTTGGTAGTATCATATTAAAAAATTGGCAGCAACATAAGTGAAAAGTTCATGAAAAAATGAGCCTATCTTTTCTGATAAAGGTTATGACTTGATATCAAGGTCGTAGAACTAAATTGTATGAAAACAATGGAATAACATACAATTATTTATATTGTATTTACAAATATTTCTTGTTTTGTCTCGGTATTTTTTATGAAACAAGTTCCATTGGCGACACATTAATTTGTTCTTTAACAGTATTTTTCCATTTTACGCCACTTTGTGATTAAATGATTTTATTGTACATAGTATTCCTAGTGTTGTGACTCCTGTCACTGCCAACATCAGTAACACTCTGTAAAAACTTATGTTATGCTTCCCTTTATAAATTAGAAAACAGCAAATTCAAGATATTTTGAAGTTGTAAAGTTCTTCTGTTTCAGTAAGTCCCATAGGATTTTTATTTAATATCTTGTATTTGAAAATTTTCATTTTAGGAAGTTGAGAAATGGTACTTGATAGTAATAGTAAACATACACACTTTTTGGTTTTAAACCAGATCTGAATCATTTATTGTGTTAAACAATTATTTTGGACAATCAGACATCATTATATTTTGCATTTACATAGATGTATCTGCTAAGAATGGGTGTCTGTGAAATTTTAAGCATTTAATGCACAATTCATGTTCACAAATAAAGATTCACTGAGTTTCATGAATTTTTGGGTATTTACATTTTTATACGACCGCAAAATTTGAAAAAATTTTCGTCGTATATTGCTATCACGTTGGCGTCGTCGTCTGCGACGTCATCGTCGTCGTCCGAATACTTTTAGTTTTCGCACTCTAACTTTAGTAAAAGTGAATGGAAATCTATGAAATTTTAACACAAGGTTTATGACCACAAAAGGAAGGTTGGTATTGATTTTGGGAGTTTTGGTCTCAACATTTTAGGAATTAGGGGCCAAAAAGGGCCCAAATAAGCATTTTCTTGGTTTTCGCACTATAACTTTAGTTTAAGTTAATAGAAATCTATGAAATTTTGACACAAGGTTTATGACCACAAAAGAACGGTTGGGATTGATTTTGGGAGTTTTGGTTTCAACAGTTTAGGAATTAGGGGCCAAAAAAGGGCCCAAATAAGCATTATTCTTGGTTTTCGCACAATAACTTTACTTTAAGTAAATAGAAATCAATGAAATTTAAACACAATGTTAATGACTACAAAAGGAAGGTTGGTATTGATTTTGGGAGTTTAGGTCCCAACAGTTTAGGAATTAGGGGCCAAAAAGGGACCCAAATAAGCATTTTTCTTGGTTTTCGCACCATAACGTTAGTATAAGTAAATAGAAATCTATGAAATTTAAACACAAGGTTTATGACCATAAAAGGAAGGTTGGTATTGATTTTGGGAGTTTGGTCCCAACAGAATAAGGGGCCCAAAGGGTCCAAAATTAAATTTTGTTTGATTTCATCAAAATTGAATAATTGGGGTTCTTTGAAATGCCGAATCTAACTGTCATGACTGTGTATGTAGATTCTTTACTTTTGGTCCCGTTTTCAAATTGGTCTACATTAAGGTCCAAAGGGTCCAAAATTAAACTTAGTTTGATTTTGACAAAAAATGAATCAGTTAGGTTCTTTGATATGCTGAATCTAAAAATGTACTTAGATTCTTGATTATTGGCCCAGTTTTCAAGTTGGTCCAAATCGGGGTCCAAAATTAAACTTTGTTTGATTTCATCAAAAATTGAATAAATGGGGTTCTTTGATATACCAAATCTAACTGTGTATGTAGATTCTTCATTTTTGGTCCTGTTTTCAATTTGGTCTACACTAAAGTCCAAAGGGTCCAAAATTAAACTTAGTCTGATTTTAACAAAAATTGAAATCTTGGGGTTCTTTGATATGCTGAATCCAAAAATGTACTTAGATTTTTTATTATGGGCCCAGTTTTCAAGTTGGTCCAAATCAGGATCTAAAATTATTATATTAAGTATTGTGCAATAGCAAGTCTTTTCAATTGCACAGTATTGCGCAATGGCAAGAAATATCTAATTGCACAATATTGTGAAATAGCAAATTTTTTATTTAATTAGAGTTATCTTTCTTTGTCCAGAATAGTAAGCAAGAAATATCTAATTGCAAAATATTGTGCAATAGCAAATTTTTTTTTAATTGGAGTTATCTTTCTTTGTCCAGAATCAACTTAAATCTTTGTTATATACAATATACAATGTATATTCACTTTTTACTACCAACTGATAAATTAAAATAATCTTTACCATTCAGTGATAACAAGCAGTTTTTTTACATCTTAATATTTTATGATGTATTTAAATGAGTAGTTATTGTTGCAAACTCCATTAGAAATTTTAATTGAGATTAGTTTTGGAATAAGGGAAAGGGGGATGTGATTAAAAAAATTGGGTTCAATTTTTCTCATTTGAAATTTCATAAAAAAAGAAAATTTCTTCAAACATTTGTTTGAGAGGATTAATATTCAACAGCATAGTGAATTGCTCTAAGAGAAAACAAAAATTTTAAGTTCATTAGAACACATTCATTCTGTGTCAGAAACCTATGCTGTGTCAACTATTTAATCACAATCCAAATTTAGAGCTGAATCCAGCTTGAATGTTGTGTCCATACTTGCCCCAACCGTTCAGGGTTCAACCTCTGCGGTCGTATAAAGCTACGCCCTGCGGAGCATCTGGTTATTGTTCTAATAATTATGACTAGAAATGTCCCGGTGTTGTTTGTTTGTTTTTTTTTTTGTTGTGGCGCTTGGGTGCTTGGCCTATTGAATTATTGTCTAATACCAAAAAATTGTATTCAAATTAAGTTCTTTGTTCCCGCATGATGAACAAATACAGCATCATATAAGCATTGTGCCTACATTTGATTCGAATCCTGATCAGTCCAAAGTATATAGCGTCATTTTTTTGCGTTGTGTTAGTCTGATACATTTGTCTTCATCTTTATAGTATAAGTAAGTATATTGATGTTCAATTCTATATGTTTGGGATACATGACAGGCACGGATCTGTGCAGACATTTTTAAAAGTCGGTTCCAAACATTGGTCTCCATACAAAAGCATTAGTTGTTAAACAAAAATTGTGGTGTTAAACTTTACCCTTGGATCCATCACTGCATGATGAAACTAATATTCGGGCACAGAAAGATGGTAACAATGCGATATGGGCTTTCCTCATTGATGACGAGGCCTTGCGGTGACCTATAGTTGTTAATTTCTGTGCCATTTGGTATCTTATGAAGAGTTGTCCTATTGGCAATCATATCACATCTTATTTTTTATATTAAAAATGTCAAAAGGACACCATGATCATACCAGTTCAAGGATCATTGTGTGGCATGATTTAATTCAGGAAATTTTTTCTATAGACCTTTCTTGCACTGTTGAAAATAAGAACTACTCCTAAACACACACACAAAGGGAAACCCACTATAAAACTCGCTTAATGAAGATGTCACTTATCATTCAGAGAGAGAGCTCTACTTATCAATATCAATAAAAAGCACACAAATTCAGTAACAATCGTTTGGTGACCCGGCAGTCAGCGGTCTAAGGTTCACGTATTGCTTTTCCTTTTTAACGAAAGCAACTTGTTTTTAGTGTTTGATACTGGTCAGTGGTCCATGTGCTACACCGTTAACCCATGGGGAAAACAGACAACATTTTTTGTCAGAAAACACTGCCAAACATCCAAATATACTATCCACACTTATATGTGTCCACACTTACATAGTTCTTAAAATTAAACCAATCACGCATAAAAGGAAGAAATATTACTAAAGGAAAATTGATTCCCATTTAAGTTATCTTTAACTTATTTGTTGAATATATATAGCTGATATATTTCCGATAAATTTTCTTTACAGTTTATTAATTTATCTATCCATTTAAGGACAAATTGTCGCATCTGGGACTTACATGAATAATATCTCTTGGTCCCAGGTTGCCTATTGCTTCATATTTTTTTCTAATTCAAAGACTTTATATAATAGATATAGTTTTATTTAAAAAAACAACAACATGATTTTGTTAAAATGCTTATTGTATATCGATACTATAAGGCAGATTTTTTTTTTGGGGGGGGGGGGGGGGGGGGTCTGGTTGCTTTTCTAGGGAATCACTGAAGCCCCTCTTAGACATGTAGTCAGTGGACAACCTCTCGTTAAAAAATTTCTGGATCCGCCAGTTGCGGGCGGGGAGGGCAGATGATTCCAAGTCATACTATCCTGGTCAGTTTGTGTCCACACATCCTTATACAATGTACAATCTAAGTTAGAGTTATGCGTTCATTTATAACGATATGCATGTATTGTTAACAATATCAACATTTCGTGTGTATACCATATGAAATTAAAAAAAACATGTATGCTCTTTTCGACTTCTTTTCGGTTCTTTCAAGTTCTGTTATTTTTGTTACAATTCGGTCCTTTTCTGTTCTTTCCTGTAAATCTTCGCCTCTTTCTTTAAATCGTTGAACCGGCTCCCGGCCACAATATACATTGGTCGATAGACACTGGTCATGTTGTCGGTGAGTTTTAACTTTCAGAATTCAAAGAGTATCTTCATCACATATACAATATATGATATAGGTCAAAAGGTTGCTGTGACCTCTTTTTTTTATGGTTAAACAGTTATTGTTGACCAGTTTCATGTCGATAATTATGAGTGTACATAAATTTACTATATAAACATAAATATATCAAAACGCTAAATATGACATACAGCATATGTCACACTTCATGGTTCACAGAGTTCCAGATTTATATTCTATTTATTAGGAATATGCATGTTCTATTTTGTCACTGCGCATGTACGTTAAGCAAACACAAATCTATCAACCATATATTATTATACCATTTCACCAAACTTTTTGTCCGACATATATTACACGCCCACTTGCATAAGAAGTGTAGGTTTAGAACTTTTATGTCGTTTTCTTGTCTTTCTATTGAATTTTATCTTAGATCATAATCGTGGGTTTCTTGAATGTTTTAAAACGAAAGTCTTTGCAATTTTTTTTTCATGATAGATTTTTGGCGTGGGTGTATGCCATATAGTAAAACGCTCTCATGATATGAAAAAATATATAATAAATAAATAAAATAATATGTTGAAAGTTGATATTTCTTGGAAACCCCGATGAATTTTATTTTTCTCACCAAAAAGACTTATCAAGCGGAAGATTCACAACGTAAAACTGAAAAAATTCCACGATTTAGACAATACTCGGAACTTATTTTATGAAACGTAAAAATAAAAAAGGCCGTTATGAAATTTTAGAAAGTACAAAATCCGTTAGAATGAAGTACTTAAATCCGGCGATTGTTTTTGCTTTAATATACCACGCAAATTAATTAATTGTATTTAAATTCATTATTTCCTTATTACTAACAAAAAAGTTGCAATCAAAGAGAGGCTGTAACAAACGACTAAGATATAAGGTAGGAATAATTTGCTATATATTATAAAATTTATTGATAATTTCAAAATTGAAAGTCAGTTGTGAAAGGGAACTAATGAAAAAAAAATGTCTATAAATGGTTCAACTTTCAATCAATGTCTACCATGACTGGTTAAAAATTGATAATGAAAAAAACTTTATTGTCGAAAATAAAATGGAAATGGGGAATGTGTCAAAGAGACAACAACCCGACCATAGAACAGACAACAGCAAAAAGTCACCAACAGGTCTTCAATGCAGCAAGAAACTCGCAAGAAACTCCCGCACCCGGAGGCGTCCCTCAGCTGGCCCCTATTAAAACAAATATATATACTAGTTCAGTGATAATGAACGCCATACTAAACTCCGAATTGTACACAAGAAACTAAAATTAAAAATAATACAAGACTAACAAAGGCCAGAGGCCTTATTGTCGGAAAGCATGATACATAAAATACACTTGTAACAAACAAAAAACAAACTTTTATATATAAATTCAACAAATTTTACAAAAATCAATAGTTCCTTGTACTTCTATTGACCGTTTTAAAAAGGAATCTAGACTTTGTACCATTGAAATTTTGAATGATTGATAATATATATAACAACATTTTTTTGTATGAAACTCACAAAGTTAATTTGTATTTTGAGAAACACTAATAAATTGTGTATTACATCTATTTCATTCGTTCACAATGGAAGACCATTATATGCATGGTCTTATATCATTAATTATATTTTAAATTATATGAGAAATGTAGTTTAAAATACTTTTAAAAATGTTCAATTTAAAATAATGGGAATGGCCGATTTCCCCTGTTTTTGTTTCATTAACATAAGATGATGAGTTGTTTTGTGTGATTTTTTTTTTTTGTGTATTTTTTTTAATTTATTTATAAATATTCTTTAAAGATTTTCGAATGTTGTTCCAAATTACGGTCAAACCAAAATGGTATGTGGTCTTTGGCTATACTTTTTGTCCTGTTTGGTTTCTCAGCACTTCAGTTTTATTTATAATGTTTGGCTTTTCACATAACGGTCATGTTCTTCAGATATTTTTGGAATAATTTTGCAAATGTTACAAAATGGAGTTTATCAACAAACAAAATTTTTATTTGGAAAGGCATTAAAAAGAAACGTTTTTGAGATACAATTTGAGTTTTGATTTGTCACATCCTTCCTGGTAATTATCTCAAAGTAAGTCTAAGGAAAACGATTGAAGAGCGACATCGACGTCATAATTTATTTTTATAAAAAACTGCAAAATGTTAACTTCCTCTATAAACACAGTCATTCATAGAAAATAAATCGTACTCTGATTTTTTTAGGACGTAAAACAAAAATTTTGTAATCTATTTTCAGCTCTTATCATTCATGTCATTCATTTTCAAAACTTCCTCCCGCCCTTATCCACCCCAAAAAATCAAATGATCGTCCCCTTACGCTTTAAACAATATATTATCTTTAAAAGGTCTTTATTTTTCTATGGAGTATAATACATCTTTGAACTTTGAACTATAAGCTAAAAAAAGATATGTACACATTTATTCATTTTAGAACTCGGCAGCAGTTGCAAGAATTTTCCGATTTACTGTTATAACGTGGGATACATTCTGAACCTATAGTTGTTAATGTCTGTGTCATTTTGGTCTCTTGTGGACATTTGTCTCATTGGCAATCATACCACATCTTCTTTTCTATATTAATGCTAGATTGTTTGTAAATGATTTAATGTAATAATAAATAACAACTTTTTCTTACATTTCCAGTTTTTGAAGATGGCTAGTACACCATTCTTGTTTTGCGGACCATGCGAGACAAGGAAGGCTCATCGACAAGCAATGGTTTGGTGTTCCGTTTGCATGGAGGGATTATGTAAAGAATGCGCGGAACTCCATCAATCATCAAAGTTGTCAAAAGACCACACTACATTTAACGAGGATATTTATCCTCTCCTAAGACCGTTTCTAAATGACTTAACAACCGAGTGTTATGATCACAAGAAGAAGTTTGATTTTTTCTGCCAATCACATTCGACTTTGTGTTGTGTTAATTGCGTCACCGACACTCATCGCCAATGTGATGTAAAACCAGTTGATGACGAATCTCAAAGTCCGAGAGCATCGATTGCTTCTACAAAATTGGAAGACGATCTTATCAGTGTCTTAGAAAGAATAGAAAAAATCAAATGTCATCGTACTGACAATATCAAACTTCTCAATGAACAGAAAGATGTTTTACAGTCGGAAATTAAAAATGTCAGAAAAGCGCTTAATGAGCATCTGGACAAGCTTGAAAAAGACATTTTAGACGAATTGATTGTAGGTGAACAGAAGCACAGTTTAGATATCGCGCAATTTTTATTTGATATTGACACCAAGAAGCAGCAACTAGTTGATATTCAGACAATTTCTGGATGTATAAAGAAAATTGGTTCTGGTGTCCAAACTTTCCTTGCATCCAATAAATTGGAGAAGATGTTTTCGAAAGAGAAACGAGTAATTGAAGCAACTCTTAAGGAAAATGAAGGCGAAAACTTACAACTGTACCTGCATTTAAATACAAGAATTATATCTCTGACTAACGATATTAAAAGTTTTGGAAGTATTGATACCCAAGAAAAACCTCCACCTACTGCAGTCCCAGAATCCGTAACCAGGGCGGAGAATAGGAACTCTACTAAGAGCATTGCATCACGGGTAATTGAAACAACAGATCCAAACAGAGTCATGCTTAAAGTGATAAAGAAGATCAAGACTTGTAAACGGAAGTCAAGAATACCGATTGATCTTAGAGGCTGTGTAATATTAGCAGATGAAAAACTTCTGTTCGCCGACTGGAGTGATAATAAGAAGCTTATAATGTTTAATATTGATGGAACACACAACAGGGATATTGGAGTGACCGGAAAACCATATGATATAACCCGTCTAGATGGAGACCGAATTGCAGTCAGCTTCCCAGAGGACAACATTGTACAGATATTTGATGTTGTCAGTAATGGCTACCCTATATACCAAAACATCAAGATGACGGACCAGTGCTGGGCTATTTTCTACAACGACGAAAAATTGTTCGTAGGCTGCAATGGCCATAAAATTCAGGTAATGAACCTGAGTGGAAGAATTCTGCAAACAGTTCCAGCCAAAGTTAATACAGTCTACTGCGTCAATGCCAACAACGACTGCGTGTATTATTCAGACGAGATTAACAACACAGTATACTGCTGCGATCTCGAAGGAAACGAGATATGGAAATTTCGCGACCCGTCTCTCAAATATCCGTGTGCCCTTGCCTACAATCGAGAGGGATACGTGTTCGTGGTCGGAAATCTCTCGCAAAATATCTTGGTAACATCTTCAGATGGACAACAAAGTAAATCTCTTTTGAGCAAACTTGATGGCGTGGATGGACCTGCTGGGATCTATTTTGACCAAAGATCAAGTCGATTGCTTGTAGTGTCTGCCAGTTTCAAGGGAGTTGTAGCTTTATACGACGTGATCACAAAGCCAAAATTTTCAAACGTTTACAGTTCTTAAAGAATTTTACATACTTATTTTGAAATAACTATCTTGTGGACGTTTGGTAAGCCTAAAAGCTGCCGAAACCAACTTTAGTACATGTATATATTCAAAACGATCGGTGGCGTTTATTTATTTCTAACAACACAGTTTTCTTTAAATCATTGTGTTCTATTTTAATTCATCTCTAAGTAAATTTTGTATAGGAAAACATTTTAATAGTTTATATATTTTGTAATTACATAATTAAAAAAAATCCCGCCAAAAGTAAAATACTTTTTGAAAGTGAATTGAAAAAAATGAATTAAGAAGCAATCTAAATTGAACACGAGGTTTACTGGGGTCTAATGGATGATTGATATACCCATGCATAGTATATGCCGCAATGACACCACACACTTTTTAATAAACTGTAGAAAAATTCTTCTCGTTTGGACTACTTATGATGATAATTTGACGAAGAACCAAAGTACATGTAAAATTACAACATGAACACTAATGAAGTACATTTGAAGAAACATTCCAGTTTCATTTGGTGTACACTGTTATTTTTTTTTAAAATTATTTCATCCTCAGATTCGCGTGTTAAATAGGATTCTAGTTAATAGCAACCATATTGGTCGGCCGAATGGCGTTTCTCATCAGAACTAATAAGCAGTTCTTACAAATATAATTCTCTTTGCACATTTTTTTGTTTTACGTTTAAATATAATGTGAACCTCCACACGTTGGGCGGAAGTCCATGCTTTTAACCAATCGGTGGAGTCATAAACACAGATGTATATATTATGTCCAATGTTATATAATAAATATGGACCTGTTTGTGATTTTGATTTGATTCATTCTTCTTTAATTTTGCACAATCTAATTAAAAACCGATCTCTCATCGCTCCTGTTTCTGATATGTCGCTCCCACGCGACATATCAGAAACAGGAGCGATGAGAGATGATCGGTTTTTAATTAGATTGATTTTGCAGAGTATCTTATTTATTATTGGAAATACCCGACTATACTTTGTTGTAGCAGGTGCGGATCCAGCCATTTAAAAAAAAAGGGGGGGTCCCAACCCATGATAAAGGGGGGGTTCCAACTATATGTCCCCATTCAAATGCATTGATCGTCCAAAAAAGGGGGTGTTCCAACCCCCGGAACCCCCCCCCCCCCTCTGGATCCGCCACTGTGTAGTAATTGATATTGAGACCTCTGAAAGTGACTGATAGTTTCCAATCTAGTTTGTCAAAAGTTTTTATCAAATACATGCCAAGAAATCCTCGCTAAAAATTCCGGTCGACCCCCTACGGCAGTCATTAGTAGCTAAAGATTTGATTTCATTCAAGAAATTAATGTATGACCTTCATGTACGTGTCGCTTAGAACACGGCCATATACCAAATGGTCAAAATTAATCATCCATGTAATTTGCTCTATGGGGTGTTTGCAGAATTTCAACGGAGGCAATTTCTTGGCATGAGTTTTGTCATAATAGTAAGTTTTGAGAATTTTTGTTAGTCTAAGAGCGTGTGTTGACAAAAGCTTTAAAAATAATATTTCTACATTCTCGTATGTTTTCCATATAATTATTTATCTGCAGTCGAATGGATTGTAACCCTTGGCTAGCGAAGATGTTAACATATAGACAGAATACAGTTTTACTAACCAATCATGGGCCCTAGTTAGGCAAGATACAGAAACATCATAATACAATAACTATGCGAGAATATGAGTTTTCAGTAAAATACACTTGATATTTATTAATTAACTGTTCACAAAATTTAGAATTTTTGAAATACTAAGGCTTTTCTACCTCCGGCAAAGATTACCTTAGCTGGATTTGGCAAAACTTTTAGTCGAATTTTTGTCCTCAATGCTCTTCAACTTCGTACTTTATTTGACCTTTTTAACTTTTTTGGATTCGAGCGTCACTGGTGAGTCTTTTGTAGACAAAACGCGCGTCTGGCGTATATACAAAATTTAGTCCTGGGTATCTATGATGAGTTTATTGACACAAAAATGTAAAATAAAATATGAGCAATATTGAATATTATAACAGTATAAAATGTGCGTTGGGATGAGTTCGATTTGAAAAAAAAAATGGATTTGAAATGTATTTAAAGGAAATAAGAAAGAACAAGAAATAGTTTCATATTCACATGACAAGTGTATAACAGCGAGAAAAATTTACATCACCACAATAAAATGGTCGCCAAGTAGTAGTATTTTAGAACCAGCAGCAAATATTAGACTTATACCTGCACAGCAGCAAGGATATATAATGAAAGGAGACTGAGGTTTTTTTGTTTGTCTTCTGATTCAGTTGCTCTCAAAATGAATTTCTTATTCCAACTAACAACCAAGCTTTCTAGTGTTAACTGATTCAAAGTGCACGAAACTAATTATCTTGTTTCATCGGTTTCTTTTAATTAAGTGGTCGAGATTGAAATAACAATAAATATACACCAGCACTAATATTTGGGGATTTCTGAAATATAAGGTTTCAACAAGTATTTGGCTCCCTCGTAGATATCTCTGCATAGCCCCAAAGGAAACTAAGATTTGCACTGGTGGCATAATTGGTAACTGAAAACGTGCATCATCAAAAGGTGTCTGCTAGTTTAATTCCCTTTGTCTAGTGAAAAGTAAAATCACAAATATACTGAACTCCGAGGAAATTTCAAAACGGAAAGTCCCTAATCAAATGGCAAAATCAAATGATAAAACACATCAAACGAATGGAAAACATGTTCTGGTAGTGTTCTGTGTAATTCTATTTTCTGTTTGCAGCCATGTTCTACTTTTGTGTGACCATATTGTTGTCTGATCTGGACAAAAGTAAAACACTAACTCATGCTATATTATGTAGGGGTCTGGTTTATTTAGAAATTCATTTGGACCTGGAGGGATAAATAAATATTCCAAGGAAGCACCAACCCATGATGTTACAGGGGCGGATCCAGCCATTTCAAAAAGGGGGGGGGGGTCCCAACCCAGGACAAAGGGGGGTTCAAACTATATGTCCCCATTCAAATGCATTGATCGCCACAAAAAAGGGGGTTCCGGACACCCCCCCGATCTGCCAATGTGTTACCAACAATACATATGTTATATATACATACATCAATGATATAAACTAATACAATAATTATCCCACACAGTACTCACTAAATGAATTAACCAAGGAAGTGTTGAGTTGACTGACCCGATATATATGTCCAAGTATTATCTTGTGTACAATGGGAGGCAACTGTTGTATTGTTTCTTTTAAATACAGATATGTCATTTTTACACTATATTTGAATTGTTGGTGCATCTTTGTCAACGGACCTATGAGATACGTTAAATGTAATACAAATAATATATCGAGTTGAATTTTAGTATGCATGTAAAAGACTGCTGGAGTTGTACCTCCTTGTTTCATAAATCTAGTATGTAAAATTTACAAGAGCTTTCCTCTTTCAATACAACATAGTAACATATATTGAACTTGATTGTTGGTTGCATAACGTCCAGTGGCAAACATAGAACTTGTACGTTTGACGTGTAAGTGGGGTTTGTTTTGGTTGTTTTAGCTATAAGGATATGAATTTCAAACTTAGGATCACTTAAGTAAGGTGAAAATATATCATACTATTCAAGATGTATATTGTCCTGAACATGCATGAAATGTTTGCCACTCGACGTTAATCATCCAAATTGGCAACAACTAACAAATCAATCAAGATGTATAACATGATATGCATTTGTGTTTGTTGATGTTTCAGTCCTGACACAAGAAGCGAAACATTCCAACCTTTAAAAAAACGAGATCCTTTTTTTATTCAATATTGGATAAATTTTCAATTTTATTCAGAAAATCACAGTTAATGGAGAGTTTTGAAATTATTACGAAACTAAGGTTTCAACTCCCTCAGGCAAAGTTGACTTTAGATGAATTTGGCTATTTATTTTAGATATTTTTGTCATATAGCTCTTCAACGGGTTCGGTACTTATACATCTTCGGATTTCAAATGTTTAGCTTTGAGCGTTCCTGATGAAGGTAAATCCAGAAAAACAATTCGGACGCATGAAATTATTAAACGTGTTGTTTTCCATTTTTTAGACCTGATAAAGATAAACATCAACTCGGTGAGTTGTACAAGATTTTTGGTTAAAATTGTGTAAATCTAAAAAGATAACTGCAACGTCTTTGTGCAATGAAGATTATGAATTTTTAGGGACAACCATTTTAACATAAATGATAGAGAATAATGGTCAAACAAATAAAGAATAGAAAATTAATAATGACCTAAAATTAAGGTGGTACCTAACACTACAGGGAGATAACTCTGTAAAATCAGCTAAGCGTTTTAATCACGTTGTATTGTAATGGAACTATTAAGCTTCTCAATGATCAAAATTAGTGTTTGCCAAACTGCTATCTATCCAACCAATTTTTTCCGAGAAAATGATTGGTTCAAATTTTCTGAAATTTTTATATTTTTTTCGATGGGTCAAAGTAAATATTTTGTCAAAATTTTATGAAAATTAAACGAGCCAAATTAATTTTAGTCAAGGTGTTGGGTACCACCTTAAAAAAAAAGAATCAAAGGACCGCATCCAGTCCCCTCTACAGATATATACAATATTTAACACTTATCAATTATAATCTGCTGAACATATTTGACTAATCCACTGATTTGCAATGTCATTCAGAACAGACAACAATCAGCTGTACTACAATACTAATAGAACAAAAGCAACAGTTTTAAAAGCAATCGAGAACACAGATCTTAATGTATCTTCTGTAGTGATAGCCGGTAATACATCATGTTTACACACCAGTTAATTGTTCTGTAGGTTCCACCACTCCCGGAAATGATATGTTAATTTACTGTTCTTATAGTAATTGATCATCAGGGCAACTGCTGTACCATTCATAAGGAACATAGACATGGCATACATTTAAATAATTACATACTTTAATCTAAAATTGAACTTATCATAACAATTTTTTAATGATCCTTTTCATTTCTGAAATATATCATGTGTGCGTGTGTTCATTTTTTTTATTGTCAAGCATGCTTCATTGTTTTTATAGATAAAACTGTGCAGAGCTCTGCCTGTTTTCTTTGGCTATTTTTTTAGGCCTTTTCACGCACGAATTGTTTTCAAAGATGTCTGTATCTTCTGTTGCCAAGGAACTTGTATGTTTGGTTGTTTTTCTACTGTAATCGAAAATTTGGTAATATTTTTGGTCTTTTATTTCCTGTGCACATATCACTTGTCTGTTCGCTTGCTGTTCTGTCATCGACTACAATGTTTGTGTTTGTCTTTTTGTTGTTGTAACGGGGAAGGTAGAAAATAGTTCCAGGATGGTAATGGACAGTCCAGTTTATCTATGTATGTATGTTATGTCAACGCGTAATTTTGTGTGCATGGCATTATGTGTAAGGTTCTTTTTTCCCCGATATTGTGCGTTGTGTAGCTTTTTGGTTTTGCTGATAGTCGCGTTATGTTCAGTTTTCCTTAGCTAGATTGATGTTGTGCGTTGTATGACAGAATATCATCTTGTGTCAAATATCTTATATTGGTGTACATTTAAATAAATAAACAGAGACAGTAGAGAATTTCGATGAGTTTTAAATATTGCTTTTTGTCGCCAATATTGCATTCTATACCTTTTCGTTGTGTATTCAATATATAGGTGTGTGTGTGTGTGTGTGTGAAATTCATTTTGGTGGTTAAGTGGGTCATCTAAATGAAATCCATGCTGATTGAAATATAGATCCTGTGTCCAAGCTTCTCTTACTAGAATCTGACAACGCTTCACTCTACTTTATGTTATAAGGGACCTTTCGAGATCCTCTTATTTTTTACCGTATGATACACACTTTTAAAATGGGAAGGCTGAAATTTCATTGGCTGTCGAAGTTATTACCAGAACCGAAATGTGAACATAGTGTTGTCAGATCCTTAATGAAATAAAACACGTAACTGTATATATCGCAATTTATTTTAATACATAGCACTAATTGTAAACATAGTTATATAAAAATTCCTGAGAACATAACAAGTTATAACAACAAATGGTATTTGGCATAATGGTATGATAAACAAAATAGAAACAATTAACTGTCAACAATAATTACATTTCCCTGACAAAACATGGGTAGAGATACAAGTGAATGTCATAATGCTAAAGTATAGATGCAAAATTAAGACAATAAAAACAAAAGAAACACGAATACTCTTGCACTGTATATTATGCGACTGTCACTATATCTATATACATGTACGTATGTATATATGTATATATTAACAAATTGCAAAAGGGACCGACCATTTGATCTTCTTTTAGGAGGGTGCACATGCATGAGATCTTTTTTCTCGAATAGAATATCCAGTTCTATCTGTTGCCAGGACAGCTTATTTATTTATTTTGCCCGGCATAACTACGTGCAAAATTGTTTTCAACAACTTCCAAAATTTCTGTTTTGTATTTTGTTCAGTTTTAAATAAGCCAGGATATATCTTTCAAAAATGAAAGTACCCAACCTTCGAAGAAAATCAAATGGTCGTCCCCTTATTTGACAACTAACATCGTCAACTGGCTTAACATAGTTGTATGACATGTTATTATGTAAAAATACGTATTAAACTGTATTGTAGATGTTTCCTGTATAATCATATACACTTCATGAAAAATCATTATCTGAGCCAATATCAACAACAAATCTTGCTCCCTTGTTTCTGTTGTTCGTACATGATTGTCAAGTGTTCTATTCAAATTGAGCGGTGGTATGAAGAGGGCGAACAGCAAACTTTTATATGAAAAATATACACAACATTTTACTACTTCTAAAGAAATCATGTCCATTCTTTTCCACAGACCGTTGAACTGCCCATGTCGAGTTACATAGAACATCTGCCAATGCTATACTGACAACAGAAACGCTTTTGAACGTACATGCACATAAGTAGATCAAACGTATTATCAATTTCCGTGTGCTCATTTGTAATCCATGAAAACGAGAATATTCAAATAACAAAATTTGATGGAAGTTTATATATAAAAAAAACGTAATCAACTTTAATTCTTCAGTGAAATTTAGTCGTTTTCGAACAAAAATTTAAAATGTGTAAATAATATGTTTAATCAAAACAAAAATGTAAAATTTAAAAATGCTATCTGGTTGAAATTTTTTTATGTTTGTTGATACCAGTTTTCTCAGAAAAATAGGTATGCATAAATATATTCCATGTTATATGAACAGTAAAGTGTCGATCCTATTTTTGGTTTGACATTCTAAGTTCGAACACAATAATATACGTGTCTATGGCGATGTGCAATCGTCAATTATTAATAAAAATATAAAACATTCAAATTAAAACATGTCCAGTTTGCCGTTAACACAGTAAGGAATAACATAGAAATGATAACAATATGATATAAAATGTTTTCAAATATCTTCACAATACCAATCAAACGTTTTCTCGCCCAATTCTCGACACAACAATTATAAAAAGAAATAAACTTTATTCAAGCAACATATGTTTATCATAAATCATGAAGAACAAAGCGGACAAATCGTGAACAACAAAGACAGACAATTGAGCAGTTATATTAATGTCAATATGCATAGGAACGATCAAGTATTGGTAATGCACGTAAAAATTCACCCTCGCGAAATTCAACTTTAACCCAAAAACATGGAATTTTATAACCTTCGTACCCTATGACATCATCAAACTGACAACTATGACAATCTGTGCCTCGACGAATATGTGGCTTTTTAATGGTGTGTAATATTGTCCTGATCATAATATCTTCGTTTCGGAATCGTGGTTGAGGACCTGTGAGTGAATAAATCGGATCATACGGATTATTTGGTCCGTAAAAATATCGGTCAAAAGTAGCTTTTAATTGTCGCATAAGATTTGTTCGAAATCGGCGAACTGGTGTGACGTATTGACTTGAAATTTCATTGTAATCACAGTATCCGCGCATGAAATCATATGCATATCCTACCACCTCATTAAAACATCGCGCATGTGCAGTTGTTGGTTCAACTTTCAGACCGACGTAAGAAATATCATTCATTGGTTGTTGGTTCATCATCAGATGTGATGGCACTTCGTGTTCATTAGCGTACTTTCTTTTCCTTTCAAAGTTTCTATCGTATTCCGAACTTTCATATTTTCTGTCATACTCTTTACTGTTAGATCTTTTAGTGCTTGTACGATAATTACAATCTCTATTTGTTTCATCAATGCGTTTGTAACAATTGCGCTCTGATTCATATTTTGAATTTTTCTTACTTTCAGTCGTTCTTCTTTTATCAGTATCTTTTCGGTCTCTCATCTGTTTCGGACCAGTGTCATCAGTACGATTTGCAATTTCATTTTGTTTTGCTATAGTAACTTTTGATTTGATTTTTCTTTTGTTTTGTTCAATTCGTCCACGTTTGTTGTCTTTAGATTCGCTTGCTGGTTCTAAATCTATCTTTCTCTTACAGTTATTTGATTTTTTCGGACTTTCTTCGTCGGTAAGATCTATCACTACGCTATCTTTTTTCTTAACCTCATTATTACCTTCCGTATCAGTCTTGCTTTGCCTAACATCTTTCTTTTCTTTGTCTTCGTTTTTAATGGTGACAGAAATGTTATCACTAGCATCAGTAACTATGTTTCGTTTTGCTGGGCTCATTTTTGGTCTAATTCTTGGTCTATTTATTGTAGAGCGTATAATTTTCACTTTTTTCGATAAGAAACAAGTGTTTGTCAAAAGTTTGATTTTCCTTTTGTTTTCATATGGAGATTGCTTCGGAATGTGTTCAGCTAGCAGGTCTACTACATCGTTATCTCCCTTTTTATTTTTTGCTGGATATTCTTCATCACTTTGTCCTTGTTTAACCGCGATTCCAGTTTTTGACGAAGTCACCAGAGTATCTGCTGTTATGCATACTTGTTTCTGGATGTCACTACTACATGGCATATTGTCGGTAGATGTTTCTGATTCTACAGAAGTCGGTGTTGCATTCTTAAGATCATTCACTGATATTGAGCTGAGAGTGACACCAGTTACATTTTCATTTAAAATGGTGGATAACGGTTTATTTGAAGAAGTTTCGACACATACAGATTCCGGTATAAATTTTTCATAATTCAAACTACACTGTGTCTGTGATACGTCATTGTTAGTTGTTTTAGAAGAATGTGTCTGTAAATCGACAGAAGCCAAGCTCGGCAACTTTGTGATTTTGTTAACTTCTTCGTCATGTGTTGCAGTATACACTCGTTTCGGTACGTCATTGTGTGAAGTTGATGTTTGATCAGACGTCAGTGCATCGTTCACAGCGGGTTTGTTACAAACTGGAACCTTCTCACTAATATCACGGAATGTAGCAGATATCTTTCGTGTACCAGTTATTACATCCTTTTTGTATTTTTGAATGCACACAGAAGTTGATGTATTATTTTTGTCTAAAATTGTTATTTCAAAAGCGTTTTGGACAGTCGTCGTCGCATAATCAGTTTTCTGTGAATCTTTGGTGATAGTCATGTTATCAAGGGGTTTAGTTGGTACATTTGTATTGGACGTTGTTATACAAACAGGCTTCTGAAACTTTTTGTCAGATACTACAATATCAGTTTGCTTTCCAACGTTGTCATCTGTTTTGATAGCAACAGGGTTTGCTTTCGCCATTAAGATATTATCAATATTTTTTTGTGCGTTATTATTAGGTGTTGTGGTATCAACCAACCCCGGTGTTGGATTCTCAGAAGTTGCAATATTCACAACATTAATGTCAGAAAATTTGACAAGATGCTTTGGTGCTGTACTACTCTCTGTATTTGAAACAACTTCGTTAGATATCACAGTACAAACATCCTGAGCATCATCTACGGAGGTGGAGATAAAAGCTGACTTTAATACAAAAATTTCTTCTTTTGGTGATAAATCTTGGATTTCCTCCATTGGGGATAACTCTTGAATTTCTTCCTTTGCCGATAGCGTAGGTGTTATCTTTTCCCATTTACTACTGGCATCCGTTGGACGACTTGTAGTTAGTTTGTTGACATTATGTTGCAAATTAATTAATTGTTCATTGTTTTGTTCACTATTGGTAGGCGTTGGTGGCAATGTTTCCTTTTTAATTGGGTTTTCCAATGAAGATTCCTTTATATTATGAGTGTCAAATGATGACCGTTTAGTCAATTTGCTGAAATGAGTCGTCTCGGTATCTTTGTAAGGAATACTGACATTTTTATGATCAATTTGGTTCGATAAAGCGTCTTCATGTGGTTGAACGCTCGTTGAAACAGTTACTAAATTCTGTTTGACAATTTCCGTGGACTTATTGTCGGTTTCGAGAGTAATTTTGCTATTTGTATTCAAATGTGTGTCAAGTTGTTGCATGTTGCTTTGCTGCAAAGAACTATTATCAGACATAGTAGATAACCATGTGTCGTGTTCTCCGAAAAATTCATTAGTATCAGATCTACCTGAAGTAAGTTCATGTTCATCGCTCATATCTAACAGCATGTCTTCCTCTTCTGTGGGGTTAGTTGATACTAGGTCTGATTCGTTTCCAGTTACATCCATTGAGGTGAAATTTTCGTTTAAAGCTGAATTTGTTATTGGATCTTTTGTCTCCTCGGTGTCCTTTGAAGGGGCTCTCAAAACTAGTACGTTTTCCCCTGATGGGTGATTCTCTTCAACAGAAACGTTTGTTTTAATACTTTTTCCCTCCAATGTTTGCAAATCATTTTCTGAATCTTTCCATATTTTTGATTCATCCGTCGATTTCTGACAAATTGCTATTATAGAATCACTTTCCCGCTGGTTTATATCTTCAGTATTGTTCATTTGTATTAAAGCAGATGAGTTTTCATTTCTTTCATTTTGTTTTTGACAGCTTTGCTTTTCTTCATTACCTAAGATTTTATATTCATCTCTTTCAGTAGACATGCGGATCGGTGTTCCAGATTCATACGGTTTATAAATGGCATCTTTATCAAATGCACCACTTTCATTCCTTCCAACAAGTTTAGTGGCATCATCAGCTCTAAGAAAATCTCTATTAGCATATCTACGATTTCCATCGCATCTTCGCATTTTTTCTTCGTCGTACCTCCGACATTCATGATACTTTTCGTCGCATCTTCGACCATTGTATTTTACATCATGCTTTCGACTTCTTTCATTTAAAACTCTATTATCCCTGTTGTGATCACGTGAATTAGTTACTCTATGATTATCATCTACTTTTCTTTCTCCTTTCCGCTCATTCTTGTTTAAATTCTTACATGTACTCGACTTGTCAGTGCTTTTAGACCGTGCTATTTCATTGGTCTTGTTTCCATGAGTAGTTATGTTTCTCTTGCATTCATCTATCAAAGTTGATATTTTCATTTTATTTTGGACGTCTGAAATAATTGATTTATTCTTTATGGTAACTGCTTTGTCAACAATATTTTTCGACAAAATTTTATCTTTGCACTCATCTCGCACGATTGCATCTAATCTTATAGTCTCCGGTTCGGTTTTTGTTGTTTCTGAGTATGACTTTTTCACTTTTTGAAACTCATTCGCAAGCTTGAAAATATCAACTGCGACAGCCTGCATTTTACATTCTATTTCTTTTGACTTAATGTTGTGTTTATACTCCAAATGAACACCAGCATCAGGTTTAAAGGGTCCATTTTGCGTTTTAATGTCCTCTTTAATCACATTACCATTTAAAGTCACATTTGACTTGTTACTCGAATTTTTCTCTGCTCTTTTCTGATAACTAGACAAATTCTTTGTATCATTTTTTGTAGAAATGTGTCTGAATTTTGACGGGTTACTTTTTTCAGACTGTTTTATTTTTTCGCTTGAATTAGCTTTCTGTGTTAATTTTTCGGAATTAGTATCTAAATTTGTCCTTGATGATTCAAAGCTCAATGTCTTGATTGATTTTAAATCATCACTTCTGTTTTTTTCATGAACTGCTTTTTTCGATAATGATGTACATTCTTTTGTTCTAATTATGTCTTTTAAGTCGCTCCGTTTAGTTTTATCTGGTTGTTTCTTTTCTGTTATTTTCAAATTATTTGAAATTGTCTTTGGATCTTTTGGTGCTGTAAATGTAGAGTTGTATAGTTTTATTAACTCCATGGACATGAATATGACCTGTTAACTAAAGAAAGTAATTAATGCATGGCAAATATATTAAACATTCTGAAACTTACCCTTCATTAAAGCATATTTACTAAAACTCTGAAATAATCCATATATATTATAATGTACAAAATCCGGGGTCATTTGACTTTAAAAAATCTGCAGTGATGATAAATTAAGTATAACGTAACGGGTTTTTTTTTTAACCATATTAGAAGAAAAATCATGAAAGGTTATTTTTCTTTGTAGGTTTGAATGGTGTGTGCTTCCATACAATCATGCACAGACTGTCTTACTTATTTAAAATTACACCATTTCTGTTCAAAAGGAAATAACTCAAAATAAAAATAAGAGACCAAAAATGACATAAATATTTTTTTTAAATTTTTGTTCAAAGGGAAATAACTTTAAAAAAAAATTTGCTACTGAAAGCTCTATAACTTAAAACAACAAGAACAGCTAACATCGTGAAAATTGAATTTGACCTGTAATTAATGTATAAATCAATGTTTTATATTAGACCTGTTTACAAACTATCATATATGAAAATCGGTTAAACCATTTCGAAGCATGTGTCACTATCGATACACTACAAACAACATGTTAATCTTTTGTATTTTATTAAATACAAGGACATATATATACAAAAAACATAATATATCTCCCTTTAATTTACAGTCATAATAGCTAGTGTATATCTAATGCTATATCAATTTATTATAACCATCAATATAGTAGTGACTAAGTATTCAGCGATTGGAACACAAGTGACATGACCAGCGGTGGATTTAAAAAGGGGACTGGAGGTCTCAAAGGATCCAGATATTAAGGAGTGCATCATGTCTCACTTGGTCAAAACAACATTTTCAATTGCATAGCATAAAATCGTCAAACCAAAATCGCCAGGCACGGTGACATTTTAAAATTACATAATTATCCATTTCAAACTATTGATTAATCCCTGATAGCATTTATTTTAACAAAAACGAAGCAAAATTCGGTCGTCACTTGTATTCAAAATATAATATTCAATTCTTAATTTACTACTTACCTATATAGATTACAACTATACAGTCTTAAAAGTGATTTGTGGTAAACATTTGTTAAAAAGATAACATATTGCAAAGATATAGCTAGCATACTAAATATCTTATAACTGAAAATCATTACATTAAACATTTATATATAATATATATAATTTACAAACTAAATCATGGATTTCAAAACGAGTGCATGGTCTTTTATTGTATATATTAAATTGATATATGTTGTGTGCATGTGTCATTCGTATATGTTATTATTGCAATGAGGGGGTTGGAGGCGTCCTGATCCCCAAATCCCTGGCTTAAAAACACGAAATCCCCGAGGTCCCGAATAAAATAAATTTAAATCCCGACATCTCGAAATTCGAAAAAAAAATTCCCAATCCCGAAATCCCGAGTTTAAAAACACCCGTTCCCGGAGTCCCGATAAAGGTCCTACCCCCCCCCCCTCTTTTGCAATTGTATTTATATAGAGGTTCTGAACACTGTATGGGCTTTAAGGATATGATGTGGTGTTGATTTTTAGTTTTTGTGATTTTTCAGTTTTTTATTTTTGTTTATTACAATGTTGTTGTTGGAATGCCGGTTTTATAAACGAAATGTTTGTAAGTGTGTTATTTTGTCGTCTTGTTTTGTTTTTCTTCACTTAACGTATGTCATGGATATTTGTACTTGGCACTGAACCATGGCTGCATAAGAAGCGTGAAATGTTATTGTTGTAATACTGCATGTTTCCTGTGATTTATAGCGGGATGTATGGATTTTATTCTAGTAATGTATAGACAACTTTCGAAGTATTTTTTATTTTCAAATGCTGTGTGTGTGTGTAAGTTTGTTATGTTAGCATTTTTAGACAAATTTTTCTTCGTAATAACAATACCATTTCCATTTCAATGCACTCGCTCACCACCATGTTCATCTCGACATTTATTTAGTTAAATATAAACACATCCAGATTCTCATAACAGTGACAGCAGCTGGTCTTGAATTTTGTTTACAGCAACACGCATTGAGTGTGCAGGTAAAGGTAATATCTTTGACTAGATTATTTTCTAGCTGAACCGTGAAGACATTATAAGGTTAGGTATACTACCCTCCATTAAGAACAGATAACCAATCAATCTGTCTGTAGGACCAGACTACTACGAAAGGCGGGCAGTATACATTACCTAATAATGACTTCACGGTTCAGCTAGCAAGCAAGCTAATCAACGATATTATTTTTACCTACACACTCAATGCATGTTGCTGTAACTTCAAATCAAAAATTTGTAATTTTGGGTTGAGGTTTTTTAAAACATACCTAAAATACATGTTAATTAACCTAAATCAACATTACAATATTTTATAAAACTACTGTCGAGATACAAAACTCTTATCAAAACATAGAGCTAGAGAAAAGAAACATATAAAACTTTTTTTTCTGGAAACAATATAGAATTTATGAATGCCTAACTTTTCTAGATCAGCCACTGCTTAACAACATTTACAGCAGATTCCAACGAGTATGAAGCTACAGATACATTCTTTGGTTAGCTTGCTTGCTAGCTCAACCATGAAATGATTATTACCTTAAAATTGGGAGGAGCATAGCACCAATTCATCATCCAATGAAAGCACTCATATCAATGGCCTGTTTATAATATGTATGTTTCATACAAACAGGTTTACCTAAATGTAAACAACTTTGCAAATTAAATTTTATTTCTTATAGTCTTTGATTGAATTAAAAAATTCTTAGTTTTACAATAAATTAGAAGCGGAGTTACGGTTTATGTTTTGTTCAAGGATGATAATATTTAGTGTTGATTCAATGCTAAACAAATAGAAATTCTATAGAAAATCCAGTATTTCCCCTTGTACTCTCAAATTTGGCAATTTAGTACCTGATAGATGAAGGATTATTGCAAGCAGTGCTAGCAATGATTTCCTTAAAAAAAGTTTATAAATTTAGATATTAGTTTAAACAATATAAATATGGACCAATTCAAGTAAACCTTCTAGGGTGCGCTCGACTTTCGTGACTTAGCACGATTTTTTAAATTTAATTTAAAAGGTTGTTTAGGATTTATTGTAAACTATAATCGCTAGCACATCATAGAAAATCAAGTGATTAATATATGCTTAAAATTTTATAACAAAAATATATGTGGATTTTTTACAAAAATCTTGGTTTATTTGCCACAAAATCCCGTTTAACTTTTAAAATGCAATGCAACTATAAATATTAATGCTTGCTCGAAGTTTCTCCTTTGTATATGTACAAAATGGCCGATCTCTTAATCATTATCTTTGCTGTTTTTATACTATTGCAGTTATTCAAAGGCAACATAAGGATATTTACGCCGTGATTGTACAATTGTAAAGTACATTCACATAACTGTATTTATAAATGAACTGAGTAATTGATTGAAATAAAATTGGCAAATCAAACACACCTACAACATGCTTGTGAATTTGCTTATACTTATCAATAAATCTTAAATTTAGATTAAAAACTTATTTTTAAACTGACTTGTAAAACTAGTTTTACAATGTTTATATTATGTCATTAGTTCTGATTGGTTCTCTGTTTAACTATTGACTCCACCCAAAGGCTTGTGTACCTTACCTAATAATGATTTCATGGTTGAGCTAGCAAGGAAGCTAACCAAAGAATCTACCTGCAGCTCCATACTCGCTGGAATCTGCTGTAAAACGTTTCTAACTTGTACATTGAGTGCAGATTTTGTCAGATTTAAGAGATATGAAAGCAAGTGTCCTACAGTAAATCTATATATTAATTACTCAATATGACATAAATTAAATTCCAAATATGACCAATATTAAATACTAAATATGACCACTGATATAATTACATAAAGTAGTACATCATGTACATGGACCTTCTAAATAATTATTTTAAAAAACCCTTATTTTTAATAAATAATATATATGACTCCGAAACTAAGTAACTCAAAACTTAAATATGGTCGTTAAAGTATAATTGTTCTTTAAAACGCGTGTCTAGGGAAATGAGATAATTATCATACGAAATTTCTGAATTCATATTTTAGGATGTACTTGGGCGAGGTTATGGAATTTGTGTCAGATGTTCGGACTTTTCGGTGTTTTCCCCTATGATACAAGGTAAAATATTTTGCCCATAACTCCCATTTTTACAGCGGATTACCGTGAGGGCATTCCGGTGTATTGCTATCGCCTAGATTTCCATTACGTAATATTCGTTTTGGGTTTTTAACCGATCTATAAACATGATGAATACGTAGACAGTAGCAAGTGCAAACTTTATACAACATTCCTTATCGCGTGTTATAAATTCATTTCTTCAATGAATACTCATAAAAAGTAAAAACAAGAGGCTCTCAAGAGCCTGAATCGCTCACCATAATTTTTTTGGTTAAATCTCTCATCAATGATTATTTTGGCTTTTCAATTTATTTAAATGTTCTTTGAATCGTCCTATTTTCTTCAAAAGCAACAAAAAAAATCATTTTCTCCTATGTTCTATTTTAGCCATAGGAGTTATGTTTCTGACATACAAGGAAATGAAATATAAAATTTATACTAGATACTCTGAAACTCATTTAGCCTAAGTTTGGCTGAAATTGATACAGCAGTTTCAAAGGAGAAGATTTTTTAAAGTAAGTCAACATGATGAACAAATTGTGAAAAAAGTCTTTAAAGGGCAATAACTCCTTAAGGGGTCAATTGACAATTTTGGTCAAATTGACTTATTTGTTGATCTTACTTTGCTTAACATTTTTGCTATTAACAGTTTATCTGTATCTATAATAATATTCAAGATAATAACCAAAAACTGCAAAATTTCTTTAAAATCATCAATTCAGGGGCATTATACCTGAAAAACCAGTTACCCAATTCGGCTGAAAATTTCAGGACAGGTAGACCTTGACCTAATAAATACTTTAACTTCTTGTCTTATTTGCTCTAAATGCTGGAGTTTTTGAGATATAAGCCAAAAACTGCATTTTACCCTGTGTTCTATTTTTAGCCATGACGGCCATGTTTTTTGACGAAATAAAAAATAAAGCTCAAACTTTATTTTATACACCCTACTGATCATTCAGTTGAAGTTTGGTTGAATTTGGTTTAGTAGTTTTAGAGGAGAAGATTTTTTAAAGTTAGCAATTTATATGATCAACAAATTGTGAAAAATTGTCATTAAAGGACAATAACCCCTTAAGGGGTCAATTGACAATTTTGGTCATATTAACTTATTTGTAGATCTTACTTTGCTGATCATTTTTGCTGTTTACAGTTTATCTTTATTTATAATAATATTCAAGATAATGACCAAAAACTGCAAAATTTCCTTAAAATTACCAATTAAGTGGCAGCAACCCAACAATGGTTTGTTTGATTCATCTGAAAATTTCAGGGCTGATAGATCTTGACCTAATGAACATTTTTACACCTGTCAAATTTGCTCTAAATGCTTTCGTTTTTGAGATATAAGCCAAAAACTGCATTTGACCCCTATGTTCTATTTTAAGTAACGGCGGCCATGTTTTTTGACAGATCAAAAATCGAAGCACACACTTTGTGCAGGATAATCTAAGGAACAATCATGCTAAGTTTCATTCAAATCCATTCAGTAGTTTCAGAGGAGAAGATGTTTGAAAAATTGTTAACGACGACAGACGACGACGACAACGACGACGGACGCCAAGTGATGAGAAAAGCTCACATGGCCTTTTAGGCCAGGTGAGCTAAAAATGTTTTGTTATATGTATGTTCATATAACTGAAAAATCATTAAGGTTTGTGTACCCTTCTGTAGCCATTTTTGTACGAATTTTTTAAACATCAATTGTATCAAAACTACAGATATAGTGAATAATAGAGACAGGCCACTTTGAACATATACTAGTGGGAAACTTTATGCAAAGAATTATTATTTAGTGTTGCATTGCATTTAATAGAAAAATAGTACTTTGGGGCAAATAAACCAAGATTTTTATAGAAAATCCACAGCCTTTAATAAAGAGATTTTTGTTATAAAATTTGAAACATAGATTACTCACTTGCTTTTCAATGATGTGCTAGTGTTTATTTTTTTTTACAAAAAACGAACCTGTAAATTCCTGGTGCAGAGTAACTAAAGTCAAGCGCACCCTAAAAGGTGTACTTGATTTGGTCCATATTTTTATTTGTTTTAACCAAAAACTACATTAATAAACTTGTTTTAAGGAAATCAATGCTAGTACTGCATGCAATAATCCTATATCTATCGGTCATCAAATTGCCAAATATGATAGAACAAGGATGAAGGCTGTGGATTTTCTTTAAAATTTCCATATGTTTAGCATTGAAGCAACACAGGGGTACATAATCCTTAATATCTATGCACACGCATGCGGAAGAATATCACAAGAACGTTTACAATCTCAAGAAACGCTAACTCTGCATGGGTGATTAAACATTTTTTGCGGGGAAATACGAATGTCTTTATATCCATTTTATTAGAAAAAACGAATTATTACAGAAGAGTGACGTGTCCACCATACACTTGCACCGCACTATTATAAATATAGTAGAATAGAATGATATACAAATGCATGAACATTAGATATACATGTGTATAGAGATGTGACAAATGCTTATCAGACCATCCACAAGAACTTGCGGTCATCCGATGTTCAGTACTTCAGTACTTTGATTCTTTTTATTTAAGACTTTTAAAATAGCTCATAAAAGGTCATTTACCAAAATTTAAGCAAATATTTGATTTTCTTTCTTTTGATTTGAGACCCAAATAGAGAAAAAAAAATCTAGTACCAATGCAAATGTAAAGTAAAAGTCCGAGCCAGCCTTTTCCCACCATACTTTAAAAATCAAATATCTCGAAAATGAGCTCCATGACCTATCAATATTTTTAGCTTATTTTGATCCTTATCTAATGCTCTTCCAGCATAAAGTATAAATTTTAAATTCTTGATTTATTTAATTTCCCCTAATGACATCCATAACACAATCTATAAGGGAGTTTTATGTACGTGATAACAGTAGCATATGGACAGGTAAATTGGCACAAATGAACTCCCTAAATTAGCGCAATTAATACTTTGAAAAACAATATATGGCACAAATGCTACATCTTGAAAAAAGTCATTGGCCCCAGAGGAATGTTTTGAGATGAACTTTTTCAAAACACAAGGTTCACATGACTTTTTTTAAATTTCAGCAATATAATTGGTGGTCAGTAAGTGAGTGATCCATGCTTGAAAAGTTTTTTTCCTATAATTTGAAAACCCTAACCATTGATACAAAACATGCCCGTGTTAAGGGAGACGGGTAAATATAAAGGAAACCTTGTTTATGTATGTATTACTGTATTTGTATGTATATGTCATGTCCATGATATTTTTAAAATAAAATTTGTTTAAGGTAAATCATGCCCACTACGAAATTTTCAATTTATATTAAAAAAAAATCGATTGGTTTCATATTAAAATTGACGGAGAATTTGTCCCTATGTACACAGGTGATGCCCCCGCTTGCATTCAACATTACAAAGGGAAATAACTCAAGAACGATTAAAGTGCCGCTATCTTATTTGATCTGTGTCTTGTGGTTATAAGTATTGTGTACACAATAGTCTCATAATGTTTTGTTGGGACAAAATTAATTTACAGAATGCAAACTAAAAAAGTTGCAATTTTTCAACTTAGAAAGGGGCTTAACTAGATAATTTAAATGATTAAAGTGACACCTCCAAAATTCAACTTGATTTGTCTTTTGGGGTAAAAAGCATGGTGTATAAGTTTGGTATCCGGATCGACGTGGGGCCGGATCGACCCGAAAGCTATAAGTTTCATAACATTTGGTTGCGACAACTTAATAAAGTCAGAGAACGAAAACCGTTTAAAAAATTTGCATTGTTTTCCATTTATAAAGGGGCATAACTCTAGAACTTTAAGATTGACGCTACCAAAATTCATATTTGATCTGTATTTTGTGATAATAAGCATTGTGTTCAAGTTTCATAAGATTTAGTTGAGGCAAACTCAAGTTAGAGAACGGAAACCAATTTTGGGATGTACATTGTACGCCGGACGTACGTACGCACAGACGGACAAGGGTAAAATAACAAACAACTTCATGTGCAATGCATGTATTCTAAAAGTGTATATTTAGTCAAATAGTGCAATCTTGTCAAAACATTCGATCAAATACAACATAGAATCACAAATGTTCAATCCAGTCTCGCTCATTTTTTGCAATCGTTTTATTCATAATGTTTATCCATTTTTCAGACAGCCTATCGTCCGGATGCATCCCATCAACTAGCATGTTATAGAAGTATCTGATTTTACCCCTAGAGCATCTATGAACATAGGTATGGAGAAAAGGCGTAATAACATTATTTCCAATGTTAACCCTTATTAGTAACTTGTTAATTTCATGTAAACTAAAGTTTAATTTGTTCTGCATTTCAAAATAGCTATCATAAGATTTCAAATCTGATGTTTTCCCCATGTCATATCTACGTTTATTCCAAGAAAAGAAACTCATCGTGGTAATTGTTGCAAACACAACTTTGCAGTTGATGCTTTTCATAATCTGTTCTACCTCTAAAACAGAAGATTTAAACTTTTCTACATGGTCAATTTCATTACCATTGTTATCACAGCTTTGAAAATATAGTTCTTCATAGTGATCAGAATTTATGTGTGTATTAAGTGAACAAATGTCTTGAATATCGGGGATGAAGTACACGATCTTTTCACCTTGAACAAACTGAAGTTTATAATGAGCAATATGACAAAGAGTTTTCAATTTTCCTCCTGGGACTTGCGTAAATTGACAATTCAATCTCCCTTCCATATTTCTTCCTCTACTCGAAGTGAATACATATGAATGTCGTTTCATGACTGTGAATTAAAAATGAAATAAATAGAAGTTAGTTCCCCGTGTATGTATGTGGCGAACGCCGCTATACAAAAAAGAATAAAATCAAAACCTTTTAACTATATGGCTTGAAATCACAATAAATTGCTTCGCTGAGGGCAGCTGAATACCATCGCAGATGTCCAACATGGACACAATATGCGCGCTTGATACAGGTTTGAATTTAAATTGTAATTAAATATTTAACACTTAATAGGTTTCAGACACAGAATAACTGTAGTCAAAGAAATTAAAATTGGTTATATAATTTGAATTAATAGTCAATTTTTGTTTTTGTGCAATTTACTATGCTGTTTCTAATTGAGGAATACACTATGGCGTTGAATATTGACCCCCCCCCCCCCCCCAAAAAAAAAAAGTATTTGAAGAAATTTTCCTTTTAATTTCTGAAATGAGACATAATAGTCCCTCTCATAAAGTCTTATCTATCCCCTCACCTCCCCCTTTCCCTTATTCCAAAAAAAAACTCTGTCCCTAAAGATACAGTCATAATCTCAATTCAAATTTCTATTAATGAAGTTTGCAACAATAATTATCCATTTAAATACATCATAAAAATTATAAAATAAAATACAGTCATGGCTAAAATTAATATTTATTAAATAGTAAATTTTAAAAATAAATTGACAGCTAATCACCTCAGGACTATCATTATTTCTTAATACATAATTTACAAGCATTGTGAGGGAGGTAATCAAACATACACAATATTGTCCTTTGAAAGGTTTGGATTACCTCCCTTAGACTGCTTTTAATTTGTCCGACGACGACAACAACGCTATACAAATATACGAACGCAGTAGTATAAAAACGTGCCGGCATGGGATAACATGTATGCTTGACCTATAAATAGAACTTTCGATTTCTTGTAAAGATATTTTATCGGCAACCTATCATGAGTTGTTACGTATGCCGAGAATTTGTTGTCAACTTAAATACAGAATTTAAACTTAAATCGTCGGTCACCTAGCTTATCTACATATTGGACTAACGGATTAACTCGTGTAACGTTTAATTACGTCACTTGCTTTCATATCAATAAAGAAACAAAATCTGCTTTCAATACAGTAAATATAAATACATATGATATATTCAAAAATAATAATTATGCTATATTCAAAAATAACAATTATGCTATATTCAAAAATAATAATCATGATAAATAAACTAAAGTATTTATTTACTGATATACAAAATACAATAAACATGTTTGATGTATACAAATCTATCAATCTACACATAGTGATACAAAAATTACTATGCCTCAATAGTGATCAATAGTGCGAGTGCTTTAAAAATGGTTACCGATTTTCACACGATATGAAAGATAATGTCAACACCACGTGGTGTGGGTTATACCCAATAGAATAGCAAAGATTCAATTGTATAAAAAATGCATACATACTGTAAAGCAGCTAGTAAATCGGCACACTCACTCTTATATGACAATATTTAATAAACGTATTAACAATAGCTATATACTTACAACTATCTGTTGAGGTTTTCCTTTGTGCACACGTAGTCTTTTCTTCTAACTTCATCTTTTTTCTTTGAGGACTGATTAACATCGGAAGGTCTTCATCAAATTCTGGCTGTATGTCAGTCTGCAAAGAACTGCATTTCTTTGGCTCTAAAGCTTCTTCTTTGATATCTTCGTCTTCTGATGGGAGACCAGTCGACGATCCTTCGTAATCAGAAGTAACGTCATTTTCATTTTTCTCAGCAGTTTGGCGTATTGGACTAGACGACCCTACTGAGCAATGTTCCCGAGTTGTTTCGATACGGAGTTCAAAATTTGATTTATCTATGGACGGATTTGTAAATGAATTTAAATTGCCATACGAATTATCAATTGATTCAGTCTTAACTTTTATTTTTTCTGTCCATTTTTCCGACTTATTTTCGGACGACTTACTACATGTAGGCAATGAAGTCGAATTGTCAAAAGAGATATCAACTGGTTCTGTTTTAAATTTGGTAGTTTCCGCCCATTTATCTGCCTCCCCGAGTGCTTTTGCGCCTAACACGGCAAAAATATTTCGATCAGACTCATTAAAGACTTCCTGAGATTTCAGTAAATTTCTTCCAAAATTGCTAATGGACTCTTGAGATTTCAGTATAGTCCGTCCACAATTGCTATTAGATTCCTGAGAATTTAACAAAGTTCGTCCACAAATGCTATTCAATTCCTGGGATTTTAATAGAGTCCGTCCACAATTGCTATTAGATTCCTGGGATTTTAATAGAGTCCGTCCACAATTGCTATTTGATTCCTGAGATTTCAGTAAAGTCCGTCCACAATTGCTTTTAGATTCCTGAGACCTGACATTGCTATTGCCCGAGGTATTATGCATTTTATGAGATTTCTTGTGAAAACTTTCTGTATCCCTGAGAGATTTTTTATCATTACTAATTGAATGACTATCTAGTTTCGTTGATTTTTCACATTCATTCAAATGTTTACGTTTGTAATCTACAGTCAAGCTTTTCGGTGTCGAAATATCCGAAACCGAACTTTTTGATTTGTCCGTCCATTTTGTTTTCTGACATAAGACGTTAGTGTCAGTTTTTCGGTTTAACCAATAATCATCAATGCTACTAATACTGTCCCTAACATTGACTGTCTTGGCATCCTGACAGTAATTGTCTTTTAGTAAAATAGTTTTATCAATTTGTATATTGACCAGAATTTCCGTATACGGTTTTGAGCATGCCTTCATAAGAATTGTTTTCGTACACATATCCGCCAATGAAATAATTGTAAATGACCTTTTCCGAGAATGCTTAGAACTTAATTTCCATTTATCTAAATCTCTTTTGTCTCTGTTTGTCTTGTCTCTATTACTTTCTGATTTCTTGCATTCTGGATGTCGTTTCATTGTAACTTTATCTGTTTTAGTTCTGATAACGTCTGCTTTACTATGTTTATTCTCGCACTTTCCCGCCATATTAAAACGCTTCGTGTCGTTCGTTATGATTCTCTTACATTTAGAATATTCTTGCTTTCTTTGATCTTTTGATTGGTACATCTTTCTTTGTGTCTTCAACCAAAGCTGGAATAAAAATGAACCGTAAATAACATGTCCCTGGTGGCTATATTACATGAACTGGTCATCTTAAGCCAAAGGCGAACATAAAATAACGATAACACTATATAACGGACATCTAAAAATAGGCAGTAATTGCCGTGTGAATGACAGAATGGAATAATTAAAATGTTTATCCCTGCAGGTGTATATGTTAAATATTACAAATGCGAAATAAACGTACAAATACAATTGTTAAATCAGAAATTATTATATTTTTAATATATTTTGTTTGTATTTCATTTTGTTGAGCATTTTGTAAACGTTGATTATAAAAAAAGAATCAAAACATACCAGACTTATAACTTTCCGCGCCAAATGCGTATTTCGTCTATTTAAGCCTCAACAGTGGCAATCCTAGTACTATAACAAAATATTATTCTTAGATTTAACACATTTATTATTTCTTCCTTTTAAATATATTTTTCAAGGTGCGTTTCCTTTCGAATAATATCTTCCTCGGTAAAAGGATTTCCTTCAGAAAAATCTTCCGTATGAGGTTAAACCATGATTTAAAAGATTTTAAGATGTATTATAATACTAGTGTGACTTGCCGCGACATGATTTACTAATAAGGTTGTAAATCTATAAAAGTTAAAACTTTACCATAAAGTAAACAGAAACCCCTGGTCAAATGTATTGTTCCTTGGTCAATAAGTCGAAGTGGTCATATTTAAATTCATCTAAACTCCTTAAGAAATTATGTAACAATTCGTTATGAATAGGATTTTATTGGAGCTTTGTAATAAACTGACATTAAAACTTAATCATTCTTTTGTGTCAAAGAAATCTTGGAATGTAAGATATTTCACCTTTCTTCGTGGATAATCCGATAATTATATCTTTGTGTTTCCACAATTTATGTATTATATGCCTCTGGTCAAGATAATTAAAATCCTCTTATTAGAGGTAACACGAAGGTTAAAAAGAACACAAAGGAAAGCAAACCATGGTTTGACAAAAAATGCTGGGAGCAAAGAAAGTGCTCACGAATTGCAAAACGACGATATAAAAACAACAAAACAACAGATAATCAAGTTCAAAAGAAAGATGCAGAGAGAAAGTATAAAAAGCAGATGGATTGTTCCATACAAGAGTATAGAAAGACTTTTAGAAAAAAGATGCAAAATTTAAAAAACAGTAACTCTAAGGAGTTCTGGAAAATTTTAAATGAAAAAAGAGAAAAACGTAGTCAAAAAATTTCCATCGATGTTCTCTTTGATTTCTTTAAAGACTTGAATTCGTCGGATTCAGTCGACGATATCCCTGTTTCGCAAGTACCAAACCAGTTCAATGAAACTCTTAATTAGATTAGATTTTATTGTACACTCTGACAGTTTACACTGTTACAAGAGGCAGATATACATAATATACAGCTTGACAGAAGTGGTATAATAACAGAACAAAACTGAAATAAACATATATACAGGTCAATTTAATATAAGTCATCAAACACACCGTAACATACGGTTGTTTAACACGTGATTTAAACGATCCAAACAAATACACATATCATGACATATATATATATATATATATATCATATCATATGATTAATTGGATTATAACACACAACTTGAATTAGGTAAGTACTAAACAGTTTCTTTTATCAAAAATACTTCATGATTTTTTGCAAAAATAATGCAACATTATTGAGCACTTTTATATTACAATAGTATAGCAAACCAAATAGCTTGTCCTCAGTTGGGTTAAAAAAATAGTATCTTGGTATATGTATTTTTCTAATTCTTTCAATATTAGGGTTACAACATACTAGCAGATAATGAAATTCATTTCCTATTACACCCATGTCACATAATGTGCATATTCTGTCCTCACGAGGTATATTTAACCATCTTCCGGCTTCTATAGGGAATTTTAAATTTGAACATCGCAGTTTACTCAAGTGTACTCTGCGTTGTTTATTTAGTTTCATCAAGTAGCCTTCAAGACAGAAATCCCTTTTAAATGATAAATAAAGTTCCCCTCTTGAGGCACTTTCAGCCATACTGTGCCATTTTTGTATAAATTGGTCTTGTCAGATTTGTTTAACATAATATTTAAGGTCTTTCCTTTTACAAAAGGGAAAGACCTTACTGTATTTCTTTTGTTTATTATTATTATTCTTCCGTTAAACTTTGACAAATTTAGCCGCGTTAACCGTAAGACGTGTTGCTTTCATATTCACACTTTGTATAGGTGTCATGAATACCTTTCTGGAACTCACCCTGTGAGTCGAAATATTTTGTCGGTTCGGAGTAATCCCTCCGAAACCCAAAAACCTTGTTATCGTTCCAACACCGTAACCGTAATAGGTAGACAAAAAACAAAGGGTGAAATTTGTTCAGGACCAGACCCCGGTTCTTCATTACATTTGGATCGAAAAGATTCAACGACTCATTGGTAGGGTTATGCCCCTATGAAAATTAACCGGTGTCGGTTGGCCACCAAAACTCAGAAACCGTAAGTCGTAGACACCTAGGATCTTCACCAATCATCATCAATTCATGTATCTTTGAAAAATACCTCAAGGTCAAATTTGTATGTTGACCTTGACCTTTGACCTAACACCTTGTTATGGGATAATCTCAGAAACCATTATACTTACAGAAGTTTTAAATAGTGGAAAATGTTTGGGTCATTACGGCGCAACTTTGTTACATTTTGACCAAAGAGATTTGACCTTTTAATAAGGGGCATAACCCCTGTTTTAGGTTTCTGAAAAGACAAAATCAGCTTTTACTATATAACCAAAGGTCCTAGACCCATGGGGTCTTTTGCAATGACATTGGGGACTAATGACCTTGACAAAGGTCAAAAGGTCAAAGGTCAAGGTCATGTCCCAGATAGCGAATTTAGTGTTTTTAACCTCATATAATGGATTTTAAGTGTGTTTTCAAGCTTTGTACGGTTGACCTTGACCTTTTCAATACATTCTACATCTATAAGAACATGTATTTTACATTACAAAAGGAAAGACCTCTCAATTGTTCAAGAACAATTGACAGTTTAATTTATACTATTTTTACTAAGAACTTCTTGGCTATCCCATACAAACGATAAGCCAACATCATTAAGTATAGATTTCACATTTAATAACCATTTTGATTGCATATTTCCTGAACAAATCATTTCATACAATAACTTGTACATAATACTAGACAGTTTAGAATCATTCGAGAGTAATTTTACCCAAAAATTAAGTATACGTAATTTTACATGTATGTCTAGTGGATATCTACCTGTTTCGCCGTACACCATGAAGTTTGGCGTTGATCTTCGGACAGAGAGCACCTTCTTTAGGAATTGCAAGTGCACCGTTTCCAATATGTCTAATTTTTCATATCCCCAAATTTCGCTCCCGTATAAAAGTATAGGATCAATTAAAGAATCAAATAGCTTAAGCTGTAGATCTACTGGAATAGATATATTCCTAATCTTTCTATATAGAGCATAAAGTGCTTTCTGTCCTTGTTCTGCTAACTTCTTTTTTGTTATTACAAATTTCCCGTTTTGGTTTAAAAGCAAACCAAGATACGGGTACGACTCCACTCTTTCAATAATTGAACCATATAGTTTAAAATTATCAATCAATGCGTACTTTCTTTTAGAGAATACCATCACTTTAGTTTTTTCAACATTTACTGATAGTTTCCATATATTACAATATTGTTCAAATACATCTAAACACTTTTGCAATGCTGCTGCTGATTCAGCTAAAATTATTGTATCATCAGCATACAATAGTATAAATAACAACAAAAACGTATTTAGGTGTTCAAGAGTTTTTTGTGATACGGTTTGGAGTCCAGATATACCATTTTCACTGAAAAAAGTCTCAAGTAGTCTTAATAGTATCATAACAGAAAAAGAAATATTTAACTGTATTAAAGATTTAAAAAATGGAAAGGCTTGTGGAGATGACAAAATTATTAACGAATATATTAAAAGCACATGCCATATTTTTATGCCTATTTATGTTCAATTTTTTAATATTGTTTTCGATTCCGGTAAAATTCCAGAAGCATGGTTAGTTGGTAACATTATTCCTTTTTATAAAAATAAAGGTGATACAAAAAAACCAGAAAATTATAGACCTATCACAATTCTTAGCTGCATGGGAAAGCTATTTACCTCAGTTCTAAATTCAAGACTATCCACTTTTTTGGAAAATTACTTATTGTTAAATGAAAATCAATCAGGATTTAGAAAAGGCTATTCAACCATAGATAGTATTTTTGTCCTACATATTCTTTTTGAACTATTGAAGATGCGAAAGAAAAAACTTTTTTGTGCTTTTATAGACTTTGCAAAAGCCTTTGACACAGTTTGGCGATCTGGTTTATGGCAAAAACTTCTGGAGAATTTTATCAGTGGAAAAATGTATGATATCATTGTAAATATGTATAGTAATATTAAATCTAGAATTTTTGATGGTAGTGTATTTTCAGAGTATTTTCCTTGTAATGTCGGTGTACGTCAAGGTGAAAGCCTCTCACCTTTATTATTTTCTCTGTATATTAATGATCTTGAACATTTTTTAAAAGAACAAGATGTAGAAGGGTTAAAAACAGTATCCGATGATATAGAAATTGAACTAGACTACTATTTAAAATTGTTTCTGATTCTGTATGCAGATGACACAGCTCTTTTGGCAGAGTCAAAAAATGACTTACAAAAGCAGCTTGACTCTTTGTATAACTATTGTGAACTTTGGAAATTGAAGGTTAATGTAAATAAAAGCAAAATTGTAGATTTTTCAAAAGGTAGACCATTATCAAATTTAGAATTTAAATATAATAATACTGTTTTAGAAATTGTAAATGAGTTTACGTACCTTGGTGTTATTTTTTCTAGAACAGGAAGTTTTTCTAAGGCAAAAAAGGCACAAACAGAAAAAGCCACACACGCTATGTACGATGTTATCCGAAAAGGTCGAAAACATAATTTATCTATAGAATGCCAACTCGATCTTTTCGATAAAATTGTCAAGCCTATTTTATTGCATGGAAGTGAAGTTTGGGGAGTCGGCAATAATTCTGTTATTGAAAGGGTCCACCTTAAATTCTGTAAAATTTTGTTAAATGTAAAGAAGTCAACGCCAGATTTCATGATTTATGGAGAACTTGGAAGATATCCTTTGGAAATTGATATCAAATTGCGGATTTTAAATTACTGGTCGAAACTTATGTGTGGAAAGCAAGAAAAACTTCCTGTTATTTTGTATAAATATGCATATAAAAAGTATGGGATGAACATTCCATGGATTAATAATATAAAATCTATTCTAGATAGTTGTGGACTGTCATATGTTTGGAATGCACAGTACTTTGTTAGTAATACATGGTTATATCATAAGGTTAAAGTTAGTGTTGTAGACCAATTCAAACAAAATTGGCACTCTATATTATTAGAATCGCCAAAAGCTATTAATTATCGTCTATTCAAAGATAATGCTGAAAGAGAAAACTATTTTAAGATCCTAGATGATAAAAATATTATTACTTTTTGTAGATTCAGGATACTCAGTCATAAACTTCCTATTGAAACTGGAAGGTGGAAAAATGTACCTAGAGAAAATCGAAATTGTAAACTATGTAATTCAGGAGATATTGGGGATGAATTCCACTATATTTTTAAATGTTCGAAATTTAATCATGATAGAGAAAAGTTTTTGAAACCATATTATCTAAATAGACCAAACATATTGAAATTTCATGATTTGATGAATACTAGAAACATCAGTATGTTGAATCATTTGTGCAAATTTATCAGACTGATTAATAAACAGCTGGACTCTTGGGGGAAACATTGTTTAATAACTTTTTTTATATAATATTGTATACATGCATAATGCGTTTTTTATATTACATGTAGCTGGAAATATTTTTCCAGTTGTAGATCATACATTTGTATTTATTCTGACTATATGTTATATTATTGTTTATATCTCTGTACCATGGATTTTGGTTTATGAGAATAAAGATATATAGAAAAGCTTTATAATATGCTAAGTGAAATAAGCATCTTTTATTTAAGTATTTAAAAAAGAAATAATAAAACTGGACTTTCACACGGCTATAAATTGTTATAAACTGGCAAAAATATCACAGGAACTAGTCAGTGGCGGATCTAGAAATTTTCATAAGTTGGGGCCCACTGGCTGCCTAATACTGTGCAATTGAAGAGTCTTGCTATTGCGCAATTCTGTGCAATTAACTTTTCTTGCTAATGCGCAAAACTGTGCAATTGAATATTTCTTGCTATTGTGCAAATAACGTTTTCTTTGCTATTGCGCAATATTGTTCAAATGAAGATATCTTGCTATTGTGCAATACTGTGTGGCAATTGAAGATTTCTTGATGTTGTGCGATACTGTGTTGTTGCGCAATATTGTACAACTGAAGATTTCTAGCTATTGCGCAATACTGTGCAATTGAAGATTTTTTGCTATTGCGCAATACTGTGCAATTGGAGATTTCTTCCTATTGCGCAATACTGTACAATTGAAGATTTCTTGCTAAATGCGCAAAACAGTGCAATTATTTAAAATTCAAAATATTATAAAGAAAAAAAAATCCACCCAAACTTTTTGACCCCCGCCCCCTGGTACCCCAAAAAACTGTATCCCAGCCTTCCCTTTGTGGTATGGAACCTTGTAGTACAATTTAAGAGAGATCATTACTTTGTGTAGTATTCATATTTGTATCCATCCTTTTTCAATTGATTTCTATAGTTCGTTCTATGTTTTTATGTTACACCACTGTCCCAGGTTAGGGGATGGCTGGCATCCCACTAACATGTTTAACCCCTCCACATTCTGTATGTTTGTGTCCTAACATGTTAAACACCTCCACATTCTGTATGTTTGTGTCCTAAGTTAGGAGACTGTTATTCGGTGGTTGTCTTTTGATGTTTTACATATTTGTTTTTCGTTCATTTTTGTACATAAACTAAGCCGTTAGTTTTCTCGTTTGAATTGTTTTACATTTGTCATTTCGGGGCCTTTTATAGCTGACTATACGGTAGCGGCTTTGCTCGCTCATTGTTGATGTCCGAACAGAACCTATTTCTGTGTCAGATGAGCTCTTGTGGTGAGTTGTCTCATTGGCAATTATACTACATCTTTTTTTTTATATATATATCAAACACAAATTATTGTCGGAAAAATGCTTGTTTTTTGTCACTAATTCATGGACGTGTGCGGCAATTACTCTCAAACTCAATCCCAGCCTTGATGTCTGTTGTTGGAATAATTTGTAGCTGCTTTCCAAGTATTGTAAGCAACAAAAAAACGGAGACAAGTTTATACTGTGATATTTTAGCTAGCTTTGTCTTGGATACGTCCTATAAATTAATTGTCTTTTCTCATCCTGAATTGTCACATCGCATTGAATGCTTTCGTTACAGTCATACAACCATCAATGACAGTATCAGCTCTATAAGTTAGTTTTATCGACATTGACAAAAATGAACTAATTGCTAGTATGTATTTATATAAACATTTCTGATTTGACCACTATGTTTGTACGTTTAATTCGCAGATTGTAACAAAGTTTCCTCAAGATATACGCGGAGAACTTTCATCCAGATCTACACAGTGATTTTTTTTAAATTCTCCAGATTCAGAGAAGTATTTTGATGCACATCTACTAGAAGAACTTTGATATGTATAGATTCCAATTCACGTCAACTCGGATATGTTAAATCCTGGACCACTCGTCGGAGTTTAATATCCTGATCCATTCACAGAACATTATAAAAAAAAGTTCTATTGTAATAGAAAAATGCAGTTTATTTGATTTCATATAGTTTGTTAGTTAATGTTTGTAAGTTCTAATCTGTAAACTATTTTATATAAAATTATTGTTTAACTGTTCTATACATTTTCAAAGCGTAGGATATTTCAAATATGTCAAATAAGCACTTTAATAAACTATTGAACTTGTCTGTGCAATAAAACTTCAGCAGTTGCCAAACGGACCCCCGGTTATCAGTGGGGGATCCAGAAATTTACATAAGTGGGGGGCCCACTGACTGACCTAAGAGGGGGCCGCTCCAGTCACGCTTCAATGATTTCCTATATAAGCAACCAATTTTTTTCCCAAAAAAAATGGGGGGGGGGGGGCGGCGGGCCCCCTGCCCCCTTTCAATCCGCCTCTAGTTATATGTTTAGCAAAGTTTAAATAAAACATCTTAAAAGTTCGGACAACGGTCAACCTACGTCAGCAAAATTCTTTTATTTGTTACAGTCAGTTTAGGGTTACTAGGACATTCAAAACTTATTATATAAACTGATCAAGCCGCTATGATATTAATAGCGAGTTTCTTGATATTCTAGGTGAGTCTCTTGGTTTTGAAAATAATTTAGATTTAAAATTATTTTTCTTTTAATTTTATTTTGAAAAAGTTTATAAGTAACTAATATCTTAATTCAGGTTTATTTTAACAGTAATTACTATTGTTTTTATTTGGTATTTAACTTGAATTGTTTGCAGTATTTTATCATTGTTTTCAACTTATTTTGACTTCAATATATTGTATTGTATTATATTGTATTTATTTTGATGTTTTCTTTATTAAATTTAATTAGAGAGTGTCTTGATATTCTATAGGTGTCAGTCGATCCCGGCCTGCCTCTATATCGGCAGCAATGCCATGTACCATCCTAGAAATTGTCACATGCAGCTAGTTTCCCCCCATCATGTAAAGCCCAGAACCAGCTCTCACAGATGTAGTTCGTCTGTGTTGAGAGTCTGTCGGAAATCAACACAATGGCTAACTTCACAATATACCAACAATCTATATACCATTCACGTGGATTGTAATATCATCCAATAACGTGTTATAATAGTTCCAATCTAATTAAAATTAATCTCTCACTCGCTCATTTTTTAATGCTTGTGTCGCTGTTCCCACGCAGCGACCAAGCATTAAAAAATGAGCGAGTGAGAAATTTAATTTTAATTAGATTGTAATAGTTCACTTGGAGTCTTATATACAGTAGATAATTCGGACGAATTCAATGACTCCATTTTCTTGTTAGTCTTCTTGAGCATGTTTTGCTGCTTTCGGTTTTTCTCTTAATTTTGATGACGGTGAAAGTTGTTAACGACCTTCACTGGCTAAACAGCCATTTCACTGTCGGTCTCTTAGTGTGAACTGCATGATAGTTTTAAAGATAATCGAACAAACAAAATAAATTGGGAATGAGTCCATGATGTTTCCGCTTGCACTACTTAAGGAAAGTAAAATTGAAGCTACATAAATTCTTACTTATAAGCATTGTGTACAGTTTCATAAACTTGATGAAAAGTTTGAGATTTGAAAAGAACAAAACCATTTTGCAAAGGGAAATAACTCTTTTGTCATTTCCCCCTCAATCTCCCATACAGACAGAGTTAGGAAAGGACGATAACTCTGTCTGTATGGGAGATTGTTTCCCCCTGCTATCTATCCCCCCCTCCAGCCCTCAATTATTATAGATTAACCCCATTATTTTCTATTCTGTTGACCTCATCATAACCCTTCGTGCAGAATATGCATGAAATATTTGCCAGTGGACGTAAAGTAAACATCAACAAGCCAGACTCTCACAGTCACATACAGATACGAGGAGTCGATCGTTGTCACGGTTGACCTTATTTTCAATTTGGAAACCTAATCTTGTCATTATTTGCTACTACACGGTTCCTTCCGATCTTTTATAATTTCTATATCGTAATCTATACTTGTACATAGACAAAACCGCTTCAGATTTATAAATGTTTGCAGTTTCCCACTTTTATTGTTCTCATCATTATTATAACCACATCGTCATTTAAGGACAATCACTCTAATATAGAGTCAATCCACGGTTAAGTCAATTTATATAATTTGTGAATTGTACATGTTAACACATGACATGGGTAAAATTTCTTTGTTCTTACTGTGCTATAATCTGAATAATGGATCGATTATGGCGTTTTAACGTCACTTTTAAGCGCCATATTTCGGCTATTTCGTGGCGCCCAGTTTTTATTGTTAGAGTTAAATAAGTTTTAGACTCAATGAAATTCATTACAATTTTTTGGCATATTTATCCCTATATAAAGGGACTATTTGGGTATCGAATTTAAATTTGGGGTCGGGGGAAGGGGTTAAAGATTAGAAAGAGAATCGTTGTTTTTGTTTATTTAACATTTTAAATTTATGTACTAACATCTTCCTCGGTTCATCTTCTTCTAAACATATCATTTAATATACACTCCTTTTAAATTGTCTAAATTGTCAATTGACCAGAAATAATAGTTTTTCCCCTTTTTTTGCCCCTAATTCCAGAACATTTTGAGCCATAACACCCTAAAGTCCATACTACATTATTCCTTCATGGTATAGAAACTCGTGGTATAATTCCAGATAGATTCATACTCTTAAACACAAGTTATTGTTTGAAAACTACAAAAAATGCTTATTTTGGGCCCCCTTTTTGGCCGCAATTCCTAAACTATCGGGACTTTAACCCTCAATATTAAAACCAACTATCCCTTCATAGTATGAAAACTTGTGGTATAATTTTAGACCGATTCATACACTTAAACACAAGTTATTGTTTGAAAACTACAAAAATGCTTGTTTTGGGCCCCCTTTTTTGGCCGAAATTCCTAAACTATCGGGACTTTAACCCTCAATATTAATACCAACTATCCCTTCATAGTATGAAAACTTGTGGTATAATTTTAGACCGATTCATACACTTAAACACAAGTTATTGTTTGAAAACTACAAAAATGCTTGTTTTGGGCCCCCTTTTTGGCCCCCATTTCCAAAACTGTTGGGACCATAACCCCCAAAATCAATCCCTACCTTCCTTTAGTGGTATTGAACCTTCTGGTGAAAATTTACAAAGATCCATTCGCTAAAACTAAAGTTATTGTCCGGAAACTGAATGCGTTTGCGGTAGTATAAAAACGATAACTGCGATAAGACTGCTGAGTTAACTAACAAATTCGGTCATTGATTTATTTGTAATCTTGGCTTTTATAAGAGTCTATCTATGTTTTATTGTTTTCCAAGACAAACAGAGGAAAAAGCACTAAACATTGGCGAACAATCCTCATCAAAGAGTTATAACTCAAATAAGGAGTCACCTGACAATGGTTACGCCATGTTTGACTTATTTGTACTCGGTAGATCTGCCAGGTCTTGCTGAGTATGTATTTTTGTTTTTTTCTATAATATTAATTATGATTTTGATGATATTAGGCGAAAGATAATTTTTTTTAGTAAACTTTGTCATGTAAGGGCGATAAATCCTATAAGAAGTAGTGTGACAGTCTTGACAGATGGTAGTTCTCAAAATTTTGAACATATCTGCCACTGTCAGATTTTCTTTATCTCGGATTATGTTTTCGTCATGGCAGCTATGTTGATAGGCAGGGGGTCATCGCGATTATTCGCCTCATCGGACACATTTGATTAAAACTAGATACTCAAATGCTGAGTGTGGACAAGTTTTACCTTTGTTTCAGTAGTTTGAGGAAGCTACCATTTGATTTTTTTTTTTTGGGGGGGGGGGGGGGGGGCTAGGATGAAAAATTTTGTCCTGCATTTTTTTTTAGCTGTAATCTCTGTCCTGCTTTTTTATTTTTCACTCTGTTCGGTCCTGCATTTTTTTTTAGTTTATCCTGACTTTTTTTTACATAAATTGTCGTCCTGACTTTTTTTTTTGCAAGTGTCTCATCCTGCCTTTTTTTTTTAACTCAAAACTCGTGTCCTGCCTATTTTGTTTCAAATTTCATCCTAGCCACCCCATAAATTTCAAATGGTAGCTCCCTTAGAGGAGAAGAGTAAATGGTCATCATTTCAATTCAACTATTCATTATGATGAACCTAATTTTATTTTCATTAATTTTATGGTCCCTTTTTGTATTCATAAAGTTATGTCTTTCAGAAAATTGTAAGTAGTAAGTTAGAATTGCAAAGAAACTAAATATGACAAAGCTAACGGTTTTTCGATTTGTATAGGGTGATCTAAGTCAATTAAAGAGGAGGGGAGACGGAAAAAAGCCCACTTCATATATTTAGGTAGTTTTCTTCTTTTTTTCCTATTCCCTTTTATGCTTTATACCTTTCTAAATATAGGTAAATATGCATATAACATTAATGAATGTGCAAATAAATTTGCCACTGGACGTCAAAAATCCTTTCTAAAATTAAAATCCTAGGTCCGACCACCACGGTTAGGAATAGGATAAGCGGCATGCAGAAATTCTGTGCATATTTGATATGCAACAAATGTATAAATGAAATCCAACTCGAATTCTACATCCAAGTCGAATTCGACATTGTGTATACCGCATTTGTCATGTTTGTATTAGTACGATGTAGGAAACGAAACTAGTATACTGGGCAACACGATACAAAATTAATTTACCCGTTATTGTAAAATTCGTCTAACCAACCGATATTCGTTACGTCTGTTATACTTAGCATTTATTACTGTAAATTTATCTTTCATCTGATCCATTTATTTGCTGTTTCACAGTGTGTGTCTTTCCTGTCTTACTTTTCACGTGCAACGATGAAGGTCGACTCGACTCAATATTTACATGTCAGTGAGTGTATTTTCAAGCGTAAAGAAATAAATTGAGAGTGTATCTAAATTTGATTGGTAACAAATCAGAAATAAAATAACTTACCAATTCGTGTATTCAAGTTGGTTATGGCAATGACCATTGTTTTTTTATGGGTATTTTGGGGCGGGCGGTCACGTTATTTTTTTCATAAAAAAAAATAGTCTCGATCATCCAGCCGCTTTATTTTTCAAAGTAGAGCGTCTGGATGACAAGTGATATAAAAATGGTAATTTATGACATTCGGAATAGTATCGACTTTTTTAGCTTGTTGTCAAAGATAATGTCCAAGACGAATAACCAAGAAGTTGGTTATTGACTTCGGAAGAAATGACATTACGATAATATTATTGAAAAGCCCGAGTGTACCGATTGTTGTTTAAAGCTATTTATATATTTTTATGACGACATACAATTTATGGAAAACACCATACAGCATGGCGTACATGGGCATGGACGCGAAGGCAAAACCAGCCGACATGATGTCATCCAACCTTGGTAAGATGTTATAACAACACACACTGTAACATAAATTGCAATGCAACCTGATACACCGAGTAGTTTTAATATATTCTTTCATGCATGTCCGTGCAACGAAAACGAACCGTTTATAATTGCTGGGACCACTCGAACAGTCGTATACGATATAAATACATTTTTACGTGTAGTATCGTTAACTTTATGAATACTTGATGTAAAACTGCTATGACTTCGAAATATCACCTTCATCCGAGATAAGTTTGTTGTATCTATCTAAATAAGGGAGCCTGCATCTTGATATGTGTAAAAAAAAAGGGGGGCGGAGAGATACACAATGTTTTACTCATTCAAAGACAAACAATCAAAGTGTTTCTAGAAGATGCCATTTTTTACATAGTACACTAAACGGTCAAAATGATTTATACATTCGATTTTCTGCAAAACAAAAGATAGTTAAACAATATTTTCAGCATCAATGAAAAGAGGTGTCAATGACTGCGACAGCAACCAGTTAACCCATTATCATGATTAAGAGTTTATCATGTAAACTAAAACAACAAGTGAAGATAAAATTACTAAAATCTCAGCATTACACAAATGAGAAATATCCACCCAAGTTCAAATTATTTGGATGTGAGTGGCCTTCAACAATGAGAAAAATCCATGCATGGTTTGGATAAAGCATACAAACAGGGAATGTGTCAAAGAGACACTGGGCAACCCGACCAAAAGAGCAGTAAACAGCCCAATGGGTCGGGTCTTTAACAAAGCAAGATAATCTTGCACCCTAAAGCGGGATTTAGCTTGCACCAGGACAATAGTTCATAATTCTATTATGGGTTTTTTAAACAATTTGTTTTTCATATATATGCTATGCTGGTGACTAAAATTTGATATGATTTTGATATAATTTACTTTCTTTTGTAGACAAACAATGATGATTTATGGACACAGATTTTATGTGTAAAATGTGAAGAATTAAAACAAAAATGTAATATTCAGGATTTTGATTGTATCATAAACATGCTTCAATTTTATTAGAACAAGACTCAAACTGAAAGATTTATTTTTTAATTACTGAAGCATCAATCAGTATGAATAAATCACAGTACCAAAAATGTTGGGTATACATTATTTTGACAGCCACCACAAAGCGAAAAAAAAAATACACAGACGTATATTGATTAAATGAAACAAATATCAAGAAACATTGTTGTGAGATATGTTAGGGAAATTAGATTTGTATTAACAAATTAAAAATCATACGAACAATTAAACAGTTAGTTTTTACGGTTGAATTGTATCTCATTTTCATGTCAGGCCCTTTTATAGTTGACTACATTGTATACGGTAGGGAGTTTCTTAATATTGAAGGTCATGCAGTGATCACATTTGCGTATATCCATGTCATTTGAACTCTGCTGGGTTGTTGCCTCGTCACAACATGTATAGCAATGATACCAATTTCCTTATTTTTATAATAAAGGTTCACAGGAGAGGTAATTGTTCTTGCTAAGCTGTCCTTTATTGCATGCTAATACATGATGGAATTTATAAGAGTTGGAGAAGTTAAATACACTTCTGAGTTTTTATGTTTTTTACAAGTTACTATGCCAAAAAATCCCATTCCATCTTTTCCATGTGCATGATTCAAACATGCATTCAAAGAGTATTGAGTTTCATGACTGACTGGTTATGTTCTATATTTCTCCATGGAGACGGGCTACATTGGCAAAGTGGTTTTGTGTGAAGGTTGGTTCCTAAAAATTTTCTCCCAAAAGGATCAGGCGATTATTGGTGTAACAGCTAAGAAACATTCAGACTATTCTGTCGTTTGCAGTTTTAAGATCAGTTAATTTTGTAAATGAAAATTGAGTTGGCTCGTTGTGTGATCACGCTAAACTGCCAGTTATACTTGTTTTAAGGGAGTTTTCTACATATAAAATTGAGAATGGAAATGAGGAATGTGTCAAAGAGACAACAACCCGACCAAATAAAAAACAACAGCAGAGGGTCACCAACAGGTCTTCAATGTAGCGAGAAATTCCCGACCCGGAGGCGTCCTTCAGCTGGCCCCTAAACAAATATATACTAGTCCAGTGTTAATGAACGCCATACTAATTTCCAAATGCATTCTTAGTATTTGTATGAGACGTTTTTCTTTACATAGACGTAATTTGATGTGTGCCTTTTTGTAAGGTAAGTGCATCAGATATATAAAAAAAAATAGGACAGCATAAATTATTACAGGAATTTATAGAAATGAGAATGATGAGACAAAACTAGGAAAAAATGGATAAAAAAAATAAAGAATAAACTAACGGTGACAATATACTGATGGTTGGTTGCTTAACGTCCAGTGACAAATATTTCATGCATGTTTAGGACGATGTGATGCAATACAAAGAATAGAAAATAGTGGTATTTTATAGTATGAAGATAAGAGAATAAAGTGGACAGATATGCAATAATATAAGAATAGTTTTATCTTGGGTTGCCTTTTCATCGTCTTGTGGTAAATAATGGTAATGTTCAGGACGAATAGAAATTAACAATAATTATAAAAAGGAGGTCCTAATTTATAGCCCGTTCGGGAAGGTTGGAGAAATTATGACTCAATAAAAAATAAGGGCAATAATAATATTCTATAGAAGCAGAAATATAGATTAAAGCCGTATAACGATCCACCTACGGACACATTTTTAAGCGTGCAGAGAGCGTGGTATCCTCTATACACGAACAGTGGCGGATCCAGAACTTGTTATTAGGGAGGGGAACTACGCTCACTCATGCTACAGAGTTTCCCTACATAAGCAACCACATTTTTCCTACGAAAAAAATGGGGGTGGGGTGGATCCGCCTATGACGAGTGCTGAAGTATTTACATAGGGCCGTAACTAAACCTCAGAATAAAAAGAGGCAGGCGTTTGGGTGTCGCTGTCTGCGGTACCCAGGTAACGGGGGAATCACGGCTGACACAACCGGCCGATAACTAGAAAAGTAGTTAATGATCAAGTCTTGGATAAAAACCATGACAAAAAAAGAGTAAAACTTATATAAAATACTTTTTATCAAAGATGAAAATATCCGAAATTTGAATATAAAGTACGGCCAATTAAAGCTTAATTTTGACTCTATAGATCTGTATTATATGTTAAACTTTATACATCACTCAGTTTCAGACAAGAACTCTGAGAACAGGAATACGTGTGAAATTGTTTGTGAGCAGTTTTATTTATTTTACTTCACGTTGATATTAAAATTTCCCATTCAGCAAGTTGGCCAACACAGAGTGAGCTACAGGAATGTCATGTACATTTACTACTACACTGTTGACTGTTGCTTTTTTTATTTAAATTATATTGGGGATAACGGAAAATCTATTTATAGATATGTTCTATATTTAATTACTATTTGTTACGCCCCCTATAAATTTTTGACCAGTCTGGTTAATCACCCCAGACGCTATATTTAAATATGCGTCTGGGTAATCGAGACTAAAAAAAAAATGGTTTGATTTCTTTAAATATGTTAGTTTTGTTTCAGGAGCAAAAAAGGGATGTGATAAAAAATAGTTGGTTTCTAAAGTAAATTTAGTATGGACAAATACAATTATAGTTTACTTTGCAATCTTGTTCCTGTATATGCTGTATGCTATTGAAAAAGTGAGTTTTTGATTTTAAGTTTTATTTTTTTGTCCCCGAGAGAGAGAAGAAAAATGCCACCTAAAGGTGTTCTATGTAAAGTGTCCTTCGCATTATTTCTCATGTTCTTTGTCGGACAAATTAAAGGCCATATTTCTATAAATTATCTATATAAAATATTCTGATAAAATAGAAGAAATTCTATAAAAAAATTTGATGAATAACAAACCGAAACACATGTTACATGTTTATTTTTCCAAATAAATTTTTAACGACCTTCCTTTATATTCCTTTCAGAATCAATATATATGTCACTTTTTGTTGTTGAAAAACAGACAACTGAGTAATATTTTCATATCTTTAAATAAATCAGTGTGTCGCTCTGTTACATCTTAGTAACAGCTTTATCTTCAGGTACAAACAAGTCCTTAAATCTGTTGAATATGTATAAAATCCATACAAGTACATGTACCAACCGGACGTTAGAAGTGTGTATATTGCAACACGTGTAAAAGCAATACATTACACACGTTTTCATGTGACAAACATAAAATTCCACTAAATATCAGATCTAAATGTGTAAATATACATGTTATTATTTTGTCAATTGTGGTTTTATTATGATGTTACAACCTTCTTTTTAAATACATGTACATATATATATAATTTTAAAACTATCGTACTTCCTATGTACACTCATAGTGAAGCTAACAGTGCAAATTAAAGTATAGAATTATTAAATTAATAAAGATAAAAAATAAAAAAATAAAATGTGCAATCATTAATGTATTTAGTAAAATAACAAAATTTAACTAATGCATTCGTTATTATCTTAAATTGTTCAAAACTAAATTTTTACTGATAAAATCTTATTCATCATGTTTTGTGCAGCGCTATACAGATCTATATTTGTATTCTATACATTTCGCTTGCTGAAAACTACAAAAAATATTTGTTTATTAATTTATTAACCTATCACCCCACCCTTGTGTATTCGTGTTTGTAGATCAAACAAAAATAACTTACCTCTAACTTCTTGTACACCTTGATGATAAATGATATTCTACACGCGGTACAGCATCACTTGTTACCATGGAAATGACCTCGGGATATTTGCATAATTTAAGTCTTGATTGGCACCAATTACTCGATATCTATAATTGCATTGAGATATAAAGTGTCAAAGGTGACAACTTAAATGAAATTACTGTAATTGCATTATTTCTCTAGTGTAATTACAGTGTACACACATTCAGGTAATTAAATTTTTCCGCGTGAAAAAGTCACACACCTATTGTGCAAATAATATAATAAGAGAGTGTATAATTCTGTTTATAATGAATATATCCAAGTAATTAATGCAATATATTTTATCTGTTGATCCACAGAAATTACAATACTTGTCCACTAATTTTTCTCCGTTTAGTGTTAATTTCGACCTAGAAATATGTCGATGTAAGACATCTTTAAACAATTAAAATATCCAACTGTTTTCCGACTTGTTCATATGCATAAATCACAGGATTAGCCACCATCAATCGAACAATAACAGTCGTTTTCTCTTCTCTTATTTCCATTTAATAGTTACTTGTTAGATTTAACGGATAAGCGCAAGAACGAATAAAGAAGAGGAAATCTATGGGATTGGTAATCATCAATTTTTTTTTTGGGGGGGGGGAGGAGGGATGGTAGGAAACATGTTCCCACCTTGAAGGAGGCAAATAAATTCAAGAAAGCTCATACCCGCTTCATCGGCAAAGACCTGAAACTTTCACCCCTGGCCCAACAAGTTTAAATACTTTCTTTCAACTAAAATACCATGTATATTATTTATATTATTATTCAGTAAAATAGAACATCAGTATTGGAAATACATCTTCAAGTGAGGTACCGCAGTTTGTGACTACAGGGAACTTTATTTAGATAATCTTGTTATGGTCTCATTGACATTTTCCACAGTCACATTCTTTTAATTTCAGCACATTATACCTATAGCTTGATTTTTTTAATAAGAGTTAGTACTGTTTAATTAGATCAATTTGAGAAAAAAATATTTCCTGGAATTTCATGTTGAAACGTATTTTTTTTGGAAAGACTATAGACGAGCGGAGCAAGACGACAACAATAAATGATTGTTTTAATTTGAAGTTTCTCTCTTAAATTATATTTTCTTCTCCTTTTTTTTTTATTATTGTAAAATGAAAAGTTGGTTTTGGATTGTCCCGATTCCGTATCCTCCGGGCATTGAGGAAACTTTCCGTTAAGACATATTACAAACGCCACAGAAGATGGCAGCAGCATGACCAAGACAAACAAAACATTTCACATTGAGATGAGGTTTGCAAAAATAATGTGAAACAATTGTTATATGTATATGACATCAAAATCAAGTGTAAGACGCTTATAATGTTTGAAATATAGAATTGCAAAAATGAAGCAATTATTTTTTTCGATGCCTTCTCTGAAGTATTGAAAAATTGAATTCCCCCTTTCCATTCCCCCAATCTTTTAAATCCTGTTATTTCCGCTCTTCAGGTTACATATGAGCAGTCCCTAAGTTAATATAAAAAGAATATTTATAAACAAAAATTTCACTTTCAGATATTTAATAAATAAAAGTTTAAAAAGTAGAAATTATATTTTGTACATTTTTTAGGAAATGACCATACAACTTGAAATTGTATTTGCGCCTGAGTTGTAGAGGGCCATTGCATTTGACGCTACGAACTAACATGTTCACACTTTTTCTTATTCAGTTTAGTAGAAATTGTCATGGAACCGTAATTTTATAGATTTTATCTTTATCTGTAATTAAGTTTTTTGATTGACGATAGCCTGTCAGTTGATAAGGTTATAGTTGTTATAGGTTCACTGTTGTTGAATAGTTTTAGGTTAATTGTTTTGATGAACTTTAGGCTAGCCGACAGTCTGATTGACCGTTACATAATGTATGATTCAGCTGTTTTACCGCCTTCAATTTTTATTGCAAGCCATGTAGCTTTGTTTGTTCCTTGTGTAACTTGTTTGTGTATTTTCTGTTCCAAAGTTGTGTAGTCAAGAGCATGGAGAGGTGAATGATATATTGATGTGTGAGAAGGATGCAGCCTGCATGGATCCTGGCTCACTGCCCAACAGTAGCATATCGACGAGGTATTCGATGCGCTAGAAGGAAGATAACAGTTCTAGATTGTTGACATGCGAGAAAGTAGAGAACGAATATCATGAATATAGCGAATTGACCTGTTGCTGTCTAAGCAAGTAATTATAGTTATATGAACTTGTTTATCTGAAAAAAACCAACATGTATAAGATACGATATAATATTATACGATATTGTGTTTTATGAAACCAGTGCCAACGAAGAACCCCGTTACATCTGCAGTATTAGAAATAACAATTTCATTGCATCACTCTCCTTGACATTACACTGGATGGAATATATTAATAAGTACTGATATTCTTTATATACACATACATGTATATACGTTATATAATAAACGCAATTATTTTCTATGCAAAGAACACTTATATTGTGACAATTGTTATTGTGTTTTATAATCCTTGCTACAGTCCTTCCTTGGTGAGTTTGTAATATTGTCAGATCCAACAGATGTTGTTTGTCTTTAAATCTCTCTTTAAAAACAAAATCTCTCTTTAAAAACAGAGATAAATTCATCAAAATTAGATTTTTTTGTGGCCGAAACTGTGTCATAACAAATTCTGTCATGGTCTTCCAAATTAATGGAAGGGGAATGACTCTGCACTCTTTTGCTTAGTTAAATCATAAAAAGAACAGTATTGTTTAAAAGTGTTCAGCCAAGTTTCAGGGTTTTTAGAATTATCATCCTTGAATTTTGCAATCTTTAAAGAAGAAGACATGTTAAAAATGTTCATAGGTGGTATTGATGTCCTACCTGCTGAAATAGCTGCTGAAGCGGTGGATGTTGTTGTTGCTGGTGGTGGTGCAGAGGTCGTTGAAATTGGTATTGAAGATGCAGAGGAAGATGGCACTGTAGTGGCTGCTGTCACAATTGCTATGGCTGCTGGTGCCGTGTTTGAAGAAAAATGGGACGGCGTCTGTAAAGCAGGCAATGAAAGTTTATTTACCAGTAATGGAGTTCCGGGATACGGTTGTTGCACTGGTCCAGGTGTTGATGTCCCTGTAGAATGCGTCAGGAAGGCTTGTGGAATTTTGGGTCGAACCAACCGTGTTGGTTGTAATGGCTTGGTTGGAGTTGAGACACTTGAAGGTATGAACGGGTTATGATCAGGAACAGATCCAGTTGGTTGGTCACTGTATTGAGGAGGAAGAGTCCACGGGTCTTGGACGTAATTGTGTTTTATAATCCTTGTGTGAACAAGTTCATATAACTATAGTATTGTGGTGTCCTCACGTTCAGGAATTTTATTTTCGAAACGGCGTTTAAGTACGAATTGCTCCTCTCCTGGCAAAATGTTCAATTGATGAAACGCTGTATCTAGCTTATGGTGTTATGCCTCTTTACTGTAATTTAGAGGTGTTTTTCCTGGTTTTGTAGGTCTTCCTGTCGCTTTAAACATCCTGCACCATTCTATTGTGACAAAATTAATTGTTATTGTGTTTTATAATCCTTGCTAAAGTATTGACGTATGTCGCAATAAGGGGGAAACAAACTCACAATCAATTGGTAGATAGGCCGGAATCAGCAACATAAAAAGCTAGAATACAATAAGTGTTCGAATTGTTTAATGAAGAATAAAGTGAAAAATATTACAATATTAGATAATATTTTACACATTGTTTTTTTCCAAAGTATTTGTAACTTGAAAACATTAATAAAAATGAAACATACATTTTTAGTTTTTCTTAATATAATAAAGCAGTTATAACAAATACAGTACTTATGATCTCAAAACTGTCCTTAATGAAAAATAAATAAATTTAACTTTAAGAAATTATCTTAAGAATAAATAGTTTATTTCAAATTATTTCAAACTTACCTAGAATGCAATAAGTGTTCAAATTGAACACAAATTGTAAACCGAGGCTTTTATAGTTTCTATTGTAATTACTGATTATTCAATTATCTTTGATGTCACGACCACTACTGATAAAATTCCGAATTATAGACGTGATGAACAGATGTATACGATTATTGTTTAATTATATCTAATCTTGTGTGTCCAATACTTGACCATCACATACTCATAAACTAATGTAGCATCTGCCATTTGTCCCCAAATACATAATTAAATTTTCCTTATGATATAAATTGTCACAAATTTGTTTATCTCTAACTTGTACTGACTAATAAATTATAGAACAGTCATTGTGGAATTAAGCAACACAATTACCCTTCTTGATAACAACATATGGATACCTATAATATATGATAATATCTGAAATAGTTAGATTGTCCAAAAGTCATGGAAAATCTACTTTTATAATTCAAAGCATCAACAATCTATACCTTATATTCATAAATTGAACAATAGCAATATAAAACATAATTTTACATTACAATACTTACTCCGATGTCTTAGGTTTTATTAATTATTAATAAAAAAAAACCATGATATATATCTTTTATACAACTTGAAATTGTATTTGTCAACATTCCTTCATGCTAGGGACATAGATTACAGATACTGTGCATGCACTCATCCCTAAAATATAGAGGAGGGATAACATAAACTATGTACTGTTACACAAGCAATTAAATTGTCTGTAAATTGACAGAATATATATAATATATGTATAGTTTCTATCTTGAAATATGTCTGCATACATACCTAGTACAATATAGTACATCATTTATTTGACTTTATGTCCTAGAATATGATTTTTATTGCTACCTTGTTTACATACAAGATAATTTATATATTACCGATCGTGCAAGGCCCTCATGGGTAGTCATTGTCGTTAAAAATCCCCCTCGTCGTAGAGGGATACTTCGGCGCCAAATACCGTGAGCTGAATAACCATCATCAGTACAAAATAAATTTTTCTATACTAAACAGTATTTAAATATTATAAATTTTATTACACAAAATATTATTGAAATAAAAGATGTTCTTAACATAGTCAAGTTGCCTCAACCATAGATGGGTATTACATCTATGCCTCAACTGATATCTAGCCATTAGTGATACAGGTTGGTTGAGAACAAACTTTAGGACACAAAGAGTGGTCTCAGCTTCCTAATTGTGAATTTTTAATATACATGCAGCACACTCCAGCAGTGCCTGCGTATGTAGTTTATATCTCCCATACGATATTCCATAGAATAAGATTGAGAAAGGAAATGGGGAATGTGTCAAAGCGACAACAACCCGACCATAGAGCAGACAACAGCCGAAATGCATTACCTATCACAATTTCCTTGATAGAGAGGGTTGCTGGTTACTTACAACCCAGCGGTTATGTCCAATATTTTGGCACAATTGATCACTTTATGGTAAAAGATTGAAACTTTGCACATTTTAAGATATGATGATAATACAAATTTTGGGATATGGATCCATCTGAAAGAAATCCATAACGGCCGCCAAAATTCAAAATGGCCTGTGTCCTATATGTTGGTTGATCATGGAAGTATTATATTGACAGGAACTCCAACGAAAAATTAGCACATTCCCATCCCACTGATTTCTTTAAGAAAATAAAAGGTTCCGACTCAGTTTGTCAAGTACGTGATATATATATAACTCCTTTGTGGGTATCTGTGATGCCGCCTTCGCCTGTTCTTTTAACTGAAGCTGGTCTTATCACGTGATTTCATATCGATTGTCTTATACCGTAGATGGGTATTACATCTATGCTTATACCTACCAATGTAAATAAACACGGAAACTCCCGTGGTTATTTGTGAATCGCCACATGAATAACAACACCTGTTTCTGTTCAATAAACGAAGAACAACGCTGAAAAGATCGAAAACATTGGTCCATATTTAACAGAATGACATAAGAAAATTAACTGCATTCGGAAAGAGGGCAAGCTTATTTTTAGTTTTGTTGAGTATGAACTTGGAAATCGGGAAATATGCGATTATGAAAATTACATTATTCCGAAGTAGAGTGTTTGCAGAAAATAATGTGATGCGCTTGTAGTGTGCCAGATGGTGCCAGATAACTCAAATTTTAAGTTAAAGATTGTAAACTTTTATCGAGTGTTACACAAATATATTTGGTTTTCTCTATCGTAAAATGTTATTAACTTATTTATCAAATCTATACTATTAAACGAGAAGACCTCATTTTTGGTGTCGCTTCTCTTCTTTCCACAATAAATTAATCAACACGACTCTGTGTCCTATATATACAGTGCATAGTCGCATTTGTCATCCATTCATATGATTATTCAGATTGAGTTATTTTGGGAGAAAAACGAGAAAAAAGGCATCCGGATATTGTCCCGTCATTGGACGAAATTTTAAGTCAGATTATACTTCCGGTTTGCGTTTTTCTGTATACTTTGAACAAACGAATAGTACGAATAAAGTGTATTTTAATTCTGTCCAGAGTTTATTAAATGGAGAGGGTCTGTATACTATGTCAATTGACAACCATGGATCGATTACTAAACTACGAATTGAAAGTAAATACACTTTATTTATATGCCAGCTATGCTGGCACTTATGGTAGAAGCATCGTTTTGGGACAAAGAACGATAACTCTTTCTAGACGACCCATCTGAAAAGTTTCGTCACTCTCGCTAAATCTCGTACGATTATTTTTTTTAATGGCGGCCGAAGTTAACGTTTTAACGCGATCTTGAAAAAACGGGACAGATCGGAATAATTTCTATGTTAAATACGACATGAATTTTCATTTGTTTTCAAAAACAAGAATTCAGAAATGTTGGCTACTTGTGTAGCTTATTTGAATTTTATTGTACCACGGAAATTACCGAAGTTATGACAACAACATCTGACGCCATGTTTCGTCTGCTTCAACATTCCATTATCAGTGAGGTCAAAGCAAATGTCCTAAATAATCACAGGTACTTCATTCAAAAGTCACAAAATCATAATTAACGATAACATATTTAGCGTAAAAGTTCCGTCCAGCCATGGGAACAAAGAAAAAAATGCTACAAGCAATACATTTCGCATTTTTTTTTACAAATTGGCCATGCCGGGCAAACTCCGGTGCACTGGTTGACCATGACTCCTTATGTTCATCTGCCACATATCATTATTCCCCACACCAAGGAACAGTGATAATTATACAGTTGAATGTGATCACGGTTATTCTTGTAGTCAATGGCGAATCCAGCATTTTTCATAAAAGGGGGGGAGGGTGACGGTGCGCTCCAGTCATGCTTCAGTTATTCCCTATATAATCATCATTTTTTTCCCAAGAAAAGGGTCTCCCTCTGGATCCTATGGTAGCCCACAGACTAATTCAAAACTTAACAAAAGTTAAAACATTCAAATAATACACAATCTTCTAATTCTGTACTTCCTAAATGGCAAACTCTCAAGACATCTTTTCATTGATTATGTCACACCTTATACAGTCCCAGGAAATGGAAACTGTTTTGTTTTCTCTCTCTAAGTTTAATCATAAAAGGAGACTTGAGTCTGAGTAGTACATTTAGAACTGACTACTGTATATATTGTATGCTTCAATATTGTCCAAAATTGGATTGTATGGGAAGATGGAGTTATTAATATGATAACCCATGAGAATAAACCACTGTCCATGATAGGTATATACAGGGCATGTTACTTGGAAGAATGTGGGCTACATCCTTTAAAATTCAAGCTGCAGCAGTCACCTGCATATTTTATGCATCAGTTTATCCCTGATCAAAACATTTTTACTCTACCAAGTACTTTATCACTATATCACTATCAGGTTCACATTTCAACCTATTTAGCAATACACACTTATGATATAACATCACAGTACCAAAATTGTACTCAGTAACCAAATTGCACCTTTTCAACAAAAAATACCTGCATGTGCAATTATCTTATTATCTTCTTTTTACTCTGGTAGATTAATTAATGAGTGATAGATTTCTCTTAGAAGAAATTTAAAGGTCTGAGTGACTATAAACTATACGGTAGGCACTTAAAGTTAACCATCGAGGGACGTTAACTACCGAGGGTAGTAATGAATATTCATCTTTACCGGATGATTGACAGCGATGTAAATAAAAACATGAGAGTGATTACCGTGTGTCAACGTCATATCAAATTAATTCAATTTAATTGTTAGAAATACTGTTTTCTGCTGAAAATTAAAAAATAAATAAAATTGAATGGAATGGAATGGAATTGAGCTATGTACAATACAGTAAATATTAGCAATTAGAATTAGACGGTAGACAAGCATATTTTGCCTATTGATTCTTTTTTGCATGCCTATTTGGTTATATTATAATGCACTAATTGTTTTGATACTGTTTAATGTTTAAATAAGACCCATATGTGAACCATTTATGCACTTTTAATATAAAGATCAGATTCACACAGGATCATACAGTTCGAGCTAACTATTTTATGTACGACAGCTATTACTAATGTAACGGTGATGCTGAGATAATCTCCCTTTGCTAGAATATGGGATGACGCAAAATGAACTATATCACTGTGCAAGAACGGAATAGCAAAGTGAATATATAAATCAAACTGTATTGGGATGATTTGGTAAACGTTTATCCAACTTACTGGATATTTTATGAAAGATTTTGCCATTTGTATAGAGGAATTATACCTTTTCAAATAAACTTGGGAGAATAATACACTAATTATAGAATTTTTAGCAACTTAAACGAACTAATCTTGTCAAATTTACATCAAATTCATAGTCTTTTGAATATAAATTTGTTGCGTGCAATTGATAAATATTTAATGCGATGAGTGTCATTATAGCCTGAAATGAGATTTTGAATACAACGATTAAGAAAAAATTCAAACGCAATGCTTCAAAATGCGAGTCTTAATTATTGTCGCAATAATAAAAACCTCGCATTAATTTCTGAATTTACAGACATCTGTACCGTCAGCGTACCGTGATCTGTTAAAGGTTTTTTTTAATAGTTAATTCCGGTGTCACTTTGTCTCTTTTAGAGAGTTGTCTCATTGGCAATCATGCTATATCTTCTTTTTTTTTATATAATAAAACAAAAACCTGAACGACTTACATTATAAATTAAAATGCATCCTAGTCGTGATGGAGACAGAGTCAAATGAACAAATGGACTAGATGAAACTGAACGAAAAAAAGAAAGAAAACACCAATTTGATCTGATAGGGGTGAATTCTATTCTTTATTAATTCAAACTCGAGTTTGGTTTGGAACCGTATCTATTGCGATTATTACCCAAGGACAGATATTACATATCTGAACTTCGATGCTCGAATTTGAAGTTACCTATTGAGACGGGTAGATGGGCGGGGATCGCGAGGGAAAATAGAATATGTACATTATGTAATGAGGGAATAGGGGATGAGTTTCATATATTGTTTACCTGTAAAAATGCTGATGTTTCTGCTCTTAGATCAAAGTTTGTACCAAATTACTATGTAATGAATCCAAGCAAGAAGAAATTCACTGGCTTGTTGTCTATATGTAACGTACAAGTTCAAAGGAAATTATCAATTTTCGTGAAGAAAATCATAAAATACTTAATCTAATTATACCAATTGTCTTTTAAAATATACTATGTATTTGTGTTTCGTTTGTCCTGTCTCGCTATGTATTATCTTAATATGGTTGTATATATTATTGTCCTCTTGTATACAAGTATGTGTCTGAGGTTATGAATAACATCTTGAAATCTTGATACGAGAAAAGATTATATTTGATTCGGCTTTTTCCATTTGCGCCAATCTGCACTTAATTAGCGCCTATTTTTTTTTATTTCTTTGCGCCAAATTTATTTTCTTCATTTGCACAAATTAACAGGTAAACACAAGTAATGAGGCATATAAGATGTATAGAATTTATTTATATAATAACAAAAATATTCCTTCTGGCCTTTTGCCACCTGCCACTTGCTCACACGTGACGAGGAGGAGGAGGGGGACTGAAAGCAGGATAAGTTTATTGCAAGTGTACATCACACTTGAAGTAGCACTTTATAAAATAAGATTGTAACAGTTTGACATAAAAAGCACATTTGCATATGCACAAATCTGTTTTAACTGAGTATTGTCATGCAACACTTCTGTTGAACTGCAACCTTGTGATATCTTCCCTACAATAAAGCATCCCCTTTTTTATCAAAATTTTTATAAGTTAAAGCCTGTTTTTTTCTTTATGGCATCGGTTCCATATATGAAAGTAAATGTTCGGGTACCAGAAGTGTGATTAAATGATGATACCCATGAGCTCAACATGTGTCTATACACACATTTATCTATATTGTAGCTTGTGTTCATTGAATTGCTGCGTTTGGTTAAACAAGTTAAATTTTATCATCTAAATTTATCAGACCTAACCTTTCGAATCAATTTGGCGCAAATTAAAAAATGTCAATGTGCGCAAATGAAAAAAAATATGCTTTTTCAAAATTGGCGTAATTGTCATACGTACATTCACCGATCACATATTACTGGTTAGATTAAAAAATAATATATTATTTAGATTAAGAAGTACTTTAAGAAATTGATTGATTGTTGTTTGCCATCAGTACAGCCGCAAATATTTCAGACAAGTTCAGGGAGAAAACTAAATAATGAATACAAAAGGGAATGTTACTGGTCAAATAAATGTCATCAGTCATTCAGAGTGAAGTATAGATACGAAACTTTGGACTGTCAATTGAAAATAGTTTGTTTTGATAACAACCGCCGGTAGGTATAGACAAATACGGTTGATAGACGGTATATAGGAGCACTAAATTCTATGTTAACCACCGACAGTAGGTATAAAGAAATACTATTGAAAGACGGTATATAAAGGAGCACTATATTTTACGTTAACCACCGACGGTAGGTATAAAGAAATACTGTTAATAGACGGTATATAGGAGCACTATATTGTATGTTAACCACCGACGGTAGGTAAATTCAGATACTTTTGACAGACGGTATATATGAGCACTATATACGGACCATATAATACGTTATATTGACCATCGACGGTAGGTATAAATGAAAACTGTTGATAGACGGTTTATAGGAGCACTTTATTGTATGTTAACCACCGACAGTATGTATAGACACGTAATTTTAATAGACAGCACTATATTTTACATTAACCACCGACGGTAGGTATAGACAAATACTTTTGATATACGGTATATAGGAGTACTGTATTGCTTGTTAACCACCGATGGTAGGTATAAACAGGTACTGTTGATATACGGTATATAGGAGTACTATATGTCATGTTAACCACCGACGGTAGGTATAGACTAAATACTGTTGATAGACAGTATATAGGAGGACTATATTGCATGTTAACCACCGACGATAGGTATAGACAAATACTGTTGATATACGGTATATAGGTGCACTGTATTGCATGTCAACCAGCGACGGTGGGTATAGAAACAGGTTAGAAACATAGTGTTGATAGACGGTATATAGGAGCACTATATTGCATATTAACCACCTATGGTAGGTTTAGAAAAATACTGATAATAGACGGTATATAGGTGCACTGTATTATATGTTAACCACCGATGGTAGGTAGAGAAAAATAGTAATGATAGACGGTATATAGGAGTACTGTAATGCTTGTTAACCACCGATGGTAGGTATACACAGGTACTGTTGATATACGGTATATAGGAGTACTGTATGGTATGTTAACCACCGACGGTAGGTACAGACAAATACTGTTGATAGACGATATATAGGAGTACTGTATGGCATGTTAACCACCAACGGTAGGTATAGACAAATACTGTTGATAGACAGTATATAGGATGACTATATTGCATGTTAACCACCGACGGTAGGTATAGACAAATACTGTTTATAGACGGTATATAGGAGCACTATATTGTATGTTAACTACCAACAGTAGGTATAGACTAAAACTCTTGATAGACGGTATATAGGAGCACTATATTGTATGTTAACCACCGACGGTAGGTATAGACAAATACTGTTGATAGACGGTATATACACATGTAGGAGCACTATATTGTATGTTAACTACCGACAATAGGTATAGACAAATACTGTTGATAGACGGTATATAGGAGCACTATATTGTATGTTAACTACCAACAGCAGGTAAAGACTAAAACTCCAGATAGACGGTATATGTAATAGCACTATATCGTATGTTAATCACCGCCGGTAGGTATAGACAAATACTTGTGATAGACGATATATAGGAGCACTATATTGTATGTTAACTACAGACAGTAGGTATTGACAAATACTGGTGATAGACGGTATATAGGAGCACTATATTGTATGTTAACCACCGACGGTAGGTATAGACAAATACTGCTGATAGACGGTATATAGGAGCACTATATTGTATGTTAACCACCGACGGTAGGTATAGACAAATACTGTTGATAGACAGTATAAAGGTGCACTATATTGTATGTTACCTTCCGACAGTAGGTATAGACAAATACTGTTGATAGACGGTATATAGGAACAAAATATTGTATGTTAACTACCGACAGTGTGTATAAACAAATACTGGTGATAGACTGTATATAGGAGCACTATATTGTATGTTAACTACCGACTGTAGGTATAGACTAAAACTCTTGATAGACGGTTTATAGGAGCACTAAATTGTATGTTAACCACCGACAGTAGGTATAGACAAATACTGTTGATAGACGGTATATAGGAGCTCTATATTGTATGTTAACTACCGACAGTAGGTATAGACTAATACTGTTGATAGACGGTATATAGGAGCACTACATTGTACGTTAACTACCAACACTAGGTATAGACTAAAACTCTTGATAGACGGTATATAGGAGCACTATATTGTATGTTAACCACCGACGGTAGGTATAAACAAATACTGTTGATAGACGGTATATAGGAGCACTATATTGTATTTTAACTACCGACAGTAGGTATAGACACAAACTGTTGATAGACGGTATATAGGAGCACTATATTGTATGTTAACTACCAACAGTAGGTATAGACTAAAACTCTTGATAGACGGTATATATAATAGCACTATATCGTATGTTAATAATCGACGGTAGGTATAGACAAATACTGTTGATAGACGGTATATAGGAGCACTATATTGTATGTTAACTACCGACAGTAGGTATAGACAAATACTGGTGATAGACGGTATATAGGAGCATTATATTGTATGTTAACTACCGACAGTAGGTATAGACAAATACTGTTGATAGACTGTATATAGGAGCACTATATTGTATGTTAACTACCGACGGTAGGTATAGACAAATACTGGTGATAGACGGTATATAGGAGCACTATATTGTACGTTAACTACCGACAGTAGGTATAGACAAATACTGTTGATAGACGGTATATAGGAGCACTATATTGTATGTTAACTACCTACAGTAAGTATAGACAAATACTATTGATAGACGGTATATAGGAGCACTATATTGAACGTTAACTACCGACAGTAGGTATAGACAAATACTGTTGATAGACGGTATATAGGAGCACTATATTGTATGTTAACTACCTACAGTAAGTATAGACAAATACTATTGATAGACGGTATATAGGAGCACTATATTGTATGTTAACTACAGACAGTAGGTATAGACACATACTGTTGATAGACGGTATATAGGAGCACTATATTGTATGTTAACTACAGACAGTAGGTATAGACACATACTGTTGATAGACGGTATATAGGAGCACTATATTGTATGTTAACTACCTACAGTAAGTATAGACAAATACTATTGATAGACGGTATATAGGAGCACTATATTGTATGTTAACTACAGACAGTAGGTATAGACACATACTGTTGATAGACGGTATATAGGAGCACTATATTGTATGTTAACTACTGACAGTAGGTATAGACAAATACTGTTGATAGACGTTATATAGGAGCATTATATTGTATGTTAACCACCGACGGTAGGTATAGACAAATACTGTTGATATACGGTGAATAGGAGTACTGTATTGCATGTTAACCACCGACAGTAGGTATATATAAATACTGTTGGTAGACGGTATATAGGAGCACTATATCGCATGTTAACTACCGACGGTAGGTTTAGAAAAAAAAAATAATAATAGACGGTATATAGGAGCCTTTTATTGCATGTTAATCACCGACGGTAGGTATAGATAAATTCTGTTGATAGACGGTATATAGGAGCACTATCTTGCATGTTAATCACCGACGGTAGGTATAGACAACTGTCAATAGACTGTGTAATGGAGCACTGTATTGTATGTTAACCACCGATGGTAGGTACAGACAAATACTGTTGATATACGGTGTATAGGAGCACTATACTGTATGTTAACTACCGACAGTAGGTATAGACAAATACTGTTGATAGACGGTATATAGGAGCTCTATATTGTATGTTAACTACCGACGGTAGGTATAGACACATACTGTTGATAGACGGTATATAGGAGCACTATATTGTATGTTAACTACCGACAGTAGGTATTAGACAAATACTGTTGATAGACGGTATATAGGATCACTATATTGACTGTTAACTACCGACAGTAGGTATAGACAAATACTGTTGATAGACGGTATATAGGAACAAAATATTGTATGTTAACTACCGACAGTGTGTATAGACAAATACTGGTGATAGACTGTATATAGGAGCACTATATTGTATGTTAACTACCGACTGTAGGTATAGACTAAAACTCTTGATAGACGGTTTATAGGAGCACTAAATTGTATGTTAACCACCGACAGTAGGTATAGACAAATACTGTTGATAGACGGTATATAGGAGCTCTATATTGTATGTTAACTACCGACAGTAGGTATAGACTAATACTGTTGATAGACGGTATATAGGAGCACTACATTGTACGTTAACTACCAACACTAGGTATAGACTAAAACTCTTGATAGACGGTATATAGGAGCACTATATTGTATGTTAACCACCGACGGTAGGTATAAACAAATACTGTTGATAGACGGTATATAGGAGCACTATATTGTATTTTAACTACCGACAGTAGGTATAGACACAAACTGTTGATAGACGGTATATAGGAGCACTATATTGTATGTTAACTACCAACAGTAGGTATAGACTAAAACTCTTGATAGACGGTATATATAATAGCACTATATCGTATGTTAATAATCGACGGTAGGTATAGACAAATACTGTTGATAGACGGTATATAGGAGCACTATATTGTATGTTAACTACCGACAGTAGGTATAGACAAATACTGGTGATAGACGGTATATAGGAGCATTATATTGTATGTTAACTACCGACAGTAGGTATAGACAAATACTGTTGATAGACTTTATATAGGAGCACTATATTGTATGTTAACTACCGACGGTAGGTATAGACAAATACTGGTGATAGACGGTATATAGGAGCACTATATTGTACGTTAACTACCGACAGTAGGTATAGACAAATACTGTTGATAGACGGTATATAGGAGCACTATATTGTATGTTAACTACCTACAGTAAGTATAGACAAATACTATTGATAGACGGTATATAGGAGCACTATATTGAACGTTAACTACCGACAGTAGGTATTGACAAATACTGTTGATAGACGGTATATAGGAGCACTATATTGTATGTTAACTACCTACAGTAAGTATAGACAAATACTATTGATAGACGGTATATAGGAGCACTATATTGTATGTTAACTACAGACAGTAGGTATAGACACATACTGTTGATAGACGGTATATAGGAGCACTATATTGTATGTTAACTACTGACAGTAGGTATAGACAAATACTGTTGATAGACGTTATATAGGAGCATTATATTGTATGTTAACCACCGACGGTAGGTATAGACAAATACTGTTGATATACGGTGAATAGGAGTACTGTATTGCATGTTAACCACCGACAGTAGGTATATATAAATACTGTTGGTAGACGGTATATAGGAGCACTATATCGCATGTTAACTACCGACGGTAGGTTTAGAAAAAAAAAATAATAATAGACGGTATATAGGAGCCTTTTATTGCATGTTAATCACCGACGGTAGGTATAGATAAATTCTGTTGATAGACGGTATATAGGAGCACTATCTTGCATGTTAATCACCGACGGTAGGTATAGACAACTGTCAATAGACTGTGTAATGGAGCACTGTATTGTATGTTAACCACCGATGGTAGGTACAGACAAATACTGTTGATATACGGTGTATAGGAGCACTATACTGTATGTTAACTACCGACAGTAGGTATAGACAAATACTGTTGATAGACGGTATATAGGAGCTCTATATTGTATGTTAACTACCGACGGTAGGTATAGACACATACTGTTGATAGACGGTATATAGGAGCACTATATTGTATGTTAACTACCGACAGTAGGTATTAGACAAATACTGTTGATAGACGGTATATAGGATCACTATATTGACTGTTAACTACCGACAGTAGGTATAGACAAATACTTGTGATAGACGATATATAGGAGCACTATATTGTATGTTAACTACAGACAGTAGGTATTGACAAATACTGGTGATAGACGGTATATAGGAGCACTATATTGTATGTTAACCACCGACGGTAGGTATAGACAAATACTGCTGATAGACGGTATATAGGAGCACTATATTGTATGTTAACCACCGACGGTAGGTATAGACAAATACTGTTGATAGACAGTATAAAGGTGCACTATATTGTATGTTACCTTCCGACAGTAGGTATAGACAAATACTGTTGATAGACGGTATATAGGAACAAAATATTGTATGTTAACTACCGACAGTGTGTATAAACAAATACTGGTGATAGACTGTATATAGGAGCACTATATTGTATGTTAACTACCGACTGTAGGTATAGACTAAAACTCTTGATAGACGGTTTATAGGAGCACTAAATTGTATGTTAACCACCGACAGTAGGTATAGACAAATACTGTTGATAGACGGTATATAGGAGCTCTATATTGTATGTTAACTACCGACAGTAGGTATAGACTAATACTGTTGATAGACGGTATATAGGAGCACTACATTGTACGTTAACTACCAACACTAGGTATAGACTAAAACTCTTGATAGACGGTATATAGGAGCACTATATTGTATGTTAACCACCGACGGTAGGTATAAACAAATACTGTTGATAGACGGTATATAGGAGCACTATATTGTATTTTAACTACCGACAGTAGGTATAGACACAAACTGTTGATAGACGGTATATAGGAGCACTATATTGTATGTTAACTACCAACAGTAGGTATAGACTAAAACTCTTGATAGACGGTATATATAATAGCACTATATCGTATGTTAATAATCGACGGTAGGTATAGACAAATACTGTTGATAGACGGTATATAGGAGCACTATATTGTATGTTAACTACCGACAGTAGGTATAGACAAATACTGGTGATAGACGGTATATAGGAGCATTATATTGTATGTTAACTACCGACAGTAGGTATAGACAAATACTGTTGATAGACTGTATATAGGAGCACTATATTGTATGTTAACTACCGACGGTAGGTATAGACAAATACTGGTGATAGACGGTATATAGGAGCACTATATTGTACGTTAACTACCGACAGTAGGTATAGACAAATACTGTTGATAGACGGTATATAGGAGCACTATATTGTATGTTAACTACCTACAGTAAGTATAGACAAATACTATTGATAGACGGTATATAGGAGCACTATATTGAACGTTAACTACCGACAGTAGGTATAGACAAATACTGTTGATAGACGGTATATAGGAGCACTATATTGTATGTTAACTACCTACAGTAAGTATAGACAAATACTATTGATAGACGGTATATAGGAGCACTATATTGTATGTTAACTACAGACAGTAGGTATAGACACATACTGTTGATAGACGGTATATAGGAGCACTATATTGTATGTTAACTACAGACAGTAGGTATAGACACATACTGTTGATAGACGGTATATAGGAGCACTATATTGTATGTTAACTACCTACAGTAAGTATAGACAAATACTATTGATAGACGGTATATAGGAGCACTATATTGTATGTTAACTACAGACAGTAGGTATAGACACATACTGTTGATAGACGGTATATAGGAGCACTATATTGTATGTTAACTACTGACAGTAGGTATAGACAAATACTGTTGATAGACGTTATATAGGAGCATTATATTGTATGTTAACCACCGACGGTAGGTATAGACAAATACTGTTGATATACGGTGAATAGGAGTACTGTATTGCATGTTAACCACCGACAGTAGGTATATATAAATACTGTTGGTAGACGGTATATAGGAGCACTATATCGCATGTTAACTACCGACGGTAGGTTTAGAAAAAAAAAATAATAATAGACGGTATATAGGAGCCTTTTATTGCATGTTAATCACCGACGGTAGGTATAGATAAATTCTGTTGATAGACGGTATATAGGAGCACTATCTTGCATGTTAATCACCGACGGTAGGTATAGACAACTGTCAATAGACTGTGTAATGGAGCACTGTATTGTATGTTAACCACCGATGGTAGGTACAGACAAATACTGTTGATATACGGTGTATAGGAGCACTATACTGTATGTTAACTACCGACAGTAGGTATAGACAAATACTGTTGATAGACGGTATATAGGAGCTCTATATTGTATGTTAACTACCGACGGTAGGTATAGACACATACTGTTGATAGACGGTATATAGGAGCACTATATTGTATGTTAACTACCGACAGTAGGTATTAGACAAATACTGTTGATAGACGGTATATAGGATCACTATATTGACTGTTAACTACCGACAGTAGGTATAGACAAATACTGTTGATAGACGGTATATAGGAACAAAATATTGTATGTTAACTACCGACAGTGTGTATAGACAAATACTGGTGATAGACTGTATATAGGAGCACTATATTGTATGTTAACTACCGACTGTAGGTATAGACTAAAACTCTTGATAGACGGTTTATAGGAGCACTAAATTGTATGTTAACCACCGACAGTAGGTATAGACAAATACTGTTGATAGACGGTATATAGGAGCTCTATATTGTATGTTAACTACCGACAGTAGGTATAGACTAATACTGTTGATAGACGGTATATAGGAGCACTACATTGTACGTTAACTACCAACACTAGGTATAGACTAAAACTCTTGATAGACGGTATATAGGAGCACTATATTGTATGTTAACCACCGACGGTAGGTATAAACAAATACTGTTGATAGACGGTATATAGGAGCACTATATTGTATTTTAACTACCGACAGTAGGTATAGACACAAACTGTTGATAGACGGTATATAGGAGCACTATATTGTATGTTAACTACCAACAGTAGGTATAGACTAAAACTCTTGATAGACGGTATATATAATAGCACTATATCGTATGTTAATAATCGACGGTAGGTATAGACAAATACTGTTGATAGACGGTATATAGGAGCACTATATTGTATGTTAACTACCGACAGTAGGTATAGACAAATACTGGTGATAGACGGTATATAGGAGCATTATATTGTATGTTAACTACCGACAGTAGGTATAGACAAATACTGTTGATAGACTGTATATAGGAGCACTATATTGTATGTTAACTACCGACGGTAGGTATAGACAAATACTGGTGATAGACGGTATATAGGAGCACTATATTGTACGTTAACTACCGACAGTAGGTATAGACAAATACTGTTGATAGACGGTATATAGGAGCACTATATTGTATGTTAACTACCTACAGTAAGTATAGACAAATACTATTGATAGACGGTATATAGGAGCACTATATTGAACGTTAACTACCGACAGTAGGTATTGACAAATACTGTTGATAGACGGTATATAGGAGCACTATATTGTATGTTAACTACCTACAGTAAGTATAGACAAATACTATTGATAGACGGTATATAGGAGCACTATATTGTATGTTAACTACAGACAGTAGGTATAGACACATACTGTTGATAGACGGTATATAGGAGCACTATATTGTATGTTAACTACTGACAGTAGGTATAGACAAATACTGTTGATAGACGTTATATAGGAGCATTATATTGTATGTTAACCACCGACGGTAGGTATAGACAAATACTGTTGATATACGGTGAATAGGAGTACTGTATTGCATGTTAACCACCGACAGTAGGTATATATAAATACTGTTGGTAGACGGTATATAGGAGCACTATATCGCATGTTAACTACCGACGGTAGGTTTAGAAAAAAAAAATAATAATAGACGGTATATAGGAGCCTTTTATTGCATGTTAATCACCGACGGTAGGTATAGATAAATTCTGTTGATAGACGGTATATAGGAGCACTATCTTGCATGTTAATCACCGACGGTAGGTATAGACAACTGTCAATAGACTGTGTAATGGAGCACTGTATTGTATGTTAACCACCGATGGTAGGTACAGACAAATACTGTTGATATACGGTGTATAGGAGCACTATACTGTATGTTAACTACCGACAGTAGGTATAGACAAATACTGTTGATAGACGGTATATAGGAGCTCTATATTGTATGTTAACTACCGACGGTAGGTATAGACACATACTGTTGATAGACGGTATATAGGAGCACTATATTGTATGTTAACTACCGACAGTAGGTATTAGACAAATACTGTTGATAGACGGTATATAGGATCACTATATTGACTGTTAACTACCGACAGTAGGTATAGACAAATACTGTTGATAGACGGTATATACACATGTAGGAGCACTATATTGAATGCTAACTACCGACAGTAGGTATAGACAAATACTGTTGATAGACGGTATATAGGAGCACTATATTGTATGTTAAGTACCAACAGTAGGTAAAGACTAAAACTTTTGATAGACGGTATGTGTAATAGCACTATATCGTATGTTAATCACCGACGGTAGGTATAGACAAATACTGTTGATAGACGGTATATAGGAGCACTATATGGTATGTTAACTACCTACAGTAGGTATAGACAAATACTGTTGATAGACGGTATATAGGAGCACTATATTGTATGTTAACTACCGACAGTAGGTATAGACACATACTGTTGATAGACGGTATATAGGAGCACTATATTGTATGTTAACTACCGACAGTAGGTATAGACAAATACTGTTGATAGACGTTATATAGGAGCACTATATTGTATGTTAATCACCGACGGTAGGTATAGACAAATAATGTTGATATACGGTGAATAGGAGTACTGTATTGCATGTTAACCACCGACGATAGATATGGATAACTACTGTTGGTAGACGGAATATAGGAGCACTATATCGCATGTAAACTACCGACGGTAGGTTTAGAAAAAAAAATAATAATAGACGGTATATAGGAGCCTTTTATTGCATGTTAATCACCGACGGTAGGTATAGATAAATTCTGTTGATAGACGGTATATAGGAGCACTATCTTGCATGTTAACCACCGATGGTAGGTACAGACAAATACTGTTGATATACGGTGTATAGGAGCACTATACTGTATGTTAACTACCGACAGTAGGTATAGACAAATACTGTTGATAGACGGTATATAGGAGCTCTATATTGTATGTTAACTACCGACGGTAGGTATAGACACATACTGTTGATAGACGGTATATAGGAGCACTATATTGTATGTTAACTACCGACAGTAGGTATTAGACAAATACTGTTGATAGACGGTATATAGGATCACTATATTGACTGTTAACTACCGACAGTAGGTATAGACAAATACTGTTGATAGACGGTATATACACATGTAGGAGCACTATATTGAATGCTAACTACCGACAGTAGGTATAGACAAATACTGTTGATAGACGGTATATAGGAGCACTATATTGTATGTTAAGTACCAACAGTAGGTAAAGACTAAAACTTTTGATAGACGGTATGTGTAATAGCACTATATCGTATGTTAATCACCGACGGTAGGTATAGACAAATACTGTTGATAGACGGTATATAGGAGCACTATATGGTATGTTAACTACCTACAGTAGGTATAGACAAATACTGTTGATAGACGGTATATAGGAGCACTATATTGTATGTTAACTACCGACAGTAGGTATAGACACATACTGTTGATAGACGGTATATAGGAGCACTATATTGTATGTTAACTACCGACAGTAGGTATAGACAAATACTGTTGATAGACGTTATATAGGAGCACTATATTGTATGTTAATCACCGACGGTAGGTATAGACAAATAATGTTGATATACGGTGAATAGGAGTACTGTATTGCATGTTAACCACCGACGATAGATATGGATAACTACTGTTGGTAGACGGAATATAGGAGCACTATATCGCATGTAAACTACCGACGGTAGGTTTAGAAAAAAATAAATAATAGACGGTATATACATGTAGGAGCATTTTATTGCATGTTAATCACCGACGGTAGGTATAGATAAATTATGTTGATAGACGGTATATAGGAGCACTATATTGCATGTTAATCACCGACGGTAGGTATAGACAACTGTCAATAGACTGTGTAATGGAGCACTGTATTGTATGTTAACCATCGACGGTAGGTACAGACAAATACTGTTGATATACGGTGTATAGGAGCACTATATTGTATGTTAACTATCGACAGAAGGTATAGACAAATACTGTTGATAGACGGTATATAGGAACACTATATTGTATGTTAACCACTGACGGTAGGTATAGACAAATACTGTTGATAAACGGTAAATAGGAGTACTGTATTGCATGTTAACCACCGACGGTAGGTATAGATAAATACTGTTGGTAGACGATATATAGGAGCACTGTATTGCATGTTAACCACCGAAGGTAGGTATAGACAAATACTGTTGGTAGACGATATATAGGAGCACTGTATTGTTATTGGTTGCTGTCTTTGATATTAATTTTACGTTTATCGTTTCAGCATTAATCGGGCTGTTAGTTTTCGTTTTTCGTCACATCTAGTCAGGAATAGGTTTTAATTGCATTTTACATGAATACATATGTGTAACTCATGTCTGATTCACATTTGTTTGTCTTTGGTGGATAAGTTTTCCATTGGCAATATTACCACATATCTTCTGAATTTTCATTGCATCATCTAAACATGTAAAATTAGTATATAGAAAATATATACGTATAGATAATACATATATAATATAAAAAAGTAGATGTTGTATGATTGTCAATGAGACAACAGTAGTGTTTGTGGGACAGAATGACCCCCATTAAGGTGGTCGTCGGACGCTGACGCCATATTCGAAAGTTGGCGCAGACGCCGACGCCATATTTGGGCCTTAAAGCGGACGCCATAGTCGACCCTGAAATCAAGACGCAAACTTCGGGTTGGACCATGTTACTTGGACATCGAGACGCCGACGCCATATTTGGGCTTAAATCCTGGACGCTATATCTTAATGTTTGACCAGGCTACCCTCCAGGGTGAATACTTTTAGTGACCCTAGAAAGAGTTTTTCAAGACCTGCTATACATCCATGTAGGTGTTTTAAGATTTTTTTTTCTTTTCTTCTGTTTTTTTTCTTTCTTTTTTCATTATTTTTTTTTGTATCATTATTTTTCATTTAACCAAATAGTGCTACGAGTTTACTGTCATTCTGAATCGTGTCAGTGGATGAAAAGTTGTTGATAATGTCCTTCATCTCGAGTCCCGACATCTCAATTTGACGTAATAAATGCAATACAGGCCACATGTATCTGAATCATCGGGTTGGATTTGATTGCAAACCACACAGTATTTCGGTCCATTAAAGATGAGTACATTTCTGAAATAGCGTTAGTACTTTTCCGGTAATCGTTCTAAGGAGTCGAAAAATTCTGATGGACCCGATGCGGGGAAATGAAATGCAACCCAATGACTCCCCTTTTGATCACAGTTGTCCGTATTGACCACAAACCTTCTACGCCTGTCGCTCACATATCTAGGCAAGTCTTCTGCACAGCAAACGGTCACGGGCAATCCACTCAAAGCATCCTCTACATCTTTCCCGGTCATCGTTAAGGGCAATGCCGTTTTATTCCCACAACCTTGCTGACGTTGGGCTTCTCATCCACGTAGGTGAGTAAACACTAAGTACTCCGCAATCCTGACAGGCGATGAGATCTTTCCGTGTTTCAGCATCCTGTGACGAAATATGTGTTGTCTCGTCGGCAATATCTTGGTCTGATGAGACCGAACTATCGTCTTCAAAAGTATTCGAGAGACGGTCGTCATCCCTCTGTCCGTCTGGTGTCTCTCCTTGACCGACCTGCAAGACCTCTGTGTGCAATCTGGAGGCTTCTGGGGTTCTAGCTTTTAGGTCAACAAGAAAGTACCCGAAAGGTGTCCTCTTTGCCTCTTCAAATTTCCGGAGAAAGAAGTCCCCTCGAGAAGGATACATCTGTCGGCCAAGAGTCACGATGGGCTGTCGATCAATGGGGTTATTAAAGAGAATGAGATAATGACAGTTTCGTCTCTGGGTGGGGTCTTTGCCAAAGTATAAATTCTGATTTAAAACGACGACCGATAAATTCCTATGGTGACACCCTTCCGTAAACAAATCATTTATTCTGGAGTCTTTGTCCGATGTCGACATGAGGTCATCTAATAGGATAATGTTTCGAATGTTGGGATCGAAAAAATCGTCCCTTTCGAGATCAAAAGAAATTCCACGAATGAATTCAACGCGTGGAAGCACTGCATGTTCGTTGTATTTCCTCGTAAAGAGGTTGCCACCTTTTATACAACCAAACGATCCTGTCTGGACTAGGACTTCACAGTTTTTTTATGTGTTGAAACAAATAAAATAAAATAAGTTTTATCGCAGGAGGTTGGACCGGACACAATCAGGGTGAAAGGGTGTCTAAACACGAAAGCCTTCTTCTGCTGCTTTTGCTGCTGCTGCTTCTTTTTCTGCTGCTGCTGTTACTGCTTTTGCTGCTACTGGGTAACACCTGGGTGGTATAGTGGCTCATCGGAAGAATGCTTACTCCTTATATGTCTTTGAAGATCGTGCGGCCACACATACACTTTACAGCAAATATTGCAATTAAACATACTCGTAATTTCCTAAATGACAGTGAGTAGTTTCCTCTTATAGATTTACTTCACTTCCTTCGAAAATATAGCAAGAGAAATACATGGTCATCTTTTAGACGACATATTTGAAGATGATCGTATCTCAAAACAAATTCGATGTGATACAATTCATTCCTGGTTACCGCGCAATAGACTGGTTTCCCAAACGTCACGTCCGTGATATCTTCATTTAATCGTATCGACTGGAGAATATGGAGAGATTTTCCCTAACGTACGACTGGTGCACGAAATCGGAACAGAAGTACATACGTCTCGTTTAGGCTTCTAATTCCGGTATGAACGACACCTTCAATGCACATTCCCACGATCCATCGTATAGCGTTTTGCAAGGCGCACTTTGAAATTGCCACGTACGTTATTTTCAAACGATGGATGAAAGCGAGTTTTCGCTATTAATAAATAAACAAAACTCGTCCATAGTGTTAATTCCAGTGAAACCTTTAGTATCTCTCTTACAGCTTTGTTTTTAAGGAAATAAACGGAAATAGTAATTGATTGCTTAACGTCCAGTGGCAAATAATTCATGAATGTTTAGAACACGTTAACCATAAATACAATAGGTATAGGTCTTGTAAAAGAGGCCACCCCGCGGGATAAAGAGTATATTGGATAGGAACATAAATTTTGCCTTGCAATAGGCTAAAATGTGTTGTGTATAAGTACAGTAGACTAATTTATCTTCTATACGGTTGAAATAATTTTTATAGTCAATACAATTTTTTGTGTTTCCGTATAATTAATGAATCCTCCTGATCATCTTTCTTCCTTAAGCATTTAGTAATCTTCATCATAATTTTATGTTAAGGACTATATAGACATAAAACTTGTTTGATTGGACCGTATGCTAAGAGCCGGCCACCTACAGAGCCAGAATCATCTCATTTATACCGGTTCAAACCGGTTCTTGTTTCTCTGCACGTACATAATTCTTGCACGTGCACAAACAAACAAAAAATGCTACTGTAATTATATACTGTAACAGTCGTATTTGTTTGTATTCCTTTATAATTTTTTTTATAGTTTAACATCCCATAATTTTTAATTCCTTATATTTAAGCAGCCGTATATTTCTCTATTCGATATATTTTACCAGTCCCTATTTCACTATTCTTTATATTTATTTTGGTCATATTTCTTTATTCCTTATTTTTCTCGCCCATATCATTCTTTATTTATTTTTTCGTCCATTATTCTCTATTCTGTAAACCCAATCCAAACTCCTTGTATATAAATATTGATTGATTAAATATATTATCCGTGTATTTTTGAAGATAAAAACCAACTACGACCGTGGAATTTTCAAATATATAGTTAAGATTATGTTAAATGAGAAACAATTTTAAATGACCAGACGTGGTTTTAGTTAATCATTTGGGTTGAAATCCTAATCATATGATAGTAATTATATGTGGTTGAAATGATTTGGAATGCAATACTACTCAATGTTTACGGTTGTCATTCTTATCTAAAAGATAAAGATAATTATTTAATGTCACAGACTATATTTTTATAATTGGTGTCCGTTAATTAGAACCAAATAAAAAAGTGTACACCTGTAAACATATTATTGAAAGAAAGTGTATAAAGATACTTATTTTTAATCACCACATGTGCTTTATCTCTTAATCTAATTATTTGAGATGTCATGTTAAACAGGACCATAGGATATTAATTAAGTGGTTCAAATAAGTCGGAAAGCTATGGACGCCCATAGGACCTCCCACAAATATAATTTGAATTCGAAATCACGAATTTAAATCGTTATTACGAATTTTATAATTCGTTATAACAGCTTAAATTTGTGAGAACGAATTGTTGGAAATCGTTATATCAGATTTTGTAATTCGTTACGAATTATTACGAATTAAATTCGTTATCACAATTTTGTGTAATGTGTGATACCGAATTAAAATCGTTATAACGAATTGTATAAATGGTTATTACGGATTAAATTCGTGATAACGAATTTGTGGAATTTGTTATCACATTTTTTTTAATGTAATTTGTGATTCCAGATTAAAAACATTTTCACCTAAATTTGAACTACCTCACCTGGTACACAGGGTTAAGTTAGCTTTTTTCTCTTTACTGAAACCTTTTGGTCAAAGTTAAACAAACTTGACCACGAGTAATTTAGTTTTAACGATTTCTATTTTAAAAATTAGCAAAATTGATTGGACACTTAATTTGGTTGTTTGTTGGTTTTGTTTTTGTAAATTAGCGCTGAATGGGCACAAGTTCAGAACGGTAAAAGTGACGTCACCCAATTTCAAACTTGATCATCAGACTCAGTGTTTTGTGTTAATAAACATTGTGTATTAATTCAATAACATTTGGTTGAGGCAAACTAAATGTAGAGAGCGGAAATTACAGAATAAACACTACGTCTTTGACCATTTGTAAAGGGGCATAACTCACGAACTATAAAAGCGACGCCCTTCAATTTCAAATTTTATCTGTGTGTTTTAGTAATTGGCATAGTGTATAAGTTGAATTTATAACATTTGGTTGAGGCAAACGGAAACCATTTCTGGGAACGTACCCGACAAACGGACTGGACTGACGGACAAGGGCTAGACTAAACTTCTTCCACGCCTAGCGGCGGGGGCATAAAAAATGTGTTTGATACCCATAATTCGTGACAGTAACATTTGTATTCCTTTTTCTTAATTTAAAGTCTTCTCAGACAGGCGATTTCCTTCGTGTGTATCGCCAATTAATATATTTTACACAGAAGCAAAAAAATTAGTTTCGGCAACATGGTTAATCGAAGTGTAATACCTAAGATTTTCATCCCTAGGTTTACATTTCGATAAACCATGTTGGCGAAACTATATCCGTTGCATCTGTGTAAAATGTATCCAGGTACACACACTAATGATATTCACCGCTTAAAAAAACTTTGGTAGAAAATAAAAAATAAAAATATTTCGGTCAAGAAATATGAGAATTAGACATATTTTCCCCCGGAGAGTTTCGGTGTGTAAACTGGGTCACTGGCTAATAAACCCACCCGTTTACACGACAAAAATTTCTAGGTATAGTGTAAAATGCGTTAAAACTAAATTGATTGCGGTCAAGTTTGTTTCACTTTGTCAAAAAGGTTTTAATGAAGAAGATTTTTGTAAAAGTAATAAACAGCGATGGGTGCAGAGTGAGGAAGAAAGCTCTTTTTATTCTGTGTGCCATGTGAGCTAAAAATCTGTGATAATGAATTTTAATCTGAAATTACCAATTACAATAAAAACTGTGATAACGAATTCTACAAACTCGTTATCACAAATTTAATCAGTTTAAACAAATTCTACAATTCGTTATAACGATAAAATCGTTATAACGAATTTATCGTTATCACAAATTACAAAAAATTGTGATAAGGAATTTAATTCTTAATAACGAATTACAAGATCTGTTATAACGATTTTCACCAATTCATTATCACAAATTTAATCTGTTAAAACGAATTATAAAATTCGAGATAACAATTTAAATATGTGATTTCGAATTCAAATAATTTTATATTTTTGGGAGGTCCTAAATGGGCTTCCGTAGAAAGCAATACTACTGAATGTTTCACGATTGTCATGTTAATAAGATAAGAAATCCAAAAATTAAAAAGATAAAGACAAATATTTTATGTATTGATATCAAACATTTTAATCCAATTCTCTTTACACGGGAATAGTTCCGCCTACTGCATTGAGTGACAGTTTTTCTGATTAATATAAATAGTATATCTTGGAGAATTCTTACAGTTGTTATAAACATGTATAAGCAGTTAATTATTTAAGAGGTAGAAGATTCTTTTCAGAATTATCACAGACTTATTACCTAGGGGTTGGGTAAGCGTTTATCAAAGACAAATTCTCGTCCATTTTCGAGAATATACCGTCCACTTTTAAGGGTATGACGTCACTTTAAAGGGTAGTCTGATGCAACATTAAGGTATAGCGTCCAAGTTTAAAGCCCAAATATGACGTCGGTGTCTCGATGTCCGAATCATACAGTCCAACCTCAAATTCGCGTCCCGATTTCATGGTCGACCATGGCGTCCGCGTTAAGGCCCAAATATGGCGTCGGCGTTCACACCCAGGTCCAAATATAGCGTCAGCGTCCGACTTCCACCTTTATGGGTTCATTCTGTCCCACAAACACTACTGACAACTCTCCACAAGAGACCAAAATGGCACAGAAATTAACAACTATAGGTCACCGTACGGCCTTCAACAATGAGCACAGCCCATACCGCATAGTCACCTATAACAAGTCCCGAAATGACAATGTGAAACAATTTAAACGAAAAAACTAACGACCTAATTTATATATAAAAAATGAACGAAAAACAAATATGTAACATATAAACAAACGACAACCACTGAATTACAGTCTCCTAACTTGGGACAGGCACATACATACAGAATGTGGCGGGGTTAAACATGTTAGCGGGATCCCAAACCTCCAAAAATCTGGGACTTTGGTGTAACAGTACAACATAAGAACGAACTATAAAAATCAGTTGAAAAAGGCTTACTCATCAGATGGAAAAAAATACAAATATATCAGATCCATACAATACATACAGACCATATATCGAAACCAATATATACTAAGCATTTAGCCAATCAAACAAAATGCATCTTAGAACCAAAGATCATTTTCACACTGTATATGGGTTAGAGATCTTAAAACAGAGTTTTTTTTGGACACTGTATATGGGTCAGAGATACAGTTTGTATACAGACTGAATCTAAAAATTAGACCCATAGATAAAGCATACAGAAAATGCATACAGACTGTATATAAGAGCCACAGGCAGTGCACACACTTTATCTTGCAGTAACAGGCAAAACATACAGACTTTTATTTCAACTTGGAACAACTTACAATGCATACATACTGTGTCTCTGATCCATAGACAGTGTTAACCGACCAAATCTAAGATATACCGACAATAGAAGTATCTTAGACTCATAGTCAAAACAATGTATAAAGACTAAGAACGACGTACAATACATAAACTTAATTTAATTTACAACAAAGAAAATGCATACAGACTGTATCTGGGAAGCACAGACAATGCATTGACTGTGTGTAATCAAAGAACCTTTGTGAGCACGCTCACATACTTCACAGCCCGACATTGTCACTAAGCAAACAAAATTTCAACAGATTATTTAGTTCAAACACGCATGAAATTCTGTTGTGTAATTTCAGAAGATATGCAGAAGTATATTTAGGCCGAAATTCTAAGTTCAGAAGGCATAGTTCCTACTTCCTAACAAGAGTACACACGTTGAAATTTCTCGCCTTATTTATGTTGATAGACCTAAATATAAAGTTTTACTACAATTATCACATAAACTTATTAATAACATGACCAAAGAAAATGAGATCAAGGTCATATGACCAAAATGAGGAATACATTTACACCTTTCAATCATTCAATACAAATCAGGTCAAGGTCAGATGACACTTGGCACAAAAACTAAACACTGAACAATGAACCTCGAAAATGAGGTCAAGGTCAAATGAGACTTGCGAGGCTGACATCATAAGATATTTCCAGACACCGAATAAAGTTGACCTATTGCATATAGTATTAGAAAAAACGAACAAAACTCAAAAGCTTAACTTTGACCATTGAACCAAGGAAATGAGGTCAAGATCAGATGACACCTGTCAGTTGGACATGTACACCTTACAATCCTTCCATACACCAAATATACTAGACATATTTCATATAATATCTGAGATATAAACTTGACCACCAAAAACTTAAACCTTTTCGTTGATACATGAAATGATGGCGAGGTCAAGTGAAAACTGTCTGATGGGCATGCTGACCAAGGTACGCAAATACTAAACATAGTTACCCATAATATGAGAGAAATTACAAAATACTTTAACTTTTTTTCAAGTAGTCACTGAACCATGAAAATGAGTTAAAGGACAATGGACATGTGACAGACGGAAACTTCCAAACTTAAGGCATCTGCATTTAAAGTATGGAGCATCCAGGTCGTTCGCCGTCTAAAATATAAAGCTTTTAAGAAGTGAACTAACGCTGTCGCCGCCGCCGCCGGATCACCATTTCTAATATAAGTCGCAGGCTCGACAAAAACAAGAATGTGTCCATCGTACACCGTTCCCCACTTGCCCTATCATTTTCTTTGTTCAGTGGACCGTGAAATAGGGGAAAAAACCTTCTTTGGCATTAAGCTTAGAAAAAAACATATTATTGGAAACATATGTACTAAGTTTCAAGTTTATTGGACCTGACCTTCAACAAAAAATACCTTGACCAACACATTTAACCTGAAGCGAGAAAACGGACGAAGGAGCAGACGCATAGACCGGAAAACTAATGCCCATTTACTATCGTAGGTGGGGCATAAAAAATTAATCATGATTTTCTGCCAATATGCACATTTACATAGCATGTCCTAACTATCTAAACAATTCATGAAACTCTGTTGTGGTCTTTAGACAGATTTTATGACAAACTGTTGTAGGAGTATATAGGAAATCAATGAATTGATAATTTCATAATTTCCTCATTATCTACAAAGATTTATAAAACTCTGTTATGTGGTTTCAGAGGAGTTGCAATAACGAGAACAGGACTGACAGACCGATGGATCAAAAACATTGTACCATAAAGAACTTTGTTTGGTTTGGTATAATAAAGGGTCTGCTAAATAATGTAAGGCTGAGATAAATTAGTCATTTGGTCACACCAGTTTTTTGGCGAGGTTCGTTTTGTTCAGTCTGTGATGTTCTTTGTTGTGTTTTGCATTCTGTTGTTTGTTTTTTAATCTTTCTCTTTTTTTTTGCCGTGGTTTTGTCAGTTTATTATTGACTTATGTGTTTGAATAAGCCTTTAGTATCTTTCGCCTCTCTCTTCGGTCAATTTGATTATGTGGGACATACAGATTTAGACCCAAACTTGTCTCTGATTGTTTCGTGATTATTGCAGATGTAAATCATACTATAAAATTGAGTATGGAAATGGGGAATGTGTCAAGGAGACAACAACCCGACCATAGAGCAGACAACAGCCGAAGGCCACCGATAGATCTTCAATGTAGCGAGAAACTCCCGCACACGGAGGTGTCCGTCAGCTGGCCCCTAAACAAATATGTATACTAGTTCAGTGATAATGGACGTCATACTAAGCTCCGAATTATACACAAGAAACTAAAATTATATATCATACAAGACTAACAAAGGTCAGAGGCTCCTAACTTGGGACAGGCGCAAAATTGCGGCGGGATTAAACATGTTTTTCGAGATCTCAACCCTCCCATATACCTGTAGCCAATGTAGAATAAACAAACGCGAAACAATACGCACAGTAAAACTCAGTTTAAGAGAAGTCCGAGTCCGATGTCAGAATATGAAACAAAAGAAAATAAACAAAATGACAATAATACATAAATAACAACAGACTACTAGCAGTTATTGACATGCCAGAACCAGACTGATTGAAAGATTATGTCTTCATCATATGAATATCAGGCACAATCCCTCCTGTTAGGGGTTTAGTATTATACCGTCATGAAATATACAACCCTCTTATTTACAATATCATTTGATCAACACCTATTTACAAGGGTCTATTTGATATGATTTTTCTCATTGTTGAAGGCTGTATGGTTGCATATAACTGCTTACATCCACTTTATTTGAACTTGAGTGGATACATGTAGGCGTCTCATTGGCAATCATACCACATCTCCGTATTTTTACAGTATTGTATCAGTACTGTTACCTAATAACAGGACAAAACAAGACAGTAATTTGACAAAACTAAAGACATACATACTTGATTTTACTTCTCTAAAGATATAAACAAAATTTTCATAGTTCGTATCTGAACATGTACACAGCCATGGGAATTTTAAGGGACTATATTTCAGTGTGCATATATTTAGTAGCTAATCTGGCTACTTCCTGTTTATCAGACCGGTACCTTAGAAAAGAATTGTGACAATATATCCAATCTTTTCAAAAACCAAAGACTAACGTCACTAGGAGCAGCAGTTAGTTGTCATAGATACTCTAGATAGAAAGATAATCTGCCACTTTTATAAAAGGGACTACACATAGTTTTTGAAAGGGTATAATCGGTTTGTGCCGAAATTACTTTCTTTAGTCCAGAAACTCATTTGTGCTAAATGGTAATCTCCACCCACATTTAGGACTGGCAGTTATTTGTAGTTTTTATCAACAGCTTGCACTTTTTCTAAATTATATTTGCTTCTTTTAAGACTGACCAAAACTGTTTTTTTACCATTGTGGTTTGATTAATAAGGTAGTGTATATCAAACAGCTGTTGGAAATATTTTGGACAACCCTCTTATTTACAATATCATTTGATCAACACCTAGTGGTCTTTGGTGGTATCTCGCATAACATTAATAAGGTCTTTTTTAAAAGGCAACTTGAAATTATTGGTCCCATATTTATGTGCTATAGCAAATGTATGGGCTGCTGATCTGCATATATGATAGCAATATATTCTTATGTTTTCAATGACCCCTTATTTCTTCACTCCACTTTATAAGATAGAAATAAATGTTATTCCATATTTTATTGGTTTTTTCAAAGGTATCATAAGTTAGACATAAAGACAAAACTAAGCACAGTGAAAAAAGTCTACTCTGTCCTGTAAAGTTTGAGATGTTTTTGTTGTTCAATCTTTGTCACTTGTATGGAAACACTAAATCTTGATAACCTACAATAGAAATATTATCACTTTTATTTCAATTCAATTGTTGCAGTTATCATGCATGTAATAGAGAAAATGATAAATTAGACCAGATCTCCACATTAATAATATTAAAACTAGAGGCTTCAATGAGCCTGTGTCACTCACATGATACTTTTATTTACAATTGATGCATGATACAGAAATTGTCCATACCAACCGTCAGTGTTTACCATACAATACAGTACTTCTATACATTGTCTGTATACAGTATTTGTCGGATTTTGTCCATACCTATCGTCGATGTTTGACATAAAATACAATACTCCTATATACAGTATATCAACAGTATTTGTCTATACCTACCGTCGGTGGTTAACATACAATACAGTCCTCCTAATTACCGTCTATCAACAGTATTTGTCTATACCTACAGTCGGTGGTTAACATACGATATAGTACTCCTTTGCACCGTCCATCAACAGTATTTGTCTATACCTACCGTCGGTGGTTAACATGCAATAAAGTGCTCCTATATACCGTCTATCACCAGTATTTGTCTATACCTACTGTCGGTGGTTAACATACAATATAGTGCTCCTATATACAGTCTATCAACAGTATTTGTCTATACCTACCGTCGGTAGTTAACATACAATATAGTGCTCCTATATACCGTGTATCAACAGTATTTGTCTATACCTACTGTCGGTAGTTAACATACAATATAGTGCTCCTATATACCATCTATCAACAGTATATGTCTAAACCTACCGTCGGTGGTTAACATACAATATAGTGCTCCCATATACAGTCTATCAACAGTATGTGTCTATACCTACCGTCGGTAGTTAACATACAATATAGTGCTCCTATATACCGTGTATCAACAGTATGTGTCTATACCTACCGTCGGTGGTTAACATACAATATAGTGCTCCTACAATGTATGTACCGTCTATCAACAGTATTTGTCTATACGTACCGTCGGTGGTTAACATACAACATAGTGCTCCCATATACCGTCTATCAACAGTATTTGTCTATACCTACTGTCGGTAGTTAACATACAATATAGTGCTCCTAAATTCCGTCTATCAACAGTATTTGTCTATACCTACCGTCGGTAGTTAACATACAATATAGTGCTCCTATATACCGTTTATCAACAGTATATGTCTATACCTACCGTCGGTGGTTAACATACAATATAGTGCTCCCATAAACCGTCTATCAACAGTATTTGTCTATACCTACCGTCGGTAGTTAACATACAATTTAGTTATCCTATATACCATCTATCAACAGTATTTGTCTATACCTACCGTCGGCTGTTAACATACAATATAGTGCTCCTATATACCGTCTATCAACAGTATATGTCTATACCTACCGTCGGTAGTTAACATACAATATAGTGCTCCTATATGCCGTGTATCAACAGTATTTGTCTATACCTACTGTCGGTAGTTAACATACAATATAGTGCTCCTATATACCATCTATCAACAATATATGTCTATACCTACCGTCCGTGGTTAACATACAATATAATGCTCCTATATACCGTCTATCAACAGTATATGTCTATACCTACCGTCGGTGGTTAACATACAATATAGTGCTCCCATAAACCGTCTATCAACAGTATTTGTCTATACCTACTGTCGGTAGTTAACATACAATATAGTGCTTCTATATACCGTCTATCAACAGTATATGTCTATACCTACCGTCGGTGGTTAACATACAATATAGTGCTCCCATAAACCGTCTATCAACAGTATTTGTCTATACCTACCGTCGGTGGTTAACATACACTATAGTGCTCCTATATATATATATCACGTCTATCAACAGTATTTGTCTATACCTACCGTCGGTGGTTAACATACAATATAGTGCTCCTATATACCGTGTATCAACAGTATTTGTCTATACCTACTGTCGGTAGTTAACATACAATATAGTGCTCCTATATACCATCTATCAACAGTATATGTCTAAACCTACCGTCGGTGGTTAACATACAATATAGTGCTCCCATATACAGTCTATCAACAGTATGTGTCTATACCTACCGTCGGTAGTTAACATACTATATAGTGCTCCTATATACCGTGTATCAACAGTATGTGTCTATACCTACCGTCGGTGGTTAACATACAATATAGTGCTCCTACAATGTATGTACCGTCTATCAACAGTATTTGTCTATACGTACCGTCGGTGGTTAACATACAACATAGTGCTCCCATATACCGTCTATCAACAGTATTTGTCTATACCTACTGTCGGTAGTTAACATACAATATAGTGCTCCTAAATTCCGTCTATCAACAGTATTTGTCTATACCTACCGTCGGTAGTTAACATACAATATAGTGCTCCTATATACCGTTTATCAACAGTATATGTCTATACCTACCGTCGGTGGTTAACATACAATATAGTGCTCCCATAAACCGTCTATCAACAGTATTTGTCTATACCTACCGTCGGTAGTTAACATACAATTTAGTTATCCTATATACCATCTATCAACAGTATTTGTCTATACCTACCGTCGGCTGTTAACATACAATATAGTGCTCCTATATACCGTCTATCAACAGTATATGTCTATACCTACCGTCGGTAGTTAACATACAATATAGTGCTCCTATATGCCGTGTATCAACAGTATTTGTCTATACCTACTGTCGGTAGTTAACATACAATATAGTGCTCCTATATACCATCTATCAACAATATATGTCTATACCTACCGTCCGTGGTTAACATACAATATAATGCTCCTATATACCGTCTATCAACAGTATATGTCTATACCTACCGTCGGTGGTTAACATACAATATAGTGCTCCCATAAACCGTCTATCAACAGTATTTGTCTATACCTACTGTCGGTAGTTAACATACAATATAGTGCTTCTATATACCGTCTATCAACAGTATATGTCTATACCTACCGTCGGTGGTTAACATACAATATAGTGCTCCCATAAACCGTCTATCAACAGTATTTGTCTATACCTACCGTCGGTGGTTAACATACACTATAGTGCTCCTATATATATATATCACGTCTATCAACAGTATTTGTCTATACCTACCGTCGGTGGTTAACATACAATATAGTGCTCCCATATACCGTCTATCAACAGTATTTGTCTATACCTAGTGTTGGTAGTTAACATACAATATAGTGCTCCTATATACCGTCTATCAACAGTATTTGTCTTTACCTACCGTCGGTGGTTAACATACAATATAGTGCTCCTATATACCGTCTATCAACAGAATTTGTCTATACGTACCGTCGGTGGTTAACATACAATATAGTGCTCCCATAAACCGTCTATCAACAGTATTTGTCTATACCTACCGCCGGTGGTTAACATACAACATAGTGCTCCCGTATACCGTCTATCAACAGTATTTGTCTATACCTACCGTCGCTGGTTAACATACAATATAGTGCTCTTTGATACCGCCTATCAACAGTATTTGTCTATACCTACTGTCGGTAGTGGCTCCTATATACCGTCTATCAACAGTATTTGTCTATACCTACCGTCGGTGGTTAACATAAGATATAGTGCTCCTATATACCGTCTATCAACAGTATTTGTCTATACCTACCGTCGCTGGTTAACATACAATATAGTGCTCTTTGATACCGCCTATCAACAGTATTTGTCTATACCTACTGTCGGTAGTGGCTCCTATATACCGTCTATAACCAGTATTTGTCTATACCTACCGTCGGTGGTTAACATACAATATAGTGCTCCTATATACCGTCTATCAACAGTATTTGTCTATACCTACTGTCGGTAGTTAACATACAATATAGTGCTCCTATATACTGTCCATCAACAGAATTTGTCTATACGTACCGTCGGTGGTTAACATACAATATAGTGCTCCCATAAACCGTCTATCAACAGTATTTGTCTATACCTACCGCCGGTGGTTAACATACAACATAGTGCTCCCGTATACCGTCTATCAACAGTATTTGTCTATACCTACTGTCGGTAGTTAACATACAATATAGTGCTCCTAAATACCGTCTATCAACAGTATTTGTCTATACCTACCGTCGGTAGTTAACATACAATATAGTGCTCCTATATACCGTCGATCAACAGTATTTGTCTATACCTACCGTCAGTGGTTAACATACAATATAGTGCTCCTATATACCGTCTATCAACAGTATATGTCTATACCTACCGTCGGTGGTTAACATACAATATAGTGCTCCCATAAACCGTCTATCAACAGTATTTGTCTATACCTACTGTCGGTAGTTAACACACAATATAGTGCTTCTATATACCGTCTATCAACAGTATATGTCTATACCTACCGTCGGTGGTTAACATACAATATAGTGCTCCCATAAACCGTCTATCAACAGTATTTGTCTATACCTACCGTCGGTGGTTAACATACACTACAGTGCTCCTATATATATATATACCGTCTATCAACAGTATTTGTCTATACCTACCGTCGGTGGTTAACATACAATATAGTGCTCCCATATACCGTCTATCAACAGTATTTGTCTATACCTAGTGTTGGTAGTTAACATACAAGATAGTGCTCCTATATACCGTTTATCAACAGTATTTGTCTATACCTACCGTCGGTAGTTAACATACAATATAGTGCTCCTATATACCGTCTATCAACAGTATTTGTCTATACCTACCGTCGGTGGTTAACATACAATATAGTGCTCCTATATACTGTCCATCAACAGAATTTGTCTATACGTACCGTCGGTGGTTAACATACAATATAGTGCTCCCATAAACCGTCTATCAACAGTATTTGTCTATACCTACCGTCGGTAGTTAACATACAATATAGTGCTCCTATAGACCGTCTATCAACAGTATTTGTCTATACCTACCGTCGGTGGTTAACATACAATATAGTGCTCCTATATACTGTCCATCAACAGAATTTGTCTATACGTACCGTCGGTGGTTAACATACAATATAGTGCTCCCATAAACCGTCTATCAACAGTATTTGTCTATACCTACTGTCGGTAGTTAACATACAATATAGTGCTCCTATATACCATCTATCAACAGTATATGTCTATACCTACCGTCGATGGTTAACATACAAAATAGTGCTCCAATATACCGTCTATCAACAGTATTTGTCTATACCTACCGTCGGTAGTTAACATACAATATAGTGCTCCTATATACCTTGTATCAACAGTATGTGTCTATACCTACTGTCGGTAGTAAACATATAATATAGTGCTCCTATATACTGTCTATCAACAGTATTTGTCTATACCTACCGTCGGTAGTTAACATACAATATAGTGCTCCTATATACCATCTATCAACAGTATTTGTCTATACCTACCGTCGATGGTTAACATACAATATAGTGCTCCTATACACCGTCTATCAACAGTATTTGTCTATACCTACTGTCGGTAGTTAACATACAATATAGTGCTCCTATATACCGTTTATCAACAGTATTTGTCTATACCTACCGTCGCTGGTTAACATACAATATAGTGCTCTTTGATACCGCCTATCAACAGTATTTGTCTATACCTACTGTCGGTAGTGGCTCCTATATACCGTCTATAACCAGTATTTGTCTATACCTACCATCGGTGGTTAACATACAATATAGTGCTCCTATATACCGTCTATCAACAGTATTTGTCTATACCTACTGTCGGTAGTTAACATACAATATAGTGCTCCTATATACTGTCCATCAACAGAATTTGTCTATACGTACCGTCGGTGGTTAACATACAATATAGTGCTCCCATAAACCGTCTATCAACAGTATATGTCTATACCTACCGTCGGTGGTTAACATACAAAATAGTGCTCCAATATACCGTCTATCAACAGTATTTGTCTATACCTACCGTCGGTAGTTAACATACAATATAGTGCTCCTATATACCTTGTATCAACAGTATGTGTCTATACTTACTGTCGGTAGTTAACATACAATATAGTGCTCCTATAAACCGTCTATCAACAGTATTTGTCTATACCTACCGTCGGTAGTTAACATACAATATAGTGCTCCTATATACCGTCGATCAACAGTATTTGTCTATACCTACCGTCGGTGGTTAACATACAATATAGTGCTCCTATATACTGTCCATCAACAGAATTTGTCTATACGTACCGTCGGTGGTTAACATACAATATAGTGCTCCCATAAACCGTCTATCAACAGTATTTGTCTATACCTACTGTCGGTAGTTAACATACAATATAGTGCTCCTATATACCATCTATCAACAGTATATGTCTATACCTACCGTTGGTGGTTAACATACAAAATAGTGCTCCAATATACCGTCTATCAACAGTATTTGTCTATACCTACCGTCGGTAGTTAACATACAATATAGTGCTCCTATATACCTTGTATCAACAGTATGTGTCTATACCTACTGTCGGTAGTTAACATATAATATAGTGCTCCTATATACTGTCTATCAACAGTATTTGTCTATACCTACCGTCGGTAGTTAACATACAATATAGTGCTCCTATATACCATCTATCAACAGTATTTGTCTATACCTACCGTCGATGGTTAACATACAATATAGTGCTCCTATATACCGTCTATCAACAGTATTTGTCTATACCTACTGTCGGTAGTTAACATACAATATAGTGCTCCTATATACTGTCCATCAACAGAATTTGTCTATACGTACCGTCGGTGGTTAACATACAATATAGTGCTCCCATAAACCGTCTATCAACAGTATATGTCTATACCTACCGTCGGTGGTTAACATACAAAATAGTGCTCCAATATACCGTCTATCAACAGTATTTGTCTATACCTACCGTCGGTAGTTAACATACAATATAGTGCTCCTATATACCTTGTATCAACAGTATGTGTCTATACCTACTGTCGGTAGTTAACATATAATATAGTGCTCCTATATACTGTCTATCAACAGTATTTGTCTATACCTACCGTCGGTAGTTAACATACAATATAGTGCTCCTATATACCATCTATCAACAGTATTTGTCTATACCTACCGTCGATGGTTAACATACAATATAGTGCTCATATATACCGTCTATCAACAGTATTTGTCTATACCTACTGTCGGTAGTTAACATACAATATAGTGCTCCTATATACCGTTTATCAACAGTATTTGTCTATACCTACCGTCGCTGGTTAACATACAATATAGTGCTCTTTGATACCGCCTATCAACAGTATTTGTCTATACCTACTGTCGGTAGTGGCTCCTATATACCGTCTATCAACAGTATTTGTCTATACCTACCGTCGGTGGTTAACATAAGATATAGTGCTCCTATATACCGTCTATCAACAGTATTTGGCTATACCTACCGTCAGTGGTTAACATACAATATAGTGCTTCCATATACCGTCTATCAACAGTATTTGTCTATACTTACTGTCGGTAGTTAACATACAATATAGTGCTCTTATATACCATCTATCAACAGTATATGTCTATACCTACCGTCGTTGGTTAACATACAATATAATGCTCCCATATACCGTCTATAAACAGTATTTGTCTATACCTACTGTCGGTAGTTAACATACAATTTAGTGCTCCTATATACCGTCTATCACCAGTATTTGTCTATTATACCTACCGTTGGTGGTTAACATGGAATATAGTGCTCCTATATACCGTCTATCAACAGTATTTGTCGATATCTACCGTCGGTGGTTAACATACAATATAGTGCTCCTATGTACTGTCTATAAACAGTATTTGTCTATACCTACCGTCGGTGGTTAACATACAATATAGTGCTCCCATATACCGTCTATCAACAGTATTTGTCTATACCTAGTGTCGGTAGTTAACATACAATATAGTGCTCCTATATACCGTCTATCAACAGTATTTGTCTATACCTACCGTCGGTAGTTAACATACAATATAGTGCTCCTATATACCGTCTATCAACAGTATTTGTCTATACCTACCGTCGGTGGTTAACATACAATTTAGTGCTCCTATATACCGTCTATCACCAGTATTTGTCTATTATACCTACCGTTGGTGGTTAACATGGAATATAGTGCTCCTATATACCGTCTATCAACAGTATTTGTTTATACCTACTGGCGGAGGTTAACATAGAATATAGTGCTCCTATATACCAAGAGGGATAACGGATCTGCATCTAGAATTTATCATGCTGCCCTTTTTTTGGATTTTTAAAATTCTTGTTATCCCTCAATTTTTACATTCATCCCAAATAATACAACAGTAGTCAATTAGGGGCAGAACACCCATTGTATTATGTTTTCTTGCAGTTATATAAAAAAAAATTGTATTTAAGAAAGATGGTATATTCTGGATGATATATTAGCACAACCTTGTCAATTTGATTTCTCCAGTTACTTAGTGGGCTGTCAATTTTGAAACTAATATTTTTTGACATGAAGAATTTTGTAATACTTTAATTTATTATCAAGTTTGGTTGAAAAGTCTGAATAGTTTCTGCTTTGTTCCAGTAATCAAACATTTTGTTTCATTTGCATCTATGAACATGTTATTCATTTTACACCACTCTTCAACCCTGTATAAATCTTCTTGAACATCATCATTTATATTTTCTAGATGTTTCCCCCTGATTTATGAATAGTGGTGTCATCAGCATATACAACGATATAGGTCTGTTTCACAATTTTTAATGCATAAGGGAAGGTCATTTATAAATAGCACAAACAATAGAGGACAAGGTATAGAACATTGGGGAACACCAAATTTTACATGTTGTTGTTCAGAGTTAACATTACAAATGTATACCTTTTGTTATTCAGGTACGACTTAAAACAACTAACAGTAGTCTCACTAAATCCATACATGTCGAGCTTTAAACAAAGAAAGTCATATTCTACCAAATCAAAAGCTTTTTTTTAAATCTTAATAAAATTGCTAGGTTTAAATTACCATCTTTCATTTCTTGCAACCATGTGTCAATGATATTAAATAAATGTCAATCTCAATCCAGTATATATTCCAAGTTATGGACAAATGATAATGCTATTAAAAATACCAAATCATAACCAGTGCTTTTCTCTTTTTCTATTTACAGTATATGACTAGGTAATAATGATTACTTTTTTCAACTATTTTCATACTTTTTTGTTTCCTCTGCTTTTGTATCAAGGGCATAATTGTTTATGGCAAACTAAGCATCTGCATAATCAAACTATTCCTAACTATACTCTACCTCAAATTCTGGAAACTGCAAAATTTTTGTCATAGCAGTCTTATGGTAGCTGAACTATTTCTATTTTTTGTAAATCTGGATTAATAAGTCTTTTGTCACATTCTGGGGCTATAGAAAAAAACATTACAGAATTATCAAAATTATGTGTGTATAATGTTTGTGTACAGTCATTCAACTAAAAAAGGACAAAAATTATTTTTTTGTGTATAAATAAATAATTGTGATTTTAATGTCTTAATATTATAAAAAAAACTTCAAAAGATTAAATTTAAATTATAATCTAAACATGAAAGAGCACATATAAATCAACCTTTTACTCAGATTTATATCTAAAACCAGTTATAACTAGCTATAATATCTTTGACTTCACAAATATCATCATCTAATTTTACAAATCAGTATTTATTTGGTGGCATTTCCTGCACACTAAGTATGTTATGCCTTAGGTTTAATTTTGATGCAATCACATTTCAGAAGGTACATGTCTTGAACTGTTGTAATGAATAAATTACAGTTTTAAACTCAGTTTAGGCTGACCTGAGGTCAATAGTCTTAAACAATGTCATCAAACTATCAGTTTTACTGTAATATATTGATATTGTGACATTTATGGGAAAGAGCATATGAGTTAGTCATATTGGTCAATACAATGGAAAGTTTATATCTGAGACTACTATAACACTATGTGTTATACTAGTAGTCTCAGTTTATAACTATGTTAATGTCAATTATATACATGACATAATAATTAAATCATTTAAAAAACTATTCCAAAGATTTCTCTCAAATCATGTTTACATTTTTTTAGAGAAGAGTCTGTCTGAAATTTATTCAGGGGTAGTCCAAATAGTTATGACTTCTTAAAAAGCTATATTATGGGGAAAAAGGGGGGTGTCTATTATGTTTTTTTTTCATACAGGAGGAAGACAAAGCAAAAAAAAAAACCAACAAAACAAAATAAAATAATAGCCTGTCAAGACGTCCTTATATCATAAAAATTTGGTCTAATTTTGGGATAATACATTTAACTTCCTTTGATGTCGGGGAGGGGAGGGGATAAGTTTTGACGATTAATTATTCTTGAAACTAACAATAATTATTTCTTATTGTTACTTTGTTAAGCGAGCGAGATGTGTGGTTCTCGAGTTATTTAAAAAAAAAAGGGGGGGGGGGGGTGTTACTATATCAAATTTACCCAGTTTGGAGACAATAAATATTTAAAATCTAACCATAAGCTCCAATGTTCCTGCTTTTTTTAGCAGAACAAACACGATGGCATTCTCGTCTCTGTTGTAATCAATAGTTAACTCATTTCTTCTTCCAGGTTATTTCTTAATCAATTATGATTATCAGCTGTCTATCTATTTACCATGTTTATGTTAAACTGGTCCGTAATTCCATCGTAGTGTATCGATAACTGAACACAACAAGGATCCAGTTTATTAAACGTATATAATATACAAGGTTCCTGAGTCAGTAACCGAAACTATCACCGTGCTTTGTGTGCATGCGCAAGAAACACCAACAACAAGGATAAAACAGGGTATACAGTTCCGTAATTTCGTATATTTTTCTTATCTTCATACTAAAGAGCTCCAAAAGTAGGCGTGCTTAGGTGCACTGGGCGGGTCTAAAAACCGACTCTCGGTGGTTAACGTCTCTCGATGGTTAACTTTAAGTGCCTACCAAACTATACAGAGAACAATACCTGTTGTATTTGTTCAATGGGACAATAGAACTGCAAAAAGTTTAAATGGACAGGTCACTATCAGGTGAATCTATGGAAAGGTTCAATTGGGTTTCAATAAAATGAGCAAATTAGATGTGTTACCATGAATATCCTTTTCTTCCAAAAATAATAGTTACAGCATGAAATAAAACAAAATCTCTGTTTATATCCCAGTTTAAAGGATTTGAAATTAACCATACATGTAATGATGTATGGAATTTGGGTACTGGTCTCATTACAGGATCATGGATTGTTTGGATGTAATTTCAAACTCATTTTTCAATGACTCTACATGGACTCAAAATTAAATTGGTGTAACTCTATTGTAAACAAGGGAAGTCTACAAAATAAGCACAGAATAAACTTTTGTCTGGTACATAAAAAAGTTGGGTAAAAAAAACTAACAATTTAGGTAAAATTAGAGTATTCTCATGTTAGCAACTTCACAACAGACTTAAAAATTTATTTTCATGACCAAAAAAAAAAAGTACAAACCTAAAGGCAATAAAATGCTTTGCCATGCACAGCCTGATACGACCGCAGATGTATATTGAGCATATAAATAACACCATTTTTGTTTTATGTCAGTTGAAATCAAACATATTTTACTTTCGGATCCTTCAATATGGACTAATTTGAAAACAGGAATCAGGTAGACCCACATATTTCTATTCAGCAGAAGTCTCGAACTACATGTACATATCTCCTTAATTTCATATGATAGTAAGTCCTACAAACTATTGAAAATGTGTACATTTAATTTTTTTTCTAGCTCCTCTCATGTGAAAGCAGTACCTTTTTGGTCACTATTTATGTGTTGCGTCTAAATAAGAATTGTAACACTTTATAGTGACTGAACAGGTTAAACAAATACTTCTTAGGAAACAGAAAAAGAAGACAACTTGAAACAGCACAGCCATGCCAGTATATGTATGTATAAAACTCAGATCAGAATAGCATGGGCAATGTGTTAGTTCTATGTCCTTGTGAATTTATTGTGAGGAAAGTTATCAACAATTCTGCAGATAATGCAATTTTATCAAGTGTTTTGTACATTGCTGTTAAAATTTTCATACAATCAGTGAAACATTCAAACAAGCTATACTGAATTTTTATTGCTGAAAGTTTCAAACATTGACACATGTTTTATTTACCAAATAACTTGTGTTTCTGTGAAAAAAAATCATGTGCATTTTTGGAAATAAAGGGACAGAAGATCCTTTTCCTGCTCCGGTGCATGTCAATTGTGAATATATACTTACAGTTACCAAATATATTTTCTTTATCATGATACTCACATCAACATTATCATGATTATCAAGAAGTACAAATCATAGGAAAAACTACAGATAAAATATTTAAAACACCCTATTTTGAGTGCATCTCCTGCCAAATCAGTATTTGTTGAATCTATATAATATTATACTAGATGAGTATAATTAATGTAAATAAGGTAATTTTTGGAAGAAAAACTCAAAATTTTGAAGAAAAAAAACCACCCCCAATAATGATGTACTATAACCCCAAAATCAATTATAATCTTCCTTTTGTGTATTGAATCTTCTAGTAAAATTTCATAGAGATCCATTCACTTATACTCAAGTTATTGTCTTGAAACCAATGTGTCTACTTGAAAACAACTATGACATCATTCAGCAAATTTTTTACATGCTTATATTTCCGATTTCCATTCTCAATTTTATTTTGCTGTCATATAAAAACTTGAAAAGTAAGCTACATCATGTGCATGTTATACAAAAAATATTTGCAAAAAAAGACATAAAGCTGACTCTGAATTAGAACAAGAAGTTGATGTAGAACATATACAACTCACAAACTGAAGATGATCAGAAACACAATTGTATTTTATTTGAGTCAGATTTTTTTTAACGAAGCCCTTCAACTAAAATTATTTGGTCAAAATTTAACACTAGTATTAATGTTTATCATAACAAATTGGCAAATACGGCCTAATTATTATACGGCCTTTATTATCACCTAAAAAACTACTGTGTACAGACTAACCCGAATAATTCAGTCGTTATATTCCGCTGATCTACGAAGGCTACATTATCCCTCGTGTGGGAGAAAATCGGACACGGAAAGGGCTTGAATTATTCGAGTTATGTACAGACTTACATGTGCGGTTTGGGAAGTTTGGGAAGTTTTTATGTTTTAAGATATATATAAAAGTTAAATTTAATTTGCATATATATCTGAAAGATAAAATCATTTTTGGTGAAGATCTGGATTAAAAACATTTTTTTTGTCCTATGCTTGAACAGATTTTTTATTCATCAATTTATGAACCAGAATATTTTTTCAGGAAAAATACCATAACCCCTCATGCCTTTTCAAGTTCAATGTTCGTTCCCTAAACATTTTCTATCTGAACTTATAATTTCATTTTAGACATGTAACCTAGGACATTTGTTCTGAACATGCATGAGATATTTGCCACTGGACGTTAAACAGCCAACAACTAATCAAAACATAGGACATTGTCTTAGTATAAAGCTGGCATTTAAGGTAGCGCCATCCTCATATTATGCCAGCTTTAGCTGGCACTTATGGTAGAAGCATCGTTTTGGAATAAAGAACGATAACTCTCTCTACACGACCCATCTGAAAAGTTTCGTCACTCTCGTTCAATCTCGTACGATGATTTTTTTTTAATGGCGGCCGAATTTAACGTTTCAACGCGAACTTGAAAAAACGGGACAGATCGGAATATTTCAATGTTAAATACGACATGAATTTTTATTTGTTTACAAAAACAAGAATTCAGATATTTTCGCAACTTGTGTAGTTAATTTAAATTTTATTGTACCACCATGACCACGGAAATTACCGAAGTTAGGACAACAAAATTTGACGCCATGTTTGGGTCGTCTGCTTTGACTTTCCATAATATGAGTGAGGTCAAAACAAATTACCTAAATAATCACAGGTACTTCATTTAAAAGTCTCAGAATCATATTTTGATAACATATTTAGGGTAAAAGTTCCGTCCAGCCATGGGAACACAGAAAAAAACCTCCGCAAGCAATACATTTCGATTTTTTTGCCATGCGGCATGCGGGGTTAACTCCGGTGCACTGGTTGACCATGACTATACTTGTGTTCATCTGCCGCATAATTCCCCACATCAAGGAAGAACAGTGATAATGACGTTGGTTATACTGCAGTGGCGGATCCAGGGGGTTCCGGGGGTGCGCACCCCCCCTTTATTTTTGCCGATCAATGCATTTGTATCGGGACATATGTTTTGCACCCCCCCCCCCCCTTTGCCCTGGGTGCCCTGGGTTAGCACCCCCCCTTTCGAAAATTCCTGCATCCGCCCCTGTACTGTTGAATGTGATCACGGTTATTCATGTTGCCAGTGGCGAATACAGAACTTGTCAAGGGGGCCCCGCTGACTCACTGACTGACCTGAAAAGAAAAGGGTGGGGGTGGGGCTCCAGTCATGCCTATATAATTAAGTTTTTTCCCATGAAAGGGCCCCCCCCCCCATGGGGGCTGGGGGGGGGGGGGCTCCAGTCATGCCCTATATAATCAAGTTTTTTCCCATGAAAGCCCCCCCCCCCCCTGGATTCGCCTATGGTAGCTCACAGCCTAATTCAAAACTTAACAAAAGTTTAAAACAAAAAAGAAATATTCAAATAATTCACAATCTTCTAATTCTGTACAAACTGAACTCTCAACAAATCTTTTCATTGGTTATGTCACATATCAGATATCTACCTTATAAAGTCCCAGGAGATGGACACTGTTTTGTTTTCTCTCTCTAAGTTTAATAAAAAAAAATGAGACTTGAGTCTGAGTAGTACATTTAGTACTGTATATATTGTATGCTCCCATATTGTCCAAAATTAGATTTTATGGGAAGATGGAGTTATTATGATAACCCATGAGAATACCATGACTTTGATAGGTATATACAGGGCATGTTACTTGCAAGTATGTGGGCTACATCCTTTAAAATTCAATCTGCAGCAGTGGCCTGTATATTTTATGGGTCAGTTTAAACCTGATCATAACATTTTCAATCTACCAAGTACTTTAAGTATCACCATATCACTATTAGGTTCACATTTCAACCTATTTAGCAATACACACTTTGGTTATATAACATCTGAGTACCAAAGTTGCACTCAGTAACCAAATTGCACCTACATGTATCCAACAAAAAAAGCTGCAGAAATCTTTCAAGCTTTTTTTCACCTAACATGTGAAGTTATATAATTATCATATGTTTAAAAAGAGCAAATTAATTATAAAAAAGAAGATGTGGTATGATTGCCAATGAGACAACTGTCCACAAGAGACCAAAATAACACAGAAATTAGCAACTATAGGTCACAGTACAGCCTTCAACAATGAGCAAAGTCCATACAGCATAGTCAGCTATAAAAGGCTTTGTTACTAGCATCCTTTTCTTCAAAAAATAATATTTGAAGCATGGAATAATGTCAAATTGTTCAAATATCTGAAGAAATAAAACAAAACATCTGTTTATATTCCAGTTTTAAGGATTTGAAATTAAACATGTAATCATGTATGGAATTTTGGTACTGACCACATTACAGAATCATGGATTGTTTAGAGGTCAGTTCAAACCTATTTCTCTATGACTCTACATACATAGACTCAAAATTAAATTGGTGTATTACTGTAACTATATTGTAAACAAGGATAGTCTACAAAATAAGCACAGAATGGTTCATAAAAAAAAGTTGGTGAAAAAACTGACAATATAGGTGTAATTTGCAAATTGGGTACTCTCATGTTAATAACTTCACAACTACACATTTATTTTTAGGACCAAAACAAAAAAAGTACAAACCCAAAGGCATTAAAATGCTTTGCCATGCACAGCCTGATACGACCACGGTACATATGTATATTTAGCATATAAAAAACACCAAATTTTTTATGTCAGTTGAAATCAAGCATATTTTAATTTTGGACCCTTCAAACTTCAATATGGACTAATTTGAAAACAGGTATCAGTTGAACCCAAACATTTCTATTCAGCAGCAGTCTCTAACTACAAATTTTATATGATAGTCCTACAAAAAAATATTGAAAATGTGTAGATTTTTTTCTTTCTAGCTTCTCTCATGTGAAACCAGTACCTTTTTGGTCACTATTTATGTGTTGCGTCTAAATAAGAATTGTAACACTTTATAGTGACTGAACAGGTTAAACAAATACTTCTCAAGAAGCAGAAAAAGAAGACAACTTGGAACAGCACCAGCCTTGCCAGTATATGTATGAATAAAAACTCAGATCAGAATAGCATGGACAATATCTTAGAATATATGTCCTTGTGAATAGTAAGGAAAGTTATCAATAATTCTGCAGATAGTGCAATTTTTATATCAAGTGTTTTGTACATTTTCTGTTAAAATTATCACGCAATCAGTGAAACATTCAAAAAGGCTTAAAACTAAATTTTGATTACCATGATTACTGAAAGTTTCAAACAAGACAACTTCAAGTGTTTTATTTACCAAATAACTCATGTGTTTCTGTGAGAGAAAAAAATCAAGTGCAATTTTTGGAAAAAAAATCCTTTTGACACGCACTGGCGCATGTCAATTGTGAATATACTTACCAAATACATTTTCTTGATCATTATACTGACGTCAACATTATCAAGGAGTACACATTGTAGGAAAAATGCACAAATTACTGATAAATTAATTAAAACACATTATTTTGTTTGCATCTCCTACCAAAACTTTTTATTTTATTTTAGACAAAAACTATATGTTAATGTAGCCTAGGACATTCGCCCTGAACATGCATGAAATATTTGCCACTGGACATTAACATGATTAAGCAACCAACAACCAATCAATATATATAGGACATTGTCTTGGTATAAAGCTGGCATTTAAGGTAGCGCCTTCCTCATATTATAGTAATATACAGATAAGCGCTAAAATTATTCATGTGAACTTTTGATACCTTTTCTGAAATTCTCCATTCATTAAAACATAACGAAAAACAAATATGTAACACACAAACAAACGACAACCACCGAACTACAGGCTCCTTACTTAAATGTTCATAACATACTAAATGTATGTGCATATTGAAATTGATAGAAAACCAAAAATTGGGAATTTTGGAAATGAAGGAGGAGGTATAAAACTTCTAACAACACTTTACATACTTCTAACTCCGCTCTGAATGCCCGCGATTTCGCGGGTGTGTTCTAGTATGTTTTAAAGACTAAAAGAGGTTAATAATTGCACGCATGTGATGACCTCTACATAGCCATATCAGGTTACGAGACATGCAGATGAATTGTTACACCTTTTATGATAATTCCAAAGTTGTAAACAACCTTAAACATTCAACCTAGTCCGAGATTACTCGATCTGACGCCTGACAGACTTATTTTTACGGATGGCTTTTAATATTTCTGGATGCATTTAAAGAACGATCACCATGATGGGCCCTAAGCAGTTTATTTTTTTTATCATGGAAACCAATTTAGAATTTATTTATGTGTTTAAAAGCTTTTACAGTTCTGAAACATCTTACATCGTATGCTAAGCAATTTATGTTTCTGTTTCTTGTTAAATTGCATGAAATATTTGCCATTGGACTTTTAGTAAACAATAAATCAAAATATTTGATTTTTTTTTTCAGATCAATTTCATCTTCAATTTGTTTACAGTTTTTGCATAATCTTTCTTCTCTTTTCTATTAATAAATTATGGTCACTTAATCTAAATTTTGTTATCAGTTTTCTGAATTCAAGTTTAGAGCATGTTAAATATTTTTCTTCTGTATTATTTATTTTTACATGTTTATAAATAATGACTAGATATAGAGGATAACAGCAAACTCGTTATCCTCTATATCTGATAATTTATCATTTACTAGTTTTTCATAAATATGCTTCAATTTTAATTGTATTTGTTCTCTTATATTTTTAGTTATCTTTTGTGAGGAATATGTTTCCAAAGTGTCCGAATCCATACCAGTTTCTTCTACTATATGTTTTACATATGAGTCTTATGACTCGGCAGGAATTTATTCTTGGTTCTCAAATTACAAATTTGTATTTAGTGATAGTCATGATGACAAAAACATATTAAGAATCTATAAAACAATTCCTTCGAAAATTTTACGAACGCCATCACGAGTTGGTTGATTGATAATCTGCACGTTTCACAGATCACGACGGATAAGTTCCAATTATCGTGACCACAATCATCAGCAGTGGCGGATCCAGAACTTTTCCTAAGGGGGGCCCGCTCCAGTCATGCTTCAATGATTCCCTATATAATCAACCAACCAAATTCCCCCCACGAAATAGGGGGGCCCGCCCCCCCCCCCCCCCTTTGGATCCGCCTATGATCAGGATCTGTTACCCTTCCAGAGCACTTGATATCACCCGGGCTTTGACTTGAGTTTTCTGTGTTGTATTTATAGAATTTTTCGGGTTTTTTTCGTTTATTTATTTTGTCATGTCTTCGTCAGTTTGTCATGTGAAACACTGTGTAGTCTTAAAAGTTCAAATAATCTATATACGAACGGACAATAATTTTATAATAAGTATCAAAGTTTAACTCGCGGAAAATATTATATTCTACAACGTGACTTTTTATGTACATATTTATGACATTTATACATACTCTGGCAGGTGGTCATCGTGTTGTGGTCAGTTGATAGACTTTTATAGTTATGTACTAAATGAACTTCAATGCTTAACTATGGGAGCAAAAGTAATGACCACATTTTATGATTTACTTAAATACCACTTTTGGCTATTTAAAAGTTAGAACCTTTTAAAGGTAGAAACAAACAACATTCTTTCTAAATTTAAGTCACGTTGGTAGAACTATATAAGGAACGGTCTCATACAGACATTTGTAATTGTAACTTGATCAGCTTGTCAAATTAAACTTAAACGTTTTTACAAGTTCACCCGTCTTTTGTTTGGTGCCTTTGATTTGTTGTTAGAGTGCTGCTAGACCGTTCAATAGTCTTAACACATGTCTTCGTCCAGTTATCATGAGTCTGTCGTCAGATTGTCTTCTGCATGACTAACTTTTACCACTAATGGAACAAGGACGGTATATTCTTCCTGATTGTCTTGCTCAACATATTGAATATTGATGGTGTTATTTTTATGTTCTTGAATCTTGTATAGTAAATAAAAGGAAATTTGGTATGATTCGCAAAGATACAATTACAAGAAACAGAAGGACGTTGAAATAAGCAACTTAACTGTGGCCTTCAAAATGAGCAAAAAAGTAAAGCACAAATACCGAACTCCTAGGTGAATTGATAAAACCTAAAAATTTTCTGCTGTCCTGACCAATAGCTCGTCGGCATCATCGTCATTTAACCTTTTATATAAAAAAAATCGTTTCCTCTAAAACTAATGGGTCAAACTAAACCAAACTTGGTAATAATCATCAATGGTGTATTGAGTTTTACCCCTAACTACCAACTAACATTGCCGATTAGAAATAGAACACAGGGTATAGAGCAAGGTTGTCTATTTAAACAGCTATATAAAGAAAGAAATGGAAAGTGTACATTGCTGATATTAGTTTATTTATTTATTTCCTTATCATTCTATTTTTTTTTTCATTTGTGAAATATTGAATTACCGGAAATTGTGTATTTCTTTTTCATAGGTAATACTGCAAGGAAGAGCGAAGAAAAGAGGTGATTGCGAGAAGAGACACAACCATAAAAAGAAAAATTAGGAAGGCAGAGGCAAAACTCAGAAAAGATGCCGAAAAGCAACAATTATGATTTACAGAAATCTATTCTCAGACGAATTCTTGTAGAATTGAATAGAGTTTTCTCATTGGCAATCATACCACATTTTTTTTTTTATATATATATATACCCACAATCAGAACAATCATTTCTAACGAGATTACCGGCCTATTGAAAAGCAACAATTATGTTTTACAGTCAAGAACACACATCTTCTTGGACTGCAGTTATTGCCCACTAAAGATGAATGACCATTTCTTTCATAGATAAGACAAATATCTATCTAGTATATACAAAAAAAAAAGATATTTATTTCATACAATTGTTATTTACATGGATACTATTGGAGGATTGTCTCCCGCAACGGCGGTAACTTCTTCGCTATTTTCAACTATTTTAGCATTCTGATTTCCTTTCTTCATCTGTTCTGTTCGTTCGGCATCTTTTCTGAGTTTTTCCTCTGTCTTCCTAATTTTTCTTTTTATGATTGCGTCTCTTCTCGCAATCACCTCTTTTCTTCGCTCTTCGCTCTTCCTTGCAGTATTACCTATGAAAAGGGAATGCATAATTTCCGGTAATTCAATATTTTACAAAAGAAAAAAAAAAGGAATGATAAGGAAATAAATAAATTAACTAATATAAACAATGTACTCTTTCTGTTTCTAATATTCACATACTCAAGCCTATAGTTTATTTCACATGTCAGAACTTTAAGATAAAATATAGTTTACACGAATAAGTAACCCGAATAATTCAGTCGTTATATTCCGCTGATCTACGAAGGCTACATCTCTCGTGTGGGAGAAAATCGGACACGGAAAGGGCTTAAATTATTCGAGTTAACGAATAAGTAAATAAATATGTATATCATGCATAAAAAGAACACAGAAATGTAACTATCAACCCAAATAAGTAAATATCGTTGTATATATGCGTAAAACAGAGCACAGAAACTTTATTGTCCTTTATCATCACCCCCCCCCAAAAAAAACAACAAAAAAACAAAAAACAAACAAATCTGCTTGATCACGTCTTACTCTTTATGAAGTACATGTATCTACATGATACATTTTAAATGCATTGTGTACAGTTTAAAGATCATTTACATGACCTGTGTTTCACGCATACTTATTTACAAACGGCTATTAATCTGTTGATGGCGTTTTGCTATTTAAACGTTTTGTATATTTGTCTACAAATTTTCAATCTTTTTGTATTTAAACATTACCCTTTTCAGCTAGTGCCCCGTTTCTCCTTATTTCCGTCATTAAGTCTTTCTCTTCTCTGTCATATTGGATATTGTTTCCTGAAAAGTAAAGCAAGGTGAATAATTACATTGCATGTATGTGTCATTACAAATATATATCCATAGCCTATTACTTTCAATTCAAATTATGTTTTTATTGACAATTTACTCATGACATATGAGGGTTATGAATTAAAGTTCAAAAGGAAACTGTCAACTCAGTCAATGAATTTCTACATTGGTTAATATATTGAGTAAAACATACAGAAAATGTGATAAATAATGCGTACAAAACATTTACCTTGTTTTAACGTGGTGTCTGTTTTTTTAAGTTTTTGTTTTTCCGGACAAACTAAGGCCGGAAGACGTCTTGGTGTTTTTGATTCATGACCGGTATTAAATAAGTCTACAGAAAATTTAACACCTCCTGTCTTCTGTGTAATAAATCCAGTGTCTGTTAAGTCTTTGATTATATCGATTGAAGTTCGATCTTCTTGTCGTGACGGTTCACCCAAAACAAAGTTAGTTGATATCCTTGTTGGGTGAACCTTGTTCGATTTCCTGCAATTTTTACAACAGTTTAATTTTGTCAGCATAGCTCCCATGGTGGGGGATGATGATCTTTTGGTACAGCTTACTTGCAGTAAGATGCAAATCAAAAGTGGACGTTTCCAAGATCCTAATAGTGACGTTGTAGGACAAAGAATCGCGTTGCATGCTTGGATATTCCTTGACATGTTTATTAGGCATTGCCTTTTTGGTATTTTATTACATTGATAAAGGAAAATAGATCTTATATCGCCCCAATTTAATTGGAAAAAAGAGCACGCTAAAATGACTTGAGCATTGTATGCTTTACTAATGTTTAAATTATATGTTTTACAAATGTAGAACTCAGTTTAACTCGTACAATGTATTATGCATAACACAAACTTCAATTTATAAAAAAAAAGCTGACGCCAATCGCAGCCGCCAAATAAGCTTCGGTATATCTTCGACACAACAGTCATTGGCAAGGAACAATACCTTCCTTATTTCATTGTTTTAGTGGCATACACTAGTTTTGATCCCATGTCGATTTTGTTAACGAAAATTTGCATACAAGCTAGTTTTCAACTTGTCAATGTGTATAGGTAATAAAAAAAAATACCTTCATGTGATACAAAGTAATAATTGGAGTCGAAATTTTAGACATTTACCAAAAATTACTTTTCTGTTTAACATTTATATCCTTTGGATAGACATACCTTACTTGTTTGTTTTAAAAGATAAACACACGCGGATATTTGTAGAAAATATTGTTTGGAATGCTCTAATTTTGGAGAAAAATTATTTGGAAATAATATACTTTTTTCAAAGTTGCATGATTTTAGGGGGGAAACGGCATTTTTTTGCTGTATATTAACTGTCTAATTTATTGACTTTTCATAAGAATTTGGTTCAAATATTCGAACTTATGTCATTTAAAAAGTTGAGTCCACGCATTTGTTTAAGTTAAATCAGTTTGAACAAAAAAATCAGTCGCAACATGTTTAACCTACGAAATTCTTTAAGTACCTCATTTAGTGACATTTTGTCCAAGGTTATAGTTTTCTTTCTGATATTTGATCCGCTATTTGTTTCGCATGTCCCAAGTCAGGAATCTGTTCACCGGTTGTCGTTTGTTGTTGGTTTTTTTTTTTAAATGGATTAAACCTGGTTTATCCTGTTGGATTGTTTTTACACAAGTCATTGTTTTGGGTCCTCTTTAGTTTGCTGTTTGTTGTGAGCCAAGGCTCTATGTTAAAGACCATATTTGACCCATAATGGTTAACTGTTGCAAATTGTGACTTGGATTGAGAGTTGTCTCATTGGCACTCATATTATAGACCACCATCCAACACTATAGATTCATAGAAAGCTTAAACACATCGCTTCTCGGCTAATACATTCAAACAACTACCAAACTTTGTACCAACTGGTGATTTCAACATCCCAAACATAAAATTTAAAACAGAGGAATACAGCAACTCACCAGTAAGAAAATCAAACTATAAGTATGGGCATCAATGAAAAGTTTATAGAAACAATTGATGAAAGTTTTTATCTAAGCAGCAAAACAAAAAGCCATCAACACGTCAAGATAACATATCAGACATACTTAGACCGGCCTCTAGTAAATGTTCTACAACTAATCTTACGGTGCTTTAACAACTTCATTAACTATACTACTAGTAAAAAGCTTATCATAAACTATTGTAATAAAATATATGAACATAGTGGAATAAACTATTTTTGAAGTGTAAAATATTTTTTGATGATTTAGATAAACTACGTGCTTTTGATGGTCCTTTTGATTCTGTTTACAGTTTGGATTTTTCTATTCTTTACACTACACTTCCACACTATCTTATCAAACAAAAGTTTTCCTATTTAATTAAATGGTCGTTTGGTAAACCCAAGGAGGGAATATAACCTCCTTGGTAAATCTGAATGTAAATATATTTGCTGCAACTCATTTCAAGCCTTCTTCTCTAATGAGAAAGGTAAATATGATAGATATACTTACTGGATGTGTGATGAGATGATTGAAGCTGTTAATTTTCTCCTTGATAATATTTACGTACGTTTCGGCAACAGTGTTTATCGACAGCTTGTAGGTATCCCTATGGGCAATTATTGCGCCCCTTTAATATCAGACTTGTTTTGTACTGTTAGGAATCACAGTTTATGACTATACTCAGTAAAGACCCGTCGAAATTGAATTTAATTGTCAAATTCAACAACACTCACCGTTATCGTGATGATATTCTTTTCGTTAGATAATCAAGAATTTTCTCAGTATACTGCTGTAATTAACCCCAAGAAACTTTCTTTAAATAAATCAAATTTTAACGGTAGTAAATGTCCTTTCCTAAATTTAGATATTTCGGCCTTACACAGAAAACTCTACAATATTATTTACTACAAAAGGGACGATTTTTCTTATTTGACACGGGATAGCACATCCTCATTTTTACGGAAATGTTGTTAACCGTGCCCGGAAATTTAGAATGGATCAATACATATACACATTCATAGATATACCAAATGTCGATACATGTATCTTGGCATTGCACAAGGTCATGTTTTTCTGTGGCTGTTTATGACGTCTTTACACTAATCCATTGGATGTTAGATGTGTACGGATTAATAATTTAGTCTTAGATGCATGTTTTTTTTTTTATTAGTTGTTAGTGGCTTTGAACAAGCTGCTGTCAGTTATCTGCGAGTACTCTTAGATCTGTTCCTAGTGTCTTTTTGTTGTTGGGATGTACAAGTATGAGTAAAGCCTTTTTCAACAGATTTGTATAGTTCGTTCTTGTATTGTACTATTATACGGTTACCACTGTCCGAGGTTAGAGGAGGGTTGGAATCCCGCTAACATGTTTAACCCCGTCACATTATTAATGTATTTGTCTGTCCCAAGTCAGGAGCCTGTGGTTCAGTGGATTTCGTATGTTTGTATGTTGCATGTTGTTTTTTGCTCATTTTTTAAAAGTATAAATGAGGCCATTAGTTTTCACATTTTCACGTTTGAAGTGTTTTACATTGACATAGCGGGACCTTTTATGCGGCATGGGCTTTGTTCATCGTTGAAGGCCATACGATGACCTATAGATGTTAATTTCGGTGTCATTTTGGTATCTTGTAGAGAGTTGTCTTATTGGCAATCATACCACATCTTCTTTTTCATATTTACTTAGACCTAGAAATAACAACTAACACGCCAAGCATTGAAAACAATACCAGTTCAAGATGAAATGAGTGAACATCATGATTGCATAGTCACCACTTACATGAATCAAGTAAAAACAAAGAAGCAAGTGGCAAGGAAGGGTATGTATTTATAAAAAGGACAAAGAAGCAAGAGGCAAGGAAGGAATGTATTTATAAAAAGGACAAAGAAGAAAGTGCAAAGAAAGGTGTGTATTTATAAAAAGGACAAAGAAGCAAGTGCAAAGGAAGGTATGTATTTATAAAAAGGACAAAGAAGCAAGTGGTAAGGAAGGTATGTAGATCTATTTATAAAAAGGACAAAGAAGCAACTGCCAAGGAAGGAATGTATTTATAAAAAGGACAAAGAAGAAAGTGCCAAGGAAGGTATGTATTTATAAAAAGGACAAAGAAGAAAGTGCCAAGGAAGGTATGTATAATTTATAAAAAGGACAAAGAAGAAAGTGCCAAGGAAGGTATGTATTTAAAAATGGACAAAGCAGCAAGTGCCAAGGAAGGTATGTATTTATAAAAAGGACAAAGAATGCCAAGGAAGGAATGTATTTATAAAAAGGACAAAGAAGAAAGTGCCAAGGAAGGTATGTATTTATAAATGGACAAAGCAGCAAGTGCCAAGGAAGGTATGTATTTATAAAAAGGACAAAGAATGCCAAGGAAGGAATGTATTTATAAAAAGGACAAAGAAGAAAGTGCCAAGGAAGGTATGTATTTATAAAAAGGACAAAGAGGCAAGTGCCAAGCAAGGAATGTATTTATAAAAAGGACAAAGTAGAAAGTGCCAAGGAAGGTATGTATTTATAAAAAGGACAAATAATGCCAAGGAAGGTATGTATTTATAAAAAGGACAAAGAAGCAAGTGCCAAGGAAGGAATGTTTTTATAAAAAGGACAAAGAAGAAAGTGCCAAGGAAGGTATGTATTTATAAAAAGGACAAAGAAGAAAGTGCAAAGGAAGGTATGTATTTATAAAAAGGACAAAGAAGAAAGGGCCAAGGAAGGTATGTATTTATAAAAAGGACAAAGAAGCAAGTGCCAAAGAAGGTATGTATTTATAAAAAGGACAAAGAATGCCAAGGAAGGAATGTATTTATAAAAAGGACAAAGAAGAAAGTGCCAAGGAAGGTATGTATTTATAAAAAGGACAAAGAAGCAAGTGCCAAGCAAGGAATGTATTTATAAAAAGGACAAAGAAGAAAGTGCCAAGGAAGGTATGTATTTATAAAAAGGACAAAGAAGCAAGTGCCAAGCAAGGAATGTATTTATAAAAAGGACAAAGAAGAAAGTGCCAATTAAGGTATGTATTTATAAAAAGGACAAAGAAGCAACTGCCAAGGAAGGAATGTATTTATAAAAAGGACAAAGAAGAAAGTGCCAAGGAAGGTATGTATTTATAAAAAGGACAAAGAAGAAAGTGCCAAGGAAGGTATGTATTTATAAAAAGGACAAAGAAGAAAGTGTCAAGGAAGGTATGTATTTATAAAAAGGACAAAGAATGCCAAGGAAGGTATGTATTTATAAAAAGGACAAAGAATGCCAAGGAAGGTATGTATTTATAAAAAGGACAAAGAATGCCAAGGAAGGTATGTATTTATAAAAAGGACAAAGAATGCCAAGGAAGGTATGTATTTATAAAAAGGACAAAGAAGCAAGTGCCAAGAAAGGTATGTATTTATAAAAATGACAAAAAATGCCAAAAAAGGTATGTATTTATAAAAAGGACAAAGAAGAAAGTGCCAAGGAAGGTATGTATTTATAAAAAGGACAAAGAAGAAAATGCCAAGGAAGGTATGTATTTATAAAAAGGACAAAGAAGAAAGTGCCAAGGAAGGTATGTATTTATAAAAAGGACAAAGAATGCCAAGGAAGGTATGTATTTATAAAAAGGACAAAGAAGCAAGTGCCAAGCAAGTGCCAAGGAAGGAATGTATTTATAAAAAGGACAAAGAAGAAAGTGCCAAGGAAGGTATGTATTTATAAAAAGGACAAAGAATGCCAAGGAAGGTATGTATTTATAAAAAGGACAAAGAAGCAAGTGCCAAGCAAGTGCCAAGGAAGGAATGTATTTATAAAAAGGACAAAGAAGAAAGTGCCAAGGAAGGTATGTATTTATAAAAAGGACAAAGAAGCAAGAGGCAAGGAAGGAATGTATTTATAAAAAGGACAAAGAAGAAAGTGCAAAGAAAGGTGTGTATTTATAAAAAGGACAAAGAAGCAAGTGCAAAGGAAGGTATGTATTTATAAAAAGGACAAAGAAGCAAGTGGTAAGGAAGGTATGTAGATCTATTTATAAAAAGGACAAAGAAGCAACTGCCAAGGAAGGAATGTATTTATAAAAAGGACAAAGAAGAAAGTGCCAAGGAAGGTATGTATTTATAAAAAGGACAAAGAAGAAAGTGCCAAGGAAGGTATGTATAATTTATAAAAAGGACAAAGAAGAAAGTGCCAAGGAAGGTATGTATTTAAAAATGGACAAAGCAGCAAGTGCCAAGGAAGGTATGTATTTATAAAAAGGACAAAGAATGCCAAGGAAGGAATGTATTTATAAAAAGGACAAAGAAGAAAGTGCCAAGGAAGGTATGTATTTATAAATGGACAAAGCAGCAAGTGCCAAGGAAGGTATGTATTTATAAAAAGGACAAAGAATGCCAAGGAAGGAATGTATTTATAAAAAGGACAAAGAAGAAAGTGCCAAGGAAGGTATGTATTTATAAAAAGGACAAAGAGGCAAGTGCCAAGCAAGGAATTTATTTATAAAAAGGACAAAGTAGAAAGTGCCAAGGAAGGTATGTATTTATAAAAAGGACAAATAATGCCAAGGAAGGTATGTATTTATAAAAAGGACAAAGAAGCAAGTGCCAGGAAGGAATGTTTTTATAAAAAGGACAAAGAAGAAAGTGCCAAGGAAGGTATGTATTTATAAAAAGGACAAAGAAGAAAGTGCAAAGGAAGGTATGTATTTATAAAAAGGACAAAGAAGAAAGGGCCAAGGAAGGTATGTATTTATAAAAAGGACAAAGAAGCAAGTGCCAAAGAAGGTATGTATTTATAAAAAGGACAAAGAATGCCAAGGAAGGAATGTATTTATAAAAAGGACAAAGAAGAAAGTGCCAAGGAAGGTATGTATTTATAAAAAGGACAAAGAAGCAAGTGCCAAGCAAGGAATGTATTTATAAAAAGGACAAAGAAGAAAGTGCAAAGGAAGGTATGTATTTATAAAAAGGACAAAGAAGCAACTGCCAAGGAAGGTATGTATTTATAAAAAGGACAAAGAAGCAAGTGCCAAGGAAGGTATGTATTTATAAAAAGGACAAAGAATGCCAAGGAAGGAATGTATTTATAAAAAGGACAAAGAAGAAAGTGCCAAGGAAGGTATGTATTTATAAAAAGGACAAAGAAGCAAGTGCCAAGCAAGGAATGTATTTATAAAAAGGACAAAGAAGAAAGTGCCAAGGAAGGTATGTATTTATAAAAAGGACAAAGAAGCAAGTGCCAAGCAAGGAATGTATTTATAAAAAGGACAAAGAAGAAAGTGCCAATTAAGGTATGTATTTATAAAAAGGACAAAGAAGCAACTGCCAAGGAAGGAATGTATTTATAAAAAGGACAAAGAAGAAAGTGCCAAGGAAGGTATGTATTTATAAAAAGGACAAAGAAGAAAGTGCCAAGGAAGGTATGTATTTATAAAAAGGACAAAGAAGAAAGTGTCAAGGAAGGTATGTATTTATAAAAAGGACAAAGAATGCCAAGGAAGGTATGTATTTATAAAAAGGACAAAGAATGCCAAGGAAGGTATGTATTTATAAAAAGGACAAAGAAGCAAGTGCCAAGAAAGGTATGTATTTATAAAAATGACAAAAAATGCCAAAAAAGGTATGTATTTATAAAAAGGACAAAGAAGAAAGTGCCAAGGAAGGTATGTATTTATAAAAAGGACAAAGAAGAAAATGCCAAGGAAGGTATGTATTTATAAAAAGGACAAAGAAGAAAGTGCCAAGGAAGGTATGTATTTATAAAAAGGACAAAGAATGCCAAGGAAGGTATGTATTTATAAAAAGGACAAAGAAGCAAGTGCCAAGCAAGTGCCAAGGAAGGAATGTATTTATAAAAAGGACAAAGAAGAAAGTGCCAAGGAAGGTATGTATTTATAAAAAGGACAAAGAATGCCAAGGAAGGTATGTATTTATAAAAAGGACAAAGAAGCAAGTGCCAAGCAAGTGCCAAGGAAGGAATGTATTTATAAAAAGGACAAAGAAGAAAGTGCCAAGGAAGGTATGTATTTATAAAAAGGACAAAGAAGCAACTGCCAAGGAAGGAATGTATTTATAAAAAGGACAAAGAAGAAAGTGCCAAGGAAGGTATGTATTTATAAAAAGGACAAAGAAGAAAGTGCCAAGGAAGGTATGTATTTATAAAAAGGACAAAGAAGCAAGTGCCAAGGAAGGTATGTATTTATAAAAAGGACAAAGAAGAAAGTGCCAAGGAAGGTATGTATTTATAAAAAGGACAAAGAAGCAAGTGCCATGGAAGGTATGTATTTACAAAAAGGACAAAGAAGAAAGTGTCAAGGAAGGTATGTATTTATAAAAAGGACAAAGAAGAAAGTGCCAAGGAAGGTATGTATTTATAAAAAGGACAAAAAAGAAAGTGCTAAGGAAGGTATGTATTTATAAAAAGGACAAAAAGCAAGTGCCAAGGAAGGAATGTATTTATAAAAAGGACTACTTGAGAAAAAATCCAGGGTGTTGTTCGGCTTAGATTTTTTTCAAAATTGGTTCAAAGTTGGGGACGGACACCCTACCCCACCCTTAAGGAAATGTAAATAAAAAATGTTCTACGGCAATACTTTTTTCGCCACTGGGTGCATTATGAAGCTGAATAACTAAGGTCTACTTGAGAAAAAATCCAGGGTGTTGTTCGGCTTAGATTTTTTTTTAATTTGGTCCAAATTGGGGTCGGACACCCTACCCCACCCTTACGGAAATGTAAATAAAAAATGTTCTACGGCAATACTTTTTTCGCCACTAGGTGCATTGTGAAGCTGAATAGCTAAGGTCTACTTGAGAAAAAATCCAGGGTGTTGTTCGGCTTTATAGATTTTTTTAAAATTTGGTCCAAAGTTGGGGTCGGACACCCTACCCTACCCTTACGGAAATGTAAATAAAAAATGTTCTACGGCAATACTTTTTTCGCCACTATGTGCATTGTGAAGCTGAATAGCTAAGGTCTACTTGAGAAAAAATCCAGGGTGTTATTCGGCTTAGAATTTTTAAAAATTTATTTTATTAAATTATAAATAATTTCCTTGCCCACCATAATTGTGTACAAAAAATAAACCTTTCGTCTAATCAAAAGTAAGCGATAACTATTGCTTCAGAAATAGAATGTTTCGTTTAAACAGATTTGTCTCATTAAAAAAATATTAATGCACGGGTGCAACTTTTTTTTTCTTGTCATGCAGAACAATAATAATTTTTCAGGAACTATTTGACAGGATGCTGAGAATATGGAAAGCTATTTATCACAATATTACAAAATTAATTGATGATTTCAATGTCAACTAGCTGTTACAAGCAATTTTGTAAGCATTTCAATAGTTTTAATACATATTTATGATTCTATGTACACTCAAAACTGTTGACTATTAAAATTAAAAGCGGGGAGCACGCTGTTTGGTATATTGACATCGATTGTCAAAAAAGCCCAAAAAGCATTATTTGGGTTGAAAGCATACACAAAGTCTTTGAATAATTTACCAGTCAAAGTTGCATGCCACCTCTTTGATTCCCTCATAAAACCAATAATGATATACAACTCTGAAGTTACATATTTAGACACATATATATCTCTTTTTAGAGCAAAAAATAGAGCTTTAAATTCTGGAAAAGAAGTAGATATTTTAAGTTTTGCAGAAAAAAGTCCAATTGAAAAATTACACTTGCATTTTTGTAAATTTTTACTAGGAACTAGAAAGAATGCATCTAATCTTGCAACTAGAGCTGAATTGGGGAGACTTCCTATAGAATTTAATATTAAAACACAAACTTTATTATATTTAAAGAGATTTGAATGCTGTAAGTTAAATCCTCTTTTGAAAGAAGCTTACATGCTTAGTAAAAACTTAGACTCAGAAGGAGTATACTCCTGGTTTACCAATGTTAAAAATATTTTAAGTTAACTTAATTTAGATATAGCACAAATTCAACAAAATACTAGTTCAGACAAAAAAATAAAGAATTCATTTAAAGTTTATATAAAAACAAGCTCTAAAAACTACTTTGAAAATTTGATACATGATAAGATGCAAAACATTGATGAAAAAAGTAAACTTTATTTATATAAGAATCTTAAACAAAATTTACGTTTTGAAGACTATTTAAGAACATCAAACTTTACATATAGAAAAATAATAACAAAACTAAGAATTAGTGACCATAATTTAAATATAGAAAAAGGCAGACATACTAATATTCCTAGAGAGCAGAGATTATGCCTTAAATGATTCTTAAATGTAAAACATTAGAAAACGAAAAACATTTTATATTAGATTGTAAATTAAATATGGAACTAAGAAATAACTTTTTTAACAATTTGGATTTTAATTTTTCTGTTAAAGATTTATCTGATGAAGAAAAGTTGATTTTTATACTCAATCCATCAACACCATCACAAGTAAATAAATTGGGGTCCTACATCAAAAGGTCATTAGAACTGAGGACAGGGGACACTGGAATATTTACTGTAAATGAATGATTGTGTATATATATATATGCGAAATATAGTTATATTGTTTATTATTTTGTATGTCACAAACTTAATGTTTAAAGTTTACATGGCAATAAATATTTGAATTGAATTGATAACTTTTGTCTTATAAATTAATGAACAGGACTAGATATTTTTAAATCATCGAATTGTTCTCCGATTGCTTAATTATATATTAAACACTGATAATATATTGGTTATATATCAATAAAAGCATTTTGAGTACGTTTGAATCTTATGCAATTTTTGGGTTCATAGACATATGTTGTGACGGAGATTTTATGGTTTTTTTTTGTAATGTTAACTTCCCAGGGAGGTCACTTGTTAAGATGGTATTATGATTGTCTTCGGTGGTTTCTAAATTGAAAGACATGGTGTTGTTTTGCCTCCTCTCGTTTGCTCAGTTCTCCTACGGTTCTTGTAGGTAGAGTGATGTCTGGACATCTGGGGACTACATGTCGTTGTTGTGGACTGGCTTGGCAGCGAGGGTGGGACTCGCGCCTTCTTACCCTTTTAAATGAAATAAATAAGACAACTCAATTTGCTGGTAGGAACAAGGATTGTAATGTTTATTATTCTTTTCTTTTTGATGATAAATTATCACAGTGCATATATCATACAGATTAACAATAAGATTATCATTTGACCATAACACATGTAATTCTATTTCAAATATTGCTTGAATCAAACTTATGAACTACGTCCTTTAAATTTGTTATACATGGAGTGAATAACCTAATGAAACGCATTTACTAAAATTTATATATATTTATATTTAATTTATTGAATTGTTTCCTATTAATTTGCAATTAATTTCTTTCTTTAAATAACTTTAAGTAACAGAATATAACTTACCTTTTTAATAAAATAATAAGACAACTAAATTTGCTTATAGGAACAAGGATTGCAATGTACGGGTAGTAGACTTATATTTGCTTTTATATTCACTATTCATTACCCGACATTCTTGTTCCCCAGACAAGATTGAGCTTCTTTTGTAAACGATGGAATGTGTTGCCAAAACTTATATTGCTTCAAAATATGCAAAATGTATTTATTTGTTTTTGAAAAGCGTTAGGATAATTATTTCTTAAATTAATTATAATAATATTTTTTGAAGAATTTCAATTTCTGATCTTAAAAATAAAAGATAATTAAAGATTTGTAAATTTTAATTAGTATCTTGTATACGTCAATCTTTGTATCTCAGTTTTTTGATTGGTTAACAATAACATTCTCGTGTGTCTTTAATGTTTTACTGAATATTCATGATTCTGAGAATATGGTTATAACCTTGGATGTAATATCAATTCGACATACATCTGTGTCCGACGATCTAATAACCTTCTAAACGCGTGCCAAATAACTAATGAGGTTCTTGACTTGTACTATTTTTGCTTATCTTGCGTCTTACATCAGAGCTCTGATCTTACATAATGTAGGTTACTCTTATGAATTATGAACTCTTTTCTTTGTATTTTCTTCTTGTTATATTTTCTTATGTCAATGAATTATTTGACATTTATATTCTCTTTTACTTTTAACTGACTTAATAATTTAGAAATATATAATTTTTGTTTTAATAAGCTCTATTTTATTTCAATTACTAAAAACGTCCTAAATCCTTTCATAACACATATCCGAAAACTGGCTGCTAGCGTAGTGGCTGCTAGCGAGTGGCTGCAAGCTTGAGCCTGGTGAAAAGTCCAGGGGTGGGGTGGGGTGGGAATGGACCTTTATCTTCCTTTTGATCACACAAAAAAGCCCCAAACTGTTGAAATATACATTTCAAAGGTCATTATAAATAAAAATATATCTGAAAAAAGGTTGTAAGTTGAAGCAGATAAATAAAAGAATGGATGATAGACATAATAAAAACAACTCTGGTTGTAGGTGTAATTTCTCTTTCATGATATGCCGGGTCGACACATGCTTTCATAATGGAGCTACCATTTGATTTTTAGTTGGGGGAGGGCTAGCCTAGTTTATCCTGACTTTTTTTTTACCAAAATTGTCATCCTGACTTTTTTTTGGCAAAGTGTCTCATCCTGACTTTTTTTTTTTACTCAAAACACCTGCCCTACCAATTTTTTTCAAATTTCATCCTGTCGAATGTCCCTGTCCATCTACAGTTTTCAAATCATGGCTTTGATCCATATAAAGATGACTTGTGATGTAGGGTATTAAACTGGACAGGAAGTTGATTTAGAAGTTTAAATATGCGCCTCACAATCTCACAAGGTAGACCTTCTGAAGATAATTGCCAAGGAAATAATTTGTTGATGGGTTAAAGAACAGCAACAGCACGACCAATACAACCAATTTAAGTTGAGTATTATATATCCTCATTTGTTGAATTAAAGACATTATATTGCGTATGGCATAAAAAAAAATATATATATTTATTGAATTAAAGACATTATATTGCGTATGGCATAAAATAAAAAATATATATATAAATATAGGAATTTTCTACAGTTCGGAATTTACAAAAATCAATTTCTCAATCAAAGTAAACAGGCTTTTCAATTCTAATTTGCGGACATAGATTTATTTGTCGACACAAGATACAAATTAGAAGATGTGGTATGATTGGCAATGAGACAACTCCCCGTTAGACAAATGGCACAAATTCCACATCTCATAGCAAGCCTTAAACGACACAGAAAATATGTAAATTTACAGATTGAATGGTTATGTACAAAACAATAAAGAATGTGATATACAGGTGCATTTGAATTTTTGCCAAAATAGGATAGTGACCCTTTTTCTGGCCTCTATAATGCAACATGCAGACGAAATATCATTTTTGACCTTTATATATTAAATATTATGTAAACAATTAACTTGTAAGTAAACAACTAGCAGTTTTAAGAAGACTATAATAACTTCAAATTACAACATATATAATTCATAAAACTTATTATGTACATTTTATTTATGTTCTTTTTTTCCTGATCGTTATTTATAACTGATTATAAACTAGTTCGTATAATTATTACTTTTAAGAAAATGTGAAACTACTACGTTTTAATTTTAGAACACTAATCGATTACCGGTATATGAATAACAATGTCATGGACTGCTAAAGCTATTGATAAATATAATTAATATTTAATTGTTGTACATGTACATGTGCATTGCGTAATAGTTACCACGTGATTTGTTAGTCAGTGTTAAGCAGAACAGGTACGTATTTGTTTATTTACAAATAAGAATATTTCAATTACTTAGTTTGGTGTAGCTTATGGTTGATATGAATTACATCATTGAATCAATGTCCAGCGGCAAATATTTCACCAATATTCAGGACGATTTTAATACTGTATACGTATGACAGCCTTTAAACCATAGACGTCATGCGCAGGCGCTTGTGCACGGTACAGGATTTGGATATTCAATATTTATTTACCATGTTGGTAATACATATTGAACACTGATAAGCTTTGTCATATATATAAAAAAGATGTGGTGTGATTGTCAAGGAGACAACTCTCCACGAGAGATCAAATGACGTAGGTGATCACCGTACGGCCTTCCACAATGAACAAAGCTCATACCCTACAGTCAGCTATAAAAGGCCCCGAAATTGCCTTGTTTTGCCGTTTTGCCCTTTATTATGTATACTGTAAACCCCGACCACATCCTCATTTATAAATATGGGGATACCAATACTTGTATCTCAGAAGTATGAGACTTAGTTGGTTTGTTGAACGCCACTCTCATGCAGTACTTATGGCTAGGATTAAAAAAAAAACACCTATAAGCCGATCCCAGCATACTATAAAAGACCTCAATATGACAAATGAAAACTAATTCAAAGCGAGAAAAAAATTGCTGCCTCATTTATGAAAAAAACAATAATAATAAAAATCAATAGCTACAAACGACAGCCCCAGAATTACAAGTTACGGACAGATGGAAGACACATTCACAAGGTAGCATGCATACACTTAGTATATGTATGAGATATATCTTATTTGTTGCATTTTGTACGTCAGTTTAATATATATGCGTTCCGTCTACAAAAGTGATGCTCGATTAACGAGTTAAAAGACAAAACATTACACGAAATTAAAGCATTATAAGCACAGGCACTTGTTTCTATCCATACGAAGGTCGACTATCCATATAAATAGAAGAAGGTGGCTAACGAATTTTTTTTTAGGTCACGACAGTCTCCACTTGGGACGCTTTTTCTACCTTTCAACTTAATGCTAAAAATCCCTACCTTATATGAATCGATTCAGTGAATATTTTCCTTTAACACTAAACTAATTTCATAATCCCCACAGTGTTCCTCTTCACGGTAATCTACTCTCAATTCACTAAACCATGTCCAAAAGTTCAACTACCATCTTTTCAATGTATCTACTTCCGGTTGTGGGCAGAATGCTATCTTTTTAAAAACGAAATGATTCTGTAAAATTACCAGTTTATTATTTTCATTATCAATATATTTTTAAAGATGAAATTTCACCGAAATAAGTACATTTATCGTTGTTATTTAAAAAAATCAGAAAGTCAGAAACAAATTTGAATGAATTCGATAATACTAGAGAATTCCGAATGTATATGGTAACTCTAAAGAATTTCATCGATCTTTTATTTTGGAGGTAAAAAACGTATTCAGATTCATAAGAATTAGGGGAAAGAAACTGAGTCAATGAAAACAAAATAAATTTACTGCGATGTCAACCGGAAGTAGATACATTGAAAAGATGGTAGTTGAACTTTTGGACATGGTTTAGTGAATTGAGAGTAGATTACCGTGAAGAGGAACACTGTGGGGATTATGAAATTAGTTTAGTGTTAAAGGAAAATATTCACTGAATCGATTCATATAAGGTAGGGATTTTTAGCATTAAGTTGAAAGGTAGAAAAAGCGTCCCAAGCGGAGACTGTCGTGACCTAAAAAAAATTTCGTTAGCCACCTTCTTCTATTTATATGGATAGTCGACCTTCGTATGGATAGAAACAAGTGCCTGTGATTATAAGGTCCAAAAATTCCGAAAGGTTTTACCAAATATAGCTAAGTTAATAAAAAAAAGTGCTGTTTTTTTATCACCCCACTTACCTTTAAGTTTGTTAAATGAAATACGTACAACACGGCGGACATTGGAACTCTGCTCACTAATACATGAGGGGCCTGATGGGGAGGAGTGGGGGGGGGGGGGGGGGGGTCTCATCAGGATTCACGAGTTGATTTTTTTTGTCAAACAAGATTCACAGAAAATAAATTTCCATGATCACGGATCACGAAAATATAAAAAAAAAAAATCTGTAGAAAAACGGATCACGATAGCGAAAATTCGCCAATCACGAAGAACGAAAATAACCCATCAGGCCCCTCATACATCTCCATAAAAAGTGTTATATTTAAGTTGCAGCTGATTTTTATAATTACTTTCTCTCTTTGTATTTTTTCTGCTCTTAATTATTATATTATAAAATTGTTAATTCTTATTAGTTTTGATAATGACTTATATTTTTCAAATACGACACAACCTATATTCAAAACGGAAAGGGAAGTAGTTATCCGCCTTTTAAACAAAAATATACGTATCGGTTGGATCCGGTTTTATATTATATATAGATATAGATATAGATATACAATTAGACTGGGATAGATATACAATTGGAGGTCGGTCGTTTAAAAACGTAGCAACCGTATCATATACGTTGACGTATACGCATCTGCAGATATGCCTCACAGTAGAGCATTTGCATTAGAGCATTTGCATTAATCAAGTATTTACTGGCGTATCCGTATCGACGTATCGTATAACACGTATATGAGGAAAGGATAAATTAAGTGAAGTTGGTCCCGATGAAAATATTATATAATGCATTTTATTTTAATTGAGATCGGGGTAAAATCATTATTGTAAACAAATCTGGTCGATACGTATACGTCGATCCGTGCACGTATCCTGATACGTGAATAATGCAAATGCTCTAGTATTATGTGATCCCGAGCTTAAGACTATTAGAATTAATTGCATAGCAGTGTGGTCGACAGTAAAACGTTTGTAGGTTGTAACTTGTTTGTCAACGGCTATGATTTTATGCTCACCCAGTCTGTCAGAGCACTTCCAGTGGGGATTGAAATATTCACTTTTTACACATTCCGATACACAGGCACTTGTTTCTATCCATACGAAGGTCGACTATCCATATAAATAGAAGAAGGTGGCTAACGAAATTTTTTTTAGGTCACGACAGTCTCCGCTTGGGACGCTTTTTCTACCTTTCAACTTAATGCTAAAAATCCCTACCTTATATGAATCGATTCAGTGAATATTTTCCTTTAACACTAAACTAATTTCATAATCCCCACAGTGTTCCTCTTCACGGTAATCTACTCTCAATTCACTAAACCATGTCCAAAAGTTCAACTACCATCTTTTCAATGTATCTACTTCCGGTTGACATCGCAGTAAATTTATTTTGTTTTCATTGACTCAGTTTCTTTCCCCTAATTCTTATGAATCTGAATACGTTTTTTACCTCCAAAATAAAAGATCGATGAAATTCTTTAGAGTTACCATATACATTCGGAATTCTCTAGTATTATCGAATTCATTCAAATTTGTTTCTGACTTTCTGATTTTTTTAAATAACAACGATAAATGTACTTATTTCGGTGAAATTTCATCTTTAAAAATATATTGATAATGAAAATAATAAACTGGTAATTTTACAGAATCATTTCGTTTTTAAAAAGATAGCATTCTGCCCACAACCGGAAGTAGATACATTGAAAAGATGGTAGTTGAACTTTTGGACATGGTTTAGTGAATTGAGAGTAGATTACCGTGAAGAGGAACACTGTGGGGATTATGAAATTAGTTTAGTGTTAAAGGAAAATATTCACTGAATCGATTCATATAAGGTAGGGATTTTTAGCATTAAGTTGAAAGGTAGAAAAAGCGTCCCAAGTGGAGACTGTCGTGACCTAAAAAAAAATTCGTTAGCCACCTTCTTCTATTTATATGGATAGTCGACCTTCGTATGGATAGAAACAAGTGCCTGTGTTCCGATACATAAAATGAAACTTTCTTTTTACAAAGCTTGAAAGGAATTTGTTTTAAATATTTATTATAATCATCACATACAACCGTGTCATTTATAAGAATAATAATGTTCAGAGATGATATTATTTAATAATAATAAAAAAATAGGTTTATCCATTGTAAAAAAAACTATTAAGTTGATGGGGTTAATTCACAAAATATCTCTTTGATTAAGAGCACAACTACTTCTACGGTGTGATCATTTAAGAATGGCCTACTATTTATTCAATGCGTATACATGTGAGTTTTGTTTGTGAAGAGTTCTGGATAATTAAAAATTCATTTGATTTCTTTGTTTAATACCATAAAACGATTCATTCTTTCAGATATTTGTCACTTTGCCTTATCTTCAAGTCCAACACAATTTCTCACGTTTCTTACAAAACTTATATTCTTGTGATGTATTCTTTTGTTGAAAAAAAATGTATAGATATAGATAGATATAGGCAGATGTGGTATGAGTGCCAATGAGACAACTCTCCTCCCAAGTAATAATTCATAAAAATAAACCATTATAGGTCAAGGTACGACCTGCAACACGGAGCCTTGGCTCACACCGAACAGCAAATTATAGAGGGCCCCAAAACTACTAGTGTAAAACCATTAAAACGGCGGAAAACCAACGAGAAACGAAAAACACATATGAACTACATAAACAGACGACATCATGCATTGTAACTTTTAAAGCCAATTAAGTAAAAAAAATAATCTGAAAGAACGTGCGATATCATATTAGGAAAATTGATGGTCAAACCATAACAAAAAATCAAGTAAAGAATTTTAAGTATTCAACCTTTATAGCTTGCTGTTCTGTGTGAGCCAAGACTCCGTGTTGAAGGTCATTTTTATTTATTTTGAAATTACAAAGGTTATTCCTGATTAGTATTTTTAATTATTTTATTTAGGCGTTTAGAACCTTTGGTGACCTCACAGTTTAAATTTCTATGATAAGTACGTCGTGAGCAGTGGGCATTACAGACGAACGTTCACCTAATTTTCCCCAGTCAATGAATGGCCATAGCTACACTGTTATGAATTTCATTCTATAAGTTTTCCCTCTGTTCCTCTGGTATCTTTTGCCCCTCTTTTCCAACAATTTAGTCAGCTACACAATTAAAATACTAGCATTTGAAATTAATCAGTTGCCCATTGGCATTATTAAAAGTATATAATTATACAATTAAAGCTTTGGATCACATAATGTTTATTAGTAAATCTGCAGATGCGTATCCGTCAACGTATATGATACGGTTGATACGTCTTTAAATGACCAGGGGCGGATCCAGGATTATAGAAAGGGGGGAGCAATTTTTATTTATGCCGAGCGGAGCGAGGCAAAAAAAATTTGGGACCCTTTTGGGGCTAAAAAAACATAAAATAAGTGTAAAATGCACATTTTAAACGTTCCTAATTTGGGCATGTACATTTTATAGTTGCTGTAAAGTTTAAGGGTTGGACATTTTTGATGCTGTATTCTCCCTTTTAATTGTGTATCATAAAATGATAGTATGGATCCAAAGCTATGTACTGCTATATTACATGTGGGACTTGTCAGTAAAAAAATAGAAATGAAAACTTTTCGTTTGTTGTATGTTAAGTTAGAATAACCTCACATATTTCTTGTTGTAAACCAGATATATGCCAGGCTAGTCAATGAAATTTACAATACGACCCACACGATTTAAGAAAGACAAACAAGCAATTTTTATCCAAATGTTTGGTTGATGATATGTTTCAACAAAATTAAGGGAAGTGAGGGGTTCCAAATTAACCAAAAGCTACGAATGAGTCTAAAATGACAATGAGTTTATGAATGACGGTCGACAAATAGAGACACAAAGGCCACACCCAGCAGCCGGTTGCAGTTTGGTCTTGAAAAAAGTATTTAATATATCAGTTCGGCGAAACAGATTGACCGACCTCTATTGAATGGTACATAGAGGTATGTGCTGTGTAAAGCAATAATTGCAAAAATATACCTTTCTCACGTTCTTAGTTTTACATCAAAAATACCTTTTATAATATGTGACTATAAAGTAAAAGCTTTAATGGGTAAATTTTGTGAAATTTTGACAATTATCAGTCCTATTTGTATCTCTTCATTTCATTTTTTGTTTGATATGACTACTTTAAATATTTAACTGAATTTGTACATGATGTGACAAGTATTTAGAATTATTAGTTTTAAAACATATGACTGAGGACAGGAAATTTTGGCCAATAAAAGAATATGTTTGTTTGCCCTAATCCTACCCACCCAGAAAATAGCTGCCTACCGTACTCAAAAACTTTTATTATGATCCTAATCTGTAAAAAAATGTGTTAATCAGATAGGCATTTCTACTAAGAAACATCTTTCGCTTCAATTTCTCGTTGCCAAATAAATAAAAAAAAAAAAAGAAAATGCATACCTACCTACCCACAGTCTCTTCCTTTGGGTAGGGTAGGGTCTGCATAATCCACAGACCGACTCCATAACCATTATTGACATATAACTCTAGTAACCAATGCTGTCCCTAATAAATCCGCCTTTTAATATAGTCGAGACAATACACAAGTTAAACCTTTAAGTTATACATTTTCAACACAATCTTGTATATTTCTATAAGTTAAAGTGTCTACTTCTCAATAATCTGGTATAACTTCAGTTGTTCAAATTCAGTATCAAAATTAATTAATATTTGATTGGAATCATTTTTTTTTCTTCTTCATAAATTTAGGAAATTGACCTGTCCTTGCATTTATGTCTCCCATTAGAAGCATTTTATCTTGTACTTCGAGTGTACTGATCATTTTCTTACCAGCTTTAATGTCTCGAGAGTAATTTAAAAGGGACAAACCTTCACCCTAACCTGAAGAGGTGGTGTAACATAACAATATAGAAAGACATACTGATTTTCAAAGCACATCATCTAGTAACCAAAGAAAGGTAACTCTGATTTTTTAAATAGAATAATGGCCTGAAAAGACCAATTTATATTTGCAAAATGCAACATAATATAGAGTTCATATTGAAAAAAAAACCAACATTTTAAGTGTATTTTTATTTAAAAATTGCATGCATTTTTTTGTATTGCGGTGTAAAAGCGTTGACCGTATTACAAATATCGTGCTTCACGTCATTATGTATGAATCGCGGAAAAACTTCGGTCTAAAAAATTAAGCTCATGGTAATTTTTTACCCATTTAGAACCCTGTACAATTATCAAAAGAAGCATCTTCAATTGCATTTTTTCGCTAGGATAATGAAAACATGATTCCTATCAAGTTTTTCCTTTATTCACATTTGGGTAAACATTCGCAAATGTTTCTCCATAGGTGGTAATGGTAATGGTAACGTTTTTCTTTTTCCGCGGATGTCTATAATAATGGAACACGCATGTATAATTGCAATAACATCACTAACGCTTGCCATCTGTTGTATTCATTTATCATTACACAATTGTAAAACGTAGCTTTTAGATTTAACATCAGTTAGTATTTAAAGAAAGATCTATCAAAGAAATCATTGCCCAAGTTCCTTGCATGACATATGCACGATGATCTGTTATATTTTAGCTATAATAGTCTGGGACTGCTATACTCGTATAACAGTCCCAGCTATAGTCACTTTTAAATTTAATTGCCTGTTCGTATCTATTCCATACAAATCATTCTATTATATTCTACTTGGAGAAATTAGTCGTTCTCTTTAAGATGTTAAGTATAAACATACGACCTTATTATTTTAATTTATCTAATTTGACAAATATATTTATATGCTTTAATAAACAACAAATTATGCTGCGTTTTTTCTTAGTAAATCATTTAGGAATAGGTAAATCTTTATTCTGTATTATTACACAGTAACGACTAACCCTAATTTAACCTATCATGTATTCAACAATTTTATACATGTTTTCCTTGTCATTCATCAGGATGGTTCATGTGCAATTATAGCTATTATATGTATCCGCTTTTTAATTGTCATGTCTATATCCGTGTGTAACCCCTTTAATATATGCAGTTTTTTTGTGTGTGTAATTGAGAATGCGTTGCAATTAAATGATTTTATGTAATCGTGTAAGGCAGATTTTAATCTGTGTAACCTGTTTCTACAAAAACCGATGTCTGGTTCAAACTCCGAAACTGCGATATCACCTCTTTGCTACACTACGTTGATAGTTTAGCGAAGCAACGTCACCACTGTTTCGGAGTTTGTGTCTGGTTATAGGATGTGTTACTAAAGCTACATGATAATTTCTCTTTCAGTGTGACCAGTAAATGGAAACAAATCATCACCGAGTATTACGGGCTAAACATCAATTACTTATTAACAGTATAGAATTATCAAACTCAGATGTATTAGACATACTACAGGAAGACGAAATTATAAGCTCTGGGGAATGCGAAGAAATCCTTTCTAATAAAACTAAGCGAGAACAAAACGCTAAACTACTCTATATTTTAAAAAGGAGGAGTTACAAAGACGGAGACCCTTATCCATCACTTTTGAGAGCACTTTCGAATGATTATGGTTTCATTTGTGAGGTATTGGAAAAAGAAGACGAAACAATACAACAGCGTTGTGTGGTGAAAGAGGTTAGTGATAATTTCACCTGCTTTCACTGCAAATTAGTAAAGAATTTAAGACCTAAGGATATAACACATCAGTTGTTTGAAGATGAAGTTTTATCCGACGACGATTTGGATTTAATAAATTCAGACACAACGTGTCGCGAGCAAGGGGTGAAAAAACTTTTTGCAGCTCTAGGAAAATCAAGAATACCTCAAAGTCAAGTTGTAACCTGTTTAGTTTCAAGTTTGAGGAACAAATATTATTACATTGTCACACAACACACGGTAAATGAAAATACTTTATACTCTTGTCATTGCGAACATTATAATAAACCTTCGTTAAAAACGTCTTGTACTAGTTGTTGTTCGAACCAAATTAGCAAATTAAAATATCACTCCCAGAATGACATTTCTGCAAATACAGGGCTGATTGTCAAACACAAAGATTTTAAAATTGACCACGAAGATGAAAGTCAAAGCAGAGACATACGTGTACGCTCATCCACAGCAAAGCATCTCAAAGCAAAACCAATTTCTTCAAACGGATTTCAAAGCGTAGAACTTTCGAAAAATGTTTCGAAATCCCTTCCAAATAACAAGAAGATAATGCGTCTTTGCTCAAAGCTCTGGGATGAGTTATTCACATTACGCGAAAAAGGAGACTGGGATCTATTTCACAGCGTAACAAAGGCAGCAAGACAAAAGTACATCGATAATACCGACATTCAAGTTCTTCTGTATCGAAGCGATATGTGCATATCCACCTTCTATAATGACAATCGCAGAGATGCTGTGGAAAGTTTTGATCACGCTACCCATCTGATTTCTTCCACATCGATGCCAGGTTGGCACCTAGCTAGGCTTTTACCACTCAAAGTTGAACTATTCACACGTTCAAAGCAATTTGATGAGGCATCTTCACTGTTAAAAGAAGCTCATCAAGCGATGAGTACCTTGGACAATTGTCTTTCTACCGGAGCCGTGTATTTCTTTGAGGCCAATTATCTTGGAGCAATTCTTCGGTGTACACAAAATGGAACAAGATCGTTTTCTATCAGAGAAAGAGCAAAAACCTGCTTTTTGACAGCAATAAAACATTACGAGCAAGAGAAAATCTTCAAGATAAAATCGTTCTTAAACCAAGTTTATCTTTTTCTTGCGTTATTTGTTCTCGGTGTTGATGTTAAACAAATCGAATACATGTATGTGAACACTGTTTCAAATGAAGACATCAGTTTGGCAGAGTTTTATTTAAACTTGTTTGAAAACAGTTGTTGGGATGAATCTACTAACTGGTCAAGGATGTTGTTTTACATTGCTCGGTCAGAACAGCATAAACAAAGACAAAATCTACAGCGCTCATTAGATTATCTCCACGATGCTCTAAAGTGCGCAGTCAAGGGAAACTATCTAAAACAGAGAGAGTTCATACAATGTAATATCACTCTTGCTGAAAAGAGCATAGTGGAGAAACAAAGACTTCATGCAATTACACAACGTGAACAAACTGTGAATGAAATATTAGCTAATCTCGAGGAAAGTTCAAGCGATTCTTGTTAGTTTTATTTCATTCTTCATTGTAATCGTTTAACAATTTTAATTTATTCTATAAGGTATCGGACAAATATTGCTTCTCTGTTTATATGTTGTTTGTAACAAATTCGAGTTTATAATGTGACTAACAACGAGTACTTAGATCAATGCAATTAGTACGAACGGCAGTTTAAAAAATGTTGAACATTTTGTCGGTTTTAGCAGATCGATACAGTTATTTTGTTTATATTGGACACAGTATAAATAGTTATAAAAGGTATAAACCAGGCTTATAATTTGATACACCAGACGCGCATTTCGTCTACATAAGACCCATCAGTGACGCTCAGATTAGAATAATTTAAAAGCCGAACAAGTATAAAGTTGAAGAGCATTGAAGAAAAAATATTCCAAAAAGTTGTGCCAAAAACCGGTTTATAGTATGGTTATGTGGGGTTACGGAGACTATTGCAGTTATTTTGGCTTAGTTGGACGCATCCTATAACCAACTTAAAGTTGGTGGTATCATTTCTTATAGTTTCTAACCCGATCATTGCATCTTACAGAACTATTTTCACCTGTTGAAGTTGCATGCATGCAATCGTGGAATTACTCGAGAATTTTCGGCAATTTTTCCCAGACTTCGTCAATTTCTGTAACCGTCAGTTGAATTTGTTTAACTTCAAAATGATTCAATACACCAAACTTGGTTGACAGTTTATCTATTGCTGATACATGTTAAATCTGAGATACGGAGTTTATTACAAAAAATTGATCCTTGGTCACTTTTCCATGCAATTAGGTCGAGGTAAGTAAAACCCTATCTGATAGACATGTGAACCTTGCGAGGATCCTATATACCAAATATAGGTATCTTATCACCCATAATAAGTGAGTATTTCTCATGACAATAAACTATAAGGCATATGTATGTCTTCTACCTTCTGAAATATAAAGTTTATATAAATAGTTAATGCCGCCGCCGCAAAAATTTCTGTAAAATACTAACTCAAATTTAAAGTATTTCAAGACGCGTATTTTGGAATTTATGTCAATATCAAATTATTGTATGGTGATGAAAAATGATAGCAGTCCTGTATATTTAATCATAAAAGAGGGGCGAAAGATACCAGAGGGACAGTCAAACTCATAGATTGAAAATAAACTGACAACACCATTGCTAAAAAATAAAAAGACAAACAGACAAATAATAGTACATAACGTGATTCTCAAGATTCCTGCCAGAAAGGAAGCATTTCTTTGTCATAAGATCACTATAAACTTATATGCCTTACATATCACGGATTGTTTGGAGCTTAATTTTATAGACTTAATTATATAATGGTTGCCAATATACTGTGCAGATGAACGTGGTTCTCGATGTTCTTTGTCATAAGATCACGTATAAACCGATATACTATATAAAGGAGATATGGTAGGATTGTCAATGAGACTACTATACAAGAAACCAAAATGACACAATGCTTTACCTATCCTGTGATTGATTTGAGTTATATTTCCTAGACTAAATTATACAATGGGTTTCAATATACCAGGCATATGAACGTCGTTCTGAATGTTCTTTGTCATAAGATCACGTATATACGTTAACAGCATCATCCAATTTGTTCGTTTCTTCTGTTACTTAATCAGATGTTGTTTACAAGTCCTTCTTAAGAAGTAAATGGAAAGGAGCAAATGCAGCTATATTTGAAGTTTTAATTCATTTTATTCCGTACATAAGTGCAGAGGAGAACTGCAGTTTTCCGCATGTAAACTTCTACCATTTGTTACCAATTTGAGTACATCGCAATCCGTTACTGTTTCAACACCCAGGGGTGTTTCATGTCTGTATTTTAAACACTTATTATTTTTTTTCTCTCTTTTTTAGCAATACAACACTCTCTACTGCATGCCCTTATCTATTATTCTATATTCTTCGTCTCCATCCTAATTCTCGTGTATACCATGAGGGTCCGGATTGGGGTGTTATTTATTTCTGTATTCTTTAAATTGTTAAGCCACTTTTCTCTACATTTCATTTATCTTACTCATTATTCTTACTATTTTAGCATCCCAATATAGTCTACTTACTGATGTTTAGTTACATTACGACGTTTATCTCTAATTTGTATACTGGTTACCAATGTAGATGACAAATTGGTGTCATTCATGACAATTAAACAGAATCCACATGATATATGCGACCATTCTTGGATGAAATTATTATTAGTTTAATATTACACTTTTTTAAATTATTTTTATCAGTTTTCAATTTCCATCGTCTAAATTGTTCATTGTTCATGTGTTGTTTCCGTATATTCTATGTTTCATTGTTCAGGTGTTGTTTCCGTATGTTTTAGTCGCTCGTCTTGAGCCTACCCATTTGATCCGATAACTCCCCATATAGTAATCGAATTATACTTTTATTGCCATTCACAACTCTCAACAGACCAATTAACAGACCGGGTTTTATACATCCGACCCATTAACAGACCAGGTTTTAAATAAAAATTGAATGTCACCAATATACAGATTTTCGTGTAGATTTTTCACACATTGATATTGATATGGTTAACAAACATAATGCCTGTCTTTTTTCGATGCTCAAAATATTGCATGGGAGTAAATTCAACCAACGTGTCATTTTGTGTACATTATGTGTGTGTAAAATGTGTATAAATTTATTGATGAGTAACCCGCCTTTTCATTTTATAGATCGTTTATCAAAGCTAGAAAAAAAATAATTACACCACTGGATTCAGTAAATTGAATTGTTTTGTAGGACATGAATAATTTTTATGATACAAATATATTTAGAAGTTATATAATGAAACATACTAAACTTGCAATGATTTTCTCGATAACACCTGATTAACAGACGTTAGCCAACCCGATTAACAGACCAACCGCCGATATAACCGCAATCATACTCAATATAGATTAACCGACCAATCTTTCGATTAACCGAGTGCCTGCCATGTTGTGGAAGAAAGAATGTACTCCAAAAACCATTTGACAAAACCTGTAATGTTAAAAACATCAAGAAGATCTTATACTTCAAAATATAAAGTATCATAGGTCGTCGCCAAAAGTCGTTGACCATATTATTTAAAAAAAATAAATTCATTGAAACTAAATGATAATTGATTTAAAAAAGATATATAACAAGAATGTGTTCCTAGTACACTGATGCCCTACTCGCGCTATCATTTTCTATGTTTAATGGACCGTAAAATTGGGATCAAAACTCTTATTTGGCACTTCAATTAAAAAGATGATCTCATAGGGAACATGTGACTAAGTTTCAAATTGATTAAACTTCATCAAAAACTACCTTGACTAAAAACACGAACCACAAACACTTTAAACTGAAGCAGGGCAGACGGACGGACGGATAGACTGACAAACGGACGAACATACGAATGCAAATATTAGATCTATTTACCACGTAGTTTGAGGTATAACATAACGTTGTATTCATATTTCATTTTGTGTTCATATGTACAAAAAAACATGAATCGTAAGTTTGCATATACTAGTATAGTTGTGTAATTACAGTCAATGCATAATTTGCATGCGGATCATATATTGCGTCCACATGCAAGTTTTACACCTATATGAATGTCTAAATAAATGAGTGTCTAAGCATGGATGTGCAAACGTGAACATGTGACCAGGACTGAAGTATATGGTAAAATAAGCACCATTTAAAATGAAATACTCCAAAGGTAATAATACTTCCTACCGATTACTATTGTGACTTTTATAAAACTTACATACTTAATCACAATTACAATTTTAATAATTGTTTGCAAAGGACTCAATGAATAAGATTTTAAACAATTTTGACCATTTTTTTATAAGTAAATTAAAGGACTATCATATGATCATATGATCATTATGAGGCCTTGTGCTAGTCTGAAAAGGGGAATGATTTTCAAAAGTAAAGTGCGTAGGAATGAAATTAATCCCAGTCGCATGGTTACAAAAATGTACTTTAAAATGTCCTTATCTTGGAATGCGTTGAACTATATGATTAAAGTCACATACAGTATCATGATAAATTTATATAATTAGAAAACCGAACGATCATGCATGGCTAAAAAAAATTCGTCGAGTTTAATTAACAGTTACTAGCATCAAAGTCGCATTTCCCTGGTTGAATGGAGCTTTGACTTATTAATGAATATATTTAAGATATAATAACATGGAACAATGCAGGCATACCGGTCTATGAGGGTCTGGATGGAGTTTACAGAATAGTATATTGGGCACAAAGTACAGAATATAGGACACAAATTATAAAGAGGAGAGGAAAATAGCCCCCATCCCCCCAAAAAGACTAATGGGATACTCAAAAATATAGAACAGAGAATGATGGACAAAAAAAATAAAGAATAGAAAAATGGCATTAATATTAACGAGTAAATTAGAAGTTAACGACCCCAATCCGGACTCTCATATATAAAGAGAAGAGCGATCGAATCATTCACTATATTTAATGGTACATTGTACATGTCATGTTTCAATATTTGTTTGCATATGTTGAACATGTCTTTTTAATTGTTCTTAACTTATATAACTAGCTCAAGACATTTGATTTCTAGTATGAACCTTCATTTTTGTTTTGTGATAACCAGCTTGTTCATGTTGGTGAGGATAGAGGGACATAAAATCAATGGAACAAAATTCGCTATTGAAAGCGGCAAACGGGTCGTTTATAGTGCATACACTACAGATCAGTTTGTTGAAACGAAAGGAACGTGTGCAATGATGTGCACTTTAGATGAGAAATGCTGTGCAGCATGTTATAATGACGAAACTTCCATTTGTCGTCTGGATACGTCTGAGCACTGTTGTGTTGATATCGAAGTTGTTAACGGATGGGAAGTTTTCAAAAGAGGTAATATTATAAGATCAGATATGTTTTAAATAATTCGTAGGCAAATTTTACTTTTTGATAAAAAGAGGATGAACCAAGAAAGGGATTATTACACAGCCGAACTCCCAAAAAGATGGAACGACAAGCTGGTGTTATCCCACTTACACATGCCTCAACCAAAAACCCCAAAACCATTAGGTCTTCTTTTCATTTGTGATTTTGTTCAGTAGAATCTATTTGTTATGGAATCAAAACTTTGTTGTAGAAACTTTCAGATGGTTCATTACACTACAGGGTGATAACTCTGTAAAAATCAGCTGAACGTTTTAATCTAGGAAAAGGATGATATTAATATTAAACATCTGAATGATCAAATTTAGTGTTTGTCAAACTGTTATATTTCCAATGGAATTTTCCGAAAAGGAGATGGTTCTAGTTTTTTTTTTTTTTTTTTTTTTTTTTGATTTTTGGTTGGAAACTCTTATAGTATGATATCTTGAAGTGTTTTGCCTTCCGCAATCTCTGTTACAACATTCTTTATATTAATTATCCAGACTTTACGTGTATGATCCAAATACTCATAGGGTCCGGATCATATATTATTTAAACATGTTAAACACTAACTACATATATTTAAAATAGAAATCGTCTCGCATATAGTGCACCTGAGCATATGACTTTGCATACATTCCGTAACTGATTAGTACTGTCACTAAACTTAAACTTTAAGAAATGTTAGGGTCATCATTAAACCTTCATGAAACAGCAAAAATTTAAATTTCAGTAAAGTTTGTACATGACGTTTGAAAAAAGACCTTTTTTTTTCTTTTTTCTTTCTTTAAAATTCTTTTGATCTATAAATTACAGAATCGCCATGTACTGTGTGTACGAGTTATGGTTGCATAAACTATAATAATGGATCGTCGTTTTACAAAATAATCGAGGAATATAAACAATGGGAAGACGCTAAGGTAAGCTCCCTATAAGTATGTATGGGATGAAAATATTTGATATTTTCAGTGCTTAGAAGTTAAACTAGTTTGATCGACGATGGCTTAATAAAACGTCTCCATTTCTTTTCATTGTTATACAAAATGGATTCATCATGAACGGTATTCAATCGTAACTACTCGGCCATTCTCGCTATGCAATACAATAACTTCGTGCAACCAGAAAGGCCGAGTAGTTCCGATTGGAAGGTATTCAAACTATCTTTCTGATGAAACAATGAAACCATTGTGACCAATTAAAGTTTGTTGAATTCTTTAGCTAATTGTAAATACAGTGATGCGTTTTATTCGATATTGGGATCTGTCTCATGATATGACTGTCTGTTATTACAGTATTCTTAAACATAGCTTGGTGATATTTGTTGTGTGGTCCGTTAAGAACGCAACCAAACTTAATACCATTAGTTTTTATATTTACTCAGTATATCCATAGATGTAATGGGTATTACATCTATGGTATATCATATACAACCGGTACGTGATGATAAACAGTGGAACAACTCTTCACTTGAGACCAAAATGACGTTGAAGTTAGCAACTCTAGGTCACCGTACGGTCATCAATGACGAAAAAACCCCATACCGCATAGTAAACTATAAAGGTTCCGACATGACAAAAGTAAAACAATTAGAATGTGAACACTGACGGCCAGATATAGCAAAACAAAAAAAAGTAAGATCACAAAAATACTGAACTCCGAGGAAAATTCAATCGGAAAGTCCTTAATCAAATGGCAAAATCAAATGACAAAACACATCAAACGAATGGAAAACAAACGACAACAACTGACCAGCAGGCTCCTGAACAAGAACAGGCCCTTACAGAACGCAATAGTGTTAACAGATATATTTTTCTATAATCAAACAATGTACCATTTTCTGGTTATAATACAATAATCTTCTTTATCTCTCTATATTTTTCCCGCCAACAGATAAGCTGTGCATGCTTAGGAGGTAAATTGCTTGAAGCTGAAACGCCAGAGGAAAACAATTTCATTAAAACTGAACTTCGAACAAGGGCTACAGGAGGTAAGTATGGTCAACATACCTGTTTACAATAGAAAAATAAGAAGATGTGGTATGATAACCCGAGAACCGACAGGCTCGAGGGATAATTTTGACCCTGGGGTAATAAGTGGTCTGATATGGAAAATGACATATTATGTTCTTTTTATCATATACTTCAGCATAAGACTACTGGTAAGAATTTTTATTAAAAGTTTGAAAAATGCATTTATAAATAATTCTAAAAATGTTTTTTTCTTTATTTTGACTTTGTTATGTTTTTCCCTAAGACCGTACCATTGATGTGTATTTTCCGAAATTTCACGAGTGACGTCGAAATCCCATGCGATAACGTTACAGAAAGGAATTCGATAATAACCAGAAAATAGGTGATAACGGAAATCATATCACACGTCTAAGACAATTCTTCAAATTTAATGAATAAGATATTTACATGTACACCGGAAGTAGTTAATTACAAAAGTCATATCACACGGCTAACACAATTTTCAAATGCAATGCATATGTTCAAATGAGTTTTATCAAGGGTAAAATTATACCAGTATTTTCCATAAGTATATGATAAATGTACTTATCTCTACATGCGAAAGGTGATTGCCAATCTATGGTTTTCGTAAAATACGTGGCTCAAGTTTAAAAAAAAAGTATTTAAGGTGGTACCTAACACTACAGGGAGATAACTCTGTAAAATCAGCTAAACGTTTTAATTACGTTGTGTTGTGAAGGGGATATTAAGCTTCTCAAGATCAAAATAAGTGTTTATCAAACTCCTATATAACCAGTGTAATTTTTTGGATAAAACAGTTGGTTCAAATTTTTTGATTTTTTCAGATTTTTGTCAAAGAGTCAAAGTCAATATTTTGTCAAAATTTTATGAAAATTAAACGAGCCAAATTAATTTTAGTTAAAGTGGTGGGTACAACCTTAAAGGCGTTTAAAATCATATACTGGAATTTTGTTCATATTTAATAGATTTGATACAAAATTTACCCTTTGAATGAACTTAACAAGAAAAATAGCAAGTTATTTATTGTTATGATGTATATGCTATACAGAAACGGAAGCCATATTTTGTCAGGTATTGAACATTTATCTTTTGTGCAGGCATATTTATTACTAAAGCGCCAGATCTATTACGATGTTATGTCCGTTGCTTGTCAAGTAAATTATAAAAACCTTCTTTATACTACCGACGTTTGAGAGTTACATTTGGGTAATTACAATATGTAACTGGGAGTCTTGACATTTTTAATCCTCGGGCTCGTACCAATTTCCTGGGATTTGAAGAGCAATGCAAAACAAGAAGATCGAATGGGTAAATTCCGAGATAAATAGGAAAATACATAACTGCAGAAATATTATAATATTCATGATTCGTTTAATTTCAAATCTTTTCAAATTATATAAGAATTATTCGCTCAAACGTATGAAATTAGGGACAGCTATACACACTTTAAAAATCAGTTGAAATGGGCTTTCGTCAGAATGAAGTTGTTTTTGAATAAATTATTCGTTGCTTAATTTCTTTTTATAAAATATTTCAGAAAAGGCATTAAAAGTCTTACAATTTGCATTAGGGATAAAGAGGGAAAAATACAACATTTAGTTAAAAAACTATTCTTGAATTCTTGTTTAAAGATATGAAAATTCAAGTTTTAAATTAGGTCGAAAACAATTGTTTGTCGCAAGAAAAAAAAAAAAAAAAAAAAAAAAACCATACCCACACCCAAACTTTTATCGTCGGTGCCATTTCTATAATAACCTAATCGGTTCTTGTTTTCAGTTCAAAGCTACTGGATTGGAGGCTACAATTTCAAAATGAATGGAAATTTTGAGTGGATCAGTAATCAAGATCAACCGATGACATACAGTGACTTCGGCATAAAAGACTACCCGAACATACAAAGATGTCTCTTATACTGGAAGGATTATGGATACGCTTGGGGTGATGGTACTTGTACCAGACCATCACATTATGTGTGTGAATTTTTCAAACAATAACCATGATTGTATATGGACAATGTTTCTCTTGTTCGGTTTTTTTTTTATAATTTTCTCTCAGTCTCCACACTTTTTAGGCTGTCATGTTAAAACATTGGATCATTATTTTGAATGATCTGCTTCTGTTAATTTGCTCTATGTAGTCAAGCGAAATAATACCGTCTCATATCTGCAGTTGACGAAAACATTAATTGTGGCGCTTGCTGTTAGTGGAAAATATCTTAGTATGAGAATTTGAGAAAGTTTGATCTATTTATCAAATAAAGGCAACAGTAGTATACCGCTGTTCAAAACTCATAAATCCATGGACAAATAACACAATAGGGGTAACAAACTAAAACTGAGGGAAACGCATTAAATATAAGAGAACAACAACACAACATTAAAATGTAACACACACACACACACACACACACACACACACACACACACACACACACACACACACACATACACACACAGAAACAGACTAAGCATTAGTCAAATTCTTTGAGAATAACAAATATAACATCAAAACCAAATACATGAATTTGGGATAGATAAGTACCGTGACACGTCTTATAGTAATGTGAATTCACACTCAAAAATAAGAGAAAACAAACGACACAACGGAAACACAACGTTAAAATGTAACACACATAGAAACGAACGATAATATAACAATGGCCATATTCCTGACTTGGTACAGGACATTTTTAAAGGAAAAAATGGTGGGTTGAACCTGGTTTTGTGGCATGCCAAACCTCCCTCTTTTATGGCCATGTGAAATATAACATTAAAATGACAACACAACATTACAGGACTACAATATAAATAAATAGAACACAATTGACAATAAACACACGAATAATTGCTAACAAAAGGCAGCAAGTTTAAAAAAATTTAATACGCCAGAAGTGTATTTTGTCCACACAAGACTCACCAGTGACGCCCAGATACAAAAGTTTGAAAGCCGAAACAAGTACAAAGTTGAACAGCATCGAGGACCAAAGTTTAAAAAAAATCCGTGCCAAAAACGGCCAGGGTTTTCTGTTAGGTACCAGAACATCCCATTATTTAGAACAATTTATACTTTTGCAAACAGTAAATTTTATAAAATGCCTATACAAAAGATGTAAATGATAAAACTGAAGTATTAGCAAATTACAGGAAACAACCGAAATACATTATATAACCCGACAAAATGCAACACATCCTAATCAGTTTAAACCTCAACGCCAAGTGACGTCATATTAGAAATTGTAAAAAATAATGACTAATTCAAGTCAAGATGCCAAACGTCCAAAACATGATGACTAATTCAAGTCAAGATGCCAAACGTAGTGTTAATGTTTGTTTTGTCCCCGATTTGCTTGTAGGTTTTTAATGTTTATAATTCAGCATGTATGAAAATAATTTTTCGAAAGCAATTTTGAGATAACCAACTTCAAAATAGGCATCTTTAAGTATATTTAATGTTGAGTCACACGCAAATTTCTCTGAAATTAAATTGACTTAATCAAGATCATCAGCTTGAATTTTAACACAATTTTTGTTTTTCAGCTGAAATTGATATTCCTTAAATATAAGAGAACAACAACACAACATTAAAATGTAACACACACACACACACACACACACACACACACACCCACACACCCACACACACACACACATACACACACAGAAACAGACTAAGCATTAGTCAAATTCTTTGAGAATAACAAATATAACATCAAAACCAAATACATGAATTTGGGATAGATAAGTACCGTGACACGTCTTATAGTAATGTGAATTCACACTCAAAAATAAGAGAAAACAAACGACACAACGGAAACACAACGTTAAAATGTAACACACACAGAAACGAACTATAATATAACAATGGCCATATTCCTTTCGGAGCTTGCATCTTCTCGTTGACTTGTTCTTTTATTCTTGTATATTGTATTGTTTACAACAAATAAAATGATTTCAGTTTTCCAATTTTGTATTTTTAAGCTCATTTGTAGTATATGAGGATATATACCGACAACACCATGGATTAAAATGAAAAAAGACAAACAGACAAAAAATAGTATACAAAAAAACAACATAGAAAACTAAAGACTGAGCAATAGTGATGCTGTATTTTAAAACTGTTTCTCGATATGGTTACTGTTATGAAAAACGTCACGATTTTGGACGATAGTAAGAAAGTATTAAACAACACCGACCAACTATGTAGACACAACTTCGAAGCAAAATCTCAGCAATTAAACGCAGGGAAAGTTAAAAAAAAAACCCAACTCTTATAGAAAACTTATTAAAAATGGTATTTCACATCCTAAATTTTATGGTAATATTGTACTTAAAGCGAGGAAATCACTATGTGATCCATGTAAACTCATCGAACCTTTAAACAAACTTATAAGTAAGGGTTATCGTACCAATATTGTAATTAGATCTCTGAATATAGTTTACATTGGCACTAATATCGATTTTGTCATTAGCAAACTAAAACATAACTAAATTGTATCTTCTTTTGAGGCGGGGTGTATAGAGACACAGACACGTTAATTTTTATCTCTGTAGAAGTCGCTCCTCACTATCCTACTACCTGTCGATACATTTATTTTTGGCATTGCACATGTCATGTCTTCTCTGACTGTTCATGACGTTAAAATACTAAATCCCTGGGATGTGTTTTAGTTGATTTTAGTCTCTGATGCATGATTTTTTTTATTATTAATTGTTTTTGGCTTTTAACAAGCTGTCAGTAACTGTGAGTACTCTCAAATCGTATTTTCTTGTTAATTCGACCTGTTGATAATGTTTATAATACTTTTTTTGTTATTTTATATTTATATGGATCTTGTCTATATACCAGCTTTGATTAATTGGAATATCACCTCTTCTTACTACATTTTTATAAACTTCAAGATTTACCTGTATTTTTTTAAAACCGTTTTTTTTCTAAAGTGAATATTTTCAAAGGGTTAAATATTTCGCAGTGGTGTCTTGACATGGCTTTGTTTGGACTTGTTTGTTTGCTTTTTGGCCTTGAATGTTTGTCCCTAATATTTTATTAGCTGTGCATTTGCATTCAAATATCGCAGATCAAATTTATTCGTTTATAGTGTATTAATGTACGTGTTTTGATTGAGTTAAGCCTGCCAATTGAAGTTTAACCGTGTGTTTTTCTATGTTGTAATGTTATGCTATTGTTTCAGAAAAAGGGAGAAGGTTTGGATCCATTAAAACGTTTAATCCCGCTGCAAATGTTTGCACCTGTCTTAAGTCAGGAATCTGATATACAGTAGTTGTCGTTTGTTTATGTAATTTAGACGTGTTTCTCCTTTCTCGTTTTTTTTTATTTAATATAGATTAGACCGTTGGTTTTCCCGTTTGAATGGTTTTACACTAGTAATTTTGGGGCCCTTTATAGCTTGTTGTTCGGTGTGAGCCAAGGCTCCGTGTTGAAGGCCGTACATTTACCTATAATGGTTTACCTTTTTTAAAATTGTTATTTGGATGGAGAGTTGTCTCATTGGCACTCACACCACATCTTCCTATATATATCTGTTGCTTCGGAATTTGTTTGTAGACATAGTTTAGCTACGAATGGAAATCAGTTACATGTAACGGATAAAAAAATATTAGTTTTGAGTGGACAAATAAATATTAAAAAAATACTATATTGTGATAGTGTTAGCCATCACAGTGATTTTCTTTTTTTGGAATTTTATATTTTTGTAATACGGGATTTGTATTTACTTTATCAGTATTTTTAAGAGTATGCAGCTTGCTGTTCCATTCATTCAAAAGTCGTTTGCTCTGAGGAAGATGGTCTCGACACCTCATTTAGTATTATAATTTTCGATTATCATTTTGAAAAATTGAATAATCGTTAGCACTGTGTTATAAGTATTGTTCCCCTCTGGTTTTAAAAGTACATTTCTCAATAGATAAAATAATAGTTCCTATTTTGTGATATTTTAGGTTAGAATAGGCTTAAAATATTACTACACCAGTATGTGTTCGACTTCCCAATGTAGTGAGTAATAACATTAACGGTACCAATTTTCCTGTACCAGATTAGAGTTATTATCCACAATAAAAATGTTGATCCAGGGTTCAAGAAAAGGTGGCGTAATCGGCTGAGATTGTAACTTTTGTAACTGTTTTATGTCAAACAAAACTATTTTTTTCAAATGCCCTCTACTCTCCATGGATCCACCATTGTCACCATAATTTCAATTTTGAGATAACTGAAATGGACTGATTTGTTTATTTTTAATCAGAATAAAGATGACAGTATAGGTTTTAAAACATGGTCTTGCGTTTTACTCTCGCAAACTGAGTTTACCTGTAAATATAAAATAGATGGGTGTAACATGGAACAGCCAATATTGTGTACACAGTAGGAAAACTGTCATTATTCTGGTTGACGATATATAGGTAATCATACATGAATAATGCTTTTATTTTTCGGTGAGTACAGTAAACAACGAAAAGAATCGTGGACATAACTATACCATGGCTTATGAAACTGATAAATATTATTTGATTTAAAAGCTCAATATTTAAAGAATATGTGTGTTTATCACTTGAACACAAGGTTAGTAAGACAGCTTTAATGAATTAAAGACAATAAATGTAAGACCGGATATAACATTTGTGAGTCAATAAATACGTTTTTTTTTTTTTCACGTTATATTCAGTCATGTAATCGAGATGCAACAAATGGTTTAGAAGACCTACAGAACAGTCAAATCTACTTGACGATATATAGGTGAAATTGATTACGTGACTTATCGTTTTGATATAATAAGTCATGCAGTCGGAAAGTGACCCCGGTTTTACCCCATTTCTTAAAGCAACAATGGACGTCATGTGATTACCATATATGGGCATTTTTTTTTACCAAAAAAAGTGAAGCCCGTTTTTTGGAATTTGTAGTTTTTGCATGAATTTAAACTAATTTTCTTTCAAGTGAACATTCTTGAGTATATCAGAAATATATAACTCAACTCAATTATGGATTAAACTCATTTTTTTTCTCTCAAAATGTGTCTTCAAAGTCAAGGTGTTGACGAAAAAAATTGGTCACAGAAAATTAAAATCGTAATTTTCTTTCTTAACTTCTCGGGAAGCTATGCTGAATTTAAATTATGTTATGTAACATAACTTGGACTATGATATGTCAAATGTGTGCCACTTGATACGCTAAGATAAGCAAATGTGCCACTTCGATGTGTTGATACATTTCTGACGAAGCGGGGCCGACGGTAATTCACGAGTTACGTCCCTTTGTTTGACACTATCATGAACAAACTATTGTTATAACAAGCATATATGCTGTTATTTACATGTGGATAACATTAAAATAATCTTATTAAATATATTTTGATACTGTAAACATGTGCAAAAAAACTTTTCAAAACTCAGTCCCAATGAAATAGGCCCTATGTGTCCCTATGTGCCATAATAGGGATAATAATTTAATATTAATTTAATATTCAAAGAGTTAGTTCAATACTTATGTTTTGGTAAGTATTTTTACTGCTGTAATCAATTTATTTTAACACAGAAATATATTTCTACTCAATTAATACAAGGGATAGTCAAAATATCCATGAATAATGGATCAAGACAGGATTAAAATGATAAAAAACAGGAGTTCCTTTTCAATACTGATACCTGGTCCTACCTTTTTCATTTAAACTTAAAATAGATCATAATGAAAGTATTCTGAATGTAAAATCTTAATTATTTTAAATAAAAGGAAATTAGTTTGCTATCCTTGTATGAACAAACTAAATATTTTATTTAAAACAATAAATGTTGTCTCATTGATTTCCTGCAAGTTAGTTCTAATGAATGGACTCAAATTATAAAAAAACACACTAAACCAATAAATAAATAGTGGTAATCAAGAACTTGAAAATAAATAAGAACAGAAAAGACTCAGTAATATTTTTCTTCTACTTTTTTGTTTTTTTATGGTACAAACAGAACCCAAAACATGTCGAGCAGAATTGGTTGACCTTTCTGACAATCCTTTTAGCTTTTGTCAATGGCAGTCATTGCTTTTGACGGTGACACATTCATTCAAGAATTTAAAAAAAAATAATCTAGTGTTGCATTTCTAAAGTCGGTCGGTATATTTGATACATAATTAGACATAGTTCTGTTGGTTAATAACTTTGTTATTTTCAAGATGAAGTTATCGTGTAATTTAGATTTTTTTAAAACAATTACTAATCTGCTTGCATTAATAATAGTCTTTTATTTAACAGCAATATACATGTAGCTGATAGAATTTACATATACAAATATAATAGCATCAGTGAATATCTACATACGGGTTTATAATTACAAACAGTATCATTGCACCGGCGGAGAAAGACAGCAACTAATACAATTAATGGAATATGAGCATTATATTATGAATAACGAATCTGATCAGCTAAATAAAGGTATTTAGTATACCTAGAATGTTAAACTCTTTAATGTTATAAGCAGACAATAATTGTATGAATTTATAACAAGATGTTTTCTCCCAATGAAAAGGTTTTATATAAATTCAAAATATATATCACCTACTAAAGTATAATGGTATTTATTTTCAATCAGATTTTGATCACACATGTAACATAATCTGTTTTCTCTTTCAACATTACAAAATCTACAAGTTTCTATGTTAAGGCAGTGTGGTGGCAATCTGAATCTACAACGGCGTTTTGCATTTGTGCCGATCTGCATTTCATTTGCGCCGATTTTTCTTTCATTTGCGCCGATTTTTTCTTTCATTTGCGCCGTTTTTTTTCTTCATTTGCGCCGATTTTTTTACAGGTAAATTACAGGTGAAAAGATACAAGAAGATGTGGTATGAGTGCCAATGAGACAACTCTCTATCCCAGTCATGTTATTCTTAATTTATCATTCATCAACCTCTTCCGTTAGCCAGTTGTACAAATATTATGAATTTTCAAGCATAACATGTATATAACTGTTTTCCTCTGCTCACCACGGGGAGGTGGAAGTAGGATTTCGAGCAGGATGAATCAATATAAAACTATATATTTACATACTTTAAAATCAAGAAGTAAAAACCTAATATAAAAGCACTCTGTTAATGCTAAAACGAAGAACTATGAATCTATTTACAGCATTAAAATAAATAAAAAAAAAAAAACCGGAATACATTCAAATCATAAATCTGTTCTTGTCAAGTGTTTATAGGCAACACATCTAATATATTCCTTAATTGTGATTTCGTCTCTTCCATATTTGGCATAATTGTCGATAACGAGGTCCATCTTTTCTTGGTCTGGCTTACGTACTGATGCGGGCATTTCTAGACATACGTAACGGCCTGGATGTTCTTGATAACATCTATAAAAACATATAAGTTGGGGTGCAGCTGCTCAGAAATAAGGTGGAGAGAGTTACATTGTGCATGTATATGTACTTAGTCTGTAGGCTAAGAAAGAAGACATTTGTCATCAGAAGGAGCGTCAGACATATTGTCAAACGTGATGCAGTCATCGATTTCATTTTGGGGAAGGAATGGTAACCCGGAAAAATGGGATAGCCATTTACCAATGTTGCTTAATTTGTCTTTATACTCTGTGCTCAGACCATGTAAAAGTATTAACTTACCTGTAACTTACCTGTAAATCCAATTAGGAGAAAAAATAAAATCGGCACAAATGAAAAAATGAAATCGGCGCAAATGAAAGATAGAAAAATTTCAAAATCGGCGCAAATGTCATACGCCCATCTACAAATATATGACTGATAAAAATAACTTTTACTGGTTTTTGTAGAAAAATAATAATAAAGGGTCTGGATCATATATATATGATTATTTCTGTGAGTGTATTTTACATAAATTTGTAGTATCATTTAGTATAGATTTTTCAGCTGATCTGTAACAATTCCATCTTCATGTTCTGTATTAATACGCTAGATGTGTTCTCATTTCGACTTAGCTGTGAATTCCAGGTAAAAAAGATAAAAAATATACTAAGGCCAGATGGGAATTGAACTAAGGCGAAATGTGAATTTAGATAAAAATATTAAATAAACAAATTCAACCTCTGTGTTTTTATAGCATTTTAATTTATCATTTATATTTAACATTTAATTTGGGAATTGTTTCTCTTGAATTATTATTTTTAATAAAAGTGACAATTTTTATGATCTTAAAAGAAAAAAAATCCACAATAAAACATGAGTCAGTAGAAAAAGTTGCTTCTTTTATGCTCAATTTAATATAAGTTTCAATTGTATAAATTTTATGCAATTAGAAAGTTCTTAATAATCAGTCAATTATCCTAACATTGTGCAACACAAAGAGTTAAAAAAAGAAAGAAAAAAGTGTATTCCCACAAACTTGTTTACATATATTACAGAAACTTTAATAAAATAAATAAAATAATATTTTTTTTTTAAATTGTGTTATTATAATTATATATAATAAAGATGATACATGTAAAAATACCCGAAAAAAAGAAGATGTGGTATAATTTCCAATGAGACAACTCTCCACAAGAGACCAAAATGACACAGATATCAACAACTACAGGTCAACATACAGCCATAAACAATCAGCAAAGCCCATACTGCATGGTCAGCTATAAATGGCCCCGAAATGACAGTGTAAAACAATCCAAACAAGAAAACTAACAGCCTTATTTATATACAAATAATGAACGAAAAACAAATATGTAACACATAAACAAACGACAACCACTTAATTATATGGTATACTATGTCAAGCTTGGTCCAAATTATATACGATTCTTCGATCTCCTGGAAAACATCGCCAACCAACATATTAACCTCAGTATGGTGATGCAGCATCTTACATCCTCAAACTTAGAAACTAAATGAACTTTGAACATTCAAATGTGTACATCAGTGCCTTGTTTTTAACAATATGAACTATATGGAAATAATTCTTATGTTATACGTATTAGTGTTTTTTTCTCCTACTATTATTTATAACCTGTACATTTTCTATATTAGTATGCAAATTTAGAATTGGGGTTTGTATTCAGTGCTGATTCAGAGATGAAATATTTGTAAGATAAATTTATTTATTCATTGAAATATGAAATATCCATAAACAATTTGTCATATCTGATAAGACTTTATTTACAAAATATAACACATTGAGTAAAAAAATCAGAAAAAGAAGAGCAGCTATAAAAAAGAATTTAAAAAGTGGGACACCAAACAAAAATAATATTTCATGGTAGAATTTGACATCAAAATAACAAATAATAACTAATTGCAATACAAACAAAACATAACTTAATTACAATGTTTACAGAAGCTCCTATTTAGCCTTAGTTAATTCTTATGTACCTGAAAATTTGTACTAAGGCAAACTGGGATTTATTTTATATAATTATTTTGACAGATAAGGCGAAATGAGAAAAAACCGATTAAAACTGACGAGGAAAGGTAACACCCAGCCATCGAAAGCTTTATTATTGTGAAGCCTAGGTGGGGGAGTGGTCTAGCGTGTCGGATAATCATACAATGACGGGAATATATATATATATATATATATATATATATATATATATATATATATATATATATATATATATATATAATTGACACTTTGATGGTGAAAGAACATTCATATCACTTACAAAATTACCTATTATCCTTTCATTCTACAATTTCTAGCAAACAAAAATCAATATTAATAACATTTTGGTGTAATCATATTAACCATAACGAAACGATATGTTTCTTATTTCACATGCTCAATTTTGTTTGTCTCGGGTCTTTAAATTGATCTGTCTAACATTTCTTGGTAGCGAGAATGTAAAATACAGTTATATATTTTCAATAATTTACACCAATATTTAAGCATTCTGCAACATCTCTATATGTAGAACAGGTACCTAACTCTTATATATATAGTTAACTGTAGATGTTTTACCTTTCAATATATGTTCTAACAAACTAAACAGAACTTTCTCAATATTTTCGCCTTTGTGATGTCCCAACACTTCACAACTATAATTCAATATACTATATACATATGTGTCAAAACGAGATATATAATTTCACGGTTAAAACCATATTTTCAGATATTTTACTATATAAATAAAATAATGCTTTTATACCATTGTTTGTAAACATTATCTGTGTATGTACAAAGTTACCATTGTATTTAAAAAGTATGCCAAGATATGTAAATTCATCACATAATTTCCACACTATTTAAGTACCACATTTTCAGTCACTTTAACAAGGCCTCTACTTCTTTACACAACAATTTTGGTTTTAGACAAGTAAATATCAAAAACATACTATCTAGAATATAGCTCTACAAAGTCTATCGTCTTTTTTAAACCATCAATAGTTTTATTAGATAAAACTGTATCACTTTTTTCGTCTACAAATGACTCCTCAGTGACGCTCGAATAATTAAAATGACAAATAAAGAAGCCAGTTGAGGAACCATAATTCAAAAAGTTTTATTTGGATTTTTTTCCAAATATAGCTGAGCCTAAGGTAATATATTCCTAGGGTAGAAAATCGGTAGTATTTTGAACAATCCAATTTTTTGTTCAGTTACTTTATGATTTTGACGATACTGATGATGATACTCATAATTCATGTCAACACGGTATACTACTGTTGCCTTTATTTATTAATGTCAACACAAAAGTGCTAACTACTATGCTGATGATACCCTCGTACTTAAATGGGGAATCTGTGTGATCAAACATCTTTGTTGTCCCTTGATATGTTTTGCATTTTTATTTTCAAAATTTCATTCATCTTAAAAATTTATTTTAGTTTTCATTTCAAAACACATGATTATTTTAGAAATTATTCATGGCAGCCGTAGATTTTTTTCTTCGTTCAACCATGGATTTGGCATTTATATTATTTTTTTTTATCCGAGCGAAATCTTATATCTATTTCTAAGTTCTGATGGTTGTAGCAAATATATTTTAGCCGTGAAAACAGTTGCAACTTTTACAAGAATTAATAGTTATATTGGTATGTACAGTTACTAAACGTAGCAACAATATATTATGATTTTCCCGAGTGGACGGGAAAAATCGGATAACTAATTTGCATAATCAATTTCGCCTACAATACAATTTTACCCCAAACTCTTAAACTTCACAGAAAGATTGCAAGGATACTGAAGTCGTGCACATGCTATAATGGAGTGAATTTCATATTTTTTTGTCAATTTTCACCCCAATTTTTAAAAATATGGTAACAGTCTGGTTTATACTCCAAATTAGAAATTCAAAAAGAGGTAATTACAATGCTCAAAACTCTTGAACTTCGTAATTTGTTTGTTATTTTTGACTTGTCATTGATGAGTTTTTTGTAGGCGAAACGAATATCTTGCGAATAAAATGTTTCTGATATTGGTATATATGATGAATTTATTTACAGTTTAATTTAATGTCTTATTGATATGAAAAATTGATCTTTATATGTATAGACGTGTTCGACCATTTGAAAAACACCTGACATCATATCAATTCGCCCTCAGGCCCGTAGCCAGGAATTTCCAAAGGGGGGTTATTTGGCCTCAAAAACTTGACTTTAATAGTCACAATTCGAACAGAACGTTGACTTTAACAATCATTATTCGTTTTCAAGGGGGGGGGGGGGGGTTCGTCCGAACCCCCCGAACCCCCCTGGCTACGGGTATGGCCATGTTGGTTATATTGAACTATAAATAAATTTGGTGTATTTACTGTCTTCTGATTGGTTAAAAGATTTAGTTTTATTTTCAATGTTATCAATTTTTATGAAGACACGACCACTCTAACGTTGTGTATTCATACGCAAACATCTGTGTACGTTGTTATTCGTATCAATATATATCTTTGAGCCTAATTTTTGATAGAAATTTATTTATAATGAATGGCAATAATTTATTTTGAATTTATTGAACCATAAAATTAATTTTTGACTCTTCACATTTAACATAATCCGCTTCGCCTCCTTAGTTTCTAGCGATAATTTTTCCATCTCAAGCTTTTGTACTATATATGACCATAGATAGGTATTTTGTTTACTAGTACACATTTTGTTGATATTTTGTTTATGTAAACACAAGCTAATTTTCAGTACTGTCCAATGTACACCTCTCGAGACGATTTTCCTGAACATTAGGGTTTGGACACAGGTTTCCATATCGACTTAGGTAACTTGGTTGTTGGTTTTCCCTGGCCGGCGGGTTCGTTTATGACAGAGTATTTCTTCAATTCGTATTGAAAGCTTGAACATTGTTTATATGTATACGATATTATATGCATAAATATTATGTGTATTAATGATAGATTATAATAAAATCCGGTGTCCTTCTAGTCTTGTGGGCGATCGACAATTGTAAAATTGTGCTTGATATATTTGTTTGCCAAATATAAATATAGTGTGTACACTCAATTTGCAAGAATAAAACCCGCATTTCACGTAGATTAAGTTATAAAAACCAATACGGTTATCTTTATTCTAATGAAAAATAAACAAATCAGCCACTTTCAGTAATCATACGGCATAAAATGTCATAAAACAAAAATGCTATCCAACATGAAAATATTTTGGTGACATTGGTGGATTCAGAGAGGGGGTGTAGAGGGGATTTGAAAAAAAATGTTATTGTTTGACATTGAATAGTAAAAATAAATTTACAATCTCGGCCGATTACGACACCTCTTTTCGAACCCTGGATCAACATTTTTATTGTGGATAAAAACTCTTTTTCATAACATTGGGAAGTCAAACACAGAACGGTGTAGTAATATATGAAGCCTGCATGTTCTAACCTAAAATATCACAGAAATAGGAACTATTATTTTATCTATTGAGAAATGCACTTTTAAAACCCGAGGTGAACAAAACAAATAACACAGTGCAAACGATCATACAATATTTTAAAATTATAAGGGTATACTGAAGAAAGTAATAATACCAAATGAGGTGTCGAGACCATTCTTCTAAGAGCAAACGACTTTTAAGTGAAGGGAACAGCAAGCTGCATTCTTTTAAAACAAAAGATGATAAAGTAAATGCAATCGATCATTAAGGTCCTCTTTCAGAAATGTTGGGTGGCAATTTATCCCGTAATATAAAAATATGACATTCCAAAAAAAAAAAATCACTCTGATGGCTAACAGTTTCAGAATATAGTATTTTGAAATACTTATTTGTTCACTCTTATCTACGATTTTTCTTTGTCGATAAAGTGTTGCTGGTTTTCCATTCGCAGCTAACTTAACTTTCATCGGTTTACAAACAAGTTCCGAAGCAAGATTGTTGGTTCTCCGAACTTTCCCGAAGTTATGCGTTTAATTGCCGAGATCTTGCTTGGAAGTTGTGTCAACATAGTTGCATACCTGCCAACTTTTGAAAATGGCCATGGGGGTTTTTGTGCGCGGCACCATTTTTGAGGGTAGAATTTTTCGCGCCATTTTTTCGTGTGATGATTTGGCTCCTAAAAGTGGCTGACATACTTCTTTTTATAGGATGATAGTTGAAGATGCTGTTATATTAACCCATCATTTTTAAATTGTTTGATTGTTGTATTCTTTTTGTTGAGATAAACACCAGTAAGATGACTTTTTGTTTGTCTGATATATTGTCAAGAATGGTCGGCGTTGTTAAATAATTTCTTTCTATCGTCCAAAATCGTGACGGTTTCATTACAGTTACCATATCGAGAACAGTTTTAAATTACATCATCACTGATGTGACTGTCTTGAAACAGCTGAGCAACGAACTGTCAGTCTGTTGGTCAATAACTCTGTCTTCAAACATCTACAATGTTTAACTGCACATCTATGATAGTGCAGGCAAAACATTTCAATCAATCAGGGCTTACTTATTTGGCTTTTCAACTTTTTTGTATTGAAGCATCACTGATGAGTCTTGTGTAGACGAAACGTGCGTTTGGTGCAAATAAAAACTTTTAATTCTGGTATCTGTGATTAGTTTATTACCAGTATCAGATAGGTGTAACTGTATGGTCTATTTTAAACACATAGCATTCGATATCAGTCATTGAAAACTTATTCGCATCACTTGAAATATCCTTGATGGCGTTTATCAAAAGAAGTCCCTTCAACTGTTGTTTTTACGAAATTTATTCCACAGAAAACAGCGTAGCAGAACCAAACGTAATGTTGATCTATGGCTCATCATAGTATTCTCACATACAAAAAATCAGCTTAAAAATACAAAATTGGAAAACTGAAATCATTCTATTTGTTGTAAACAATACAATATACATTTACATGAATAAAAGAACAAGTCAACGAGAAGATGTTAGCTCCGATAGGAATGTCAATCGTCTGCTGAAAAACAAATATGTTGTTAAAATTCAAGCTGATGATCTTGATTATGTCAATTTGATTTCAGAGAAATTTTTGTTTGTATCAACATTAAATATACCTAAAACACGATACCAATTTCGACGTTGGTTATCTCAAAATTACTTTCGAAAAATTATTTTAATTAGAACATCAAAAACCTACTGTGACAAAAATGCAGTTTAGGCATAAGACAACGTTTGTAATTTATCGTTGAATTATTATCTATAATTAATTACCCGTTTGAACAATGCGTTAACGAAAAATACATATAAAATCATTCTTTTATCCTTGGTTGTTATGAAACGCGTTAATTGTTGCTAGGGTGCTCTCTTCGAGGTCCGCGAGGTGGTATATATAAAGACATAGTGCAAGTCGCTCATTTGATATGTGGCCGTTGATGTTAAAACATCGAGAAGAAAATACCAGCAAATAAAGAAGTTAGAATTCAGAATTTTGTAAACCTAGTTGAATTGAAAGCGTTGTGGTTTTGAAGCAAGCGGTTTTTAAAGTCTTTACGATTGTTGTAAGCTACCGGGTTGTTCCGATACTGTAATTTCCCTCGGGAATGGTCGCAGTCCCTCGAACAGGTGGTTTGTAATAGTCTGGTGACTTTTGTGCTTCGGAGACTAAGTATTACAATTATTGCAAGCTACCGGGTTGTTCCGAAACTGTAATTTCCTTCGGGAATGGTCGTAGTCCCTCGAACAGATAGCCTGTAATAATCTGGTGACTTAGGTGTTCCGGAGACTAGGTGCTTCAAAACTAGTTGTCCCAGGAACTAGGTGCTTCAGAGACTAGTCATTTCAGGACTAGGTGTTTTAGAGACTGGGTGTCTCAGGACTAGGTGTTTCAGGAACCTAGGATTTTTGAAGCTTGTTCTTAAGTTTAATATAATTGTTTTGTCAAATCAGTTGGGACCTCGGAGGCAGTAAAAGGATCAAGGATAAATTGAGGTTATAGTTTTTAGACTACTTTTTGATATAAAGTTATTTGTGTAAATAGTGTTATTTCTTTATTAAGTTTAAAAACTGGTCTTGTAGTTTTTAAGAAAAGCATCGATCCAAGTTGTAGTTAGGTTTTCGAGTTAATTAAAAGATTGATATTGGAGTATCTCCGATTCTGTGAAAACAAATACGAACATATAGTTCATAAGCCAAACACGTTACACTACAACCAAAACGGTCGCAAAACAAACATAAACAGTACGTTTGGCCACTTGAACTGAATTAGTCATCATATTGTGATATATAGATCAAACTTTCTCAATTTCTCATACTAAGATATTGCCATCAACAACAATCCTTTAATCAACTCCAGATTTGAGATGGTATTGTTTCGATGACTATATAGACCAAATTTACATAAGAAGATCATTAAAGAATAATGATACAATATTTCATCATGGCAGCCCCAAAAGTGTGGAGACTGAGAGAACATGATATAAACACACAAGAGAGCCATTCTCCATACACAATAATGGTTATTGTTTGATAAATTCACACACATAATGAAATGGTTTGGTACAAGTACCATCACCCCAAGCGTATCCATAACCCTTCCAGTATAAGAGACATCTTTGTATGTTCGGGTAGTCTTTTAGGCCGAAGTCACTGTATGTCATCGGTTGGTCTTGATTACTGATCCACTCAAAATTTCCATTCATTTTGAAATTGTAGCCTCCAATCCAGTAGCCTTGAACTGAAAACAAGAACCGATTAAGTAATTATAGAAATGGCACTGACGATAAAAGTTTGGTGTGTGTGATTTTTTTCTTGGGACAAACATTTGTTTTCGACCTAATTTAAAAACGTTTCTTCTCATATCTTTAATACAAGAATTCAAGAATAGATTTTTTATAAAATTAATGTTGTATTTTTTTTTCTTAATCTTTAATGCAACTTGAAAGACTTTTAATGCCTTTTCTGAAATATTTTATTAAAAGAAATTAAGCAACGAATAATTTATTCAAAAACAACTACATTCTGACGAAAGCCCATTTCAACTGATTTTTAAAGTGAATGTGTATAGCTGTCTCTAATTTCATACGTTTGAGCGAATAATTCTTATATAATTTGAAAAGAATTGAAATTAAACGAAATTCAATTATGAGTATTATAATATTTCTGCAATTATGTATTTTCCTATTTCTCTCGGAATTTATCCGTTTGATTTGTTTTTTGCATTGCTCTTCAAATCCCAGGAAATTGGTACGAACCCGAGGGTTTAAAATGTCAAGACTCCCAGTTACATATTGTAATTACCCAAATGTAACTCTCAAACGGCAGCAGTATTCAGCAGGTTTGATAATTTACTTGACAAGCAACGGACGTAGCATCGTAATAGATCTTGCGCCTTAATAATACAAATGCCTCCATGTGGCTTCCATTTCTGTATATGTAGCATACATGTATACATCATAACAATAAATAATTTGCCATTTTTCGTGTAAAGTTCATTCAATAGGTAAGTTTTGTATTAAATCTATTAAATATGAACGAAAATTCCAGTAAATTGCATATCATAGGTTGACAATCAACCGTTGTACGTAAAGATAAGTAGGTTTATCATATACTTATATAAATAAATGGTCTAAACGTACCCCTTGATAAAGCTGTAATTTGTACATAACCTATCCATTAAATAAGAAGTATTTTCTTAGCCGTGTGATATGATTTTCGTTATCACCTGTTTCCAGTTATTATATCGCATGTCTTCCTGTAACTTTATTGCATGGTATTTCGACGTCACCCGTCAAATTTCGGAAAATACACGTGCAACTCAATGGCACGTGCTTAGTGAAATACATAAGGGACGACATCAAAAGTTCAATGTAGGATAAAAAACTTAATTCACATAGTTTTTCCACTGACCCCCCCCCCCCACCCCCCCTCTTAACTTAATTTGGTAAAAATTGATTTACCAATAGGGATATATGTAAAAATCGATTTTAGATATACAAAACTTGCAGAATTTTAACCCCCCACCCCCAAACTATTTGATTTAAGTTTTTTATCCTACATCGATCTTTTGATGTCGTCCCTAATAAAGTAGGATAAAGAAAAACGATATTTAGAAATCGGAATGTATCTTTTAAAAAATGCAAAACAAATCATACCATAAATGGACTCCGTTTTGGAAGTTTTGAAAACAGTTATTGTCTGTATGTCTTCTGCTGAAGCATATGATTATAAGAACATATCGACCATGGCTGATAAGGGATTTGATGGGGAAAATGCCATGTTATAATTTAAATATATATATTTAGACTCGTTTATATTTTCCCCTTTGGGCTTGTATCATATTTTCCCTCCGGTTTATATGATCCGTTCATCCTATATTGACTCTTAAAATTCAAGAGTCTATCTGAAATTGAGGGTAAATTATATGGCCTTCCAAATACCGTTTTCATCCCTAACATCACTGAAGAGACATATATATTGTCGAAATCTAGATCTGATGTACAAAAATATATTGACACCTTGTATTTGTGGCATAACATCTTGGCCACAAGTTTCTCGTTTTCTGTTTAGTATTAAATTTATATTAAGATCCATTTTGTTACATGTCGTGATCAATTTTATTTGGCAATCGCCAATGGCAGTCAACAGGGTTTAAGAACATCAGTTGTTCGACCTGTTAGTCAAATGCGTTTGTTTAAATATACTTTTTCACTTTTTTGGTCTTTTGGAAAATGTTGTTTGTGCTGTATTTAGACCCTTTTACAACAAAATTTGTTTTACATGCACATGTATAAAAATTGCGGATATTTTTCAACGCAATCATAGGTTTAAACGTAGTTTTCAATTTAGACTCGTTTATATATTGAAGATAACACTGAAATCGCTACCAAAATAAAAAGAATTTTTTTATATTTGAAATCCAACAAATGAAAGTCTTTAAAGTTCTGTTATTGTAGGAGAAAAAAAATCGGTATATGACTGACTATCTTGCTTTGTGTGTGCTACATGTAACTTGACGATATTAGAAAAATAAGCCTTTGGTCATACTAAACGTTTGGTAGATTTTGTCAAGCTAAAAAAAATATTGACGATCAAACTGTGATACTGTATCGCATGTGGCAGAATTCTTCCAAAAATCATCATCAATAAGATAAGTCGGTTAACATTGTAAGCAAGAGAACGATGAAACTACTTAGAAAATGGAGAGATTAGAAACCAATTTTATCTGTTTTGATTAAACCTATTCTATGGTATCAGAAAGTACCATTATTTCATCGTTGCTCATGATAAATCAGAAATTAATTTTACAACAAAAAGAAATGAACAAAATAAAAAGAAATAGATAATCTTCGAATTCATCGTCCTTTATAATAGTTCGATAAGTTGGATCGTCCTGTAGTTATTCCTGCAGCCATAATTGCACGTGTTAGGTAGGAACATCTATATTAAAAAAAATCGTCCATATGCTAGGAAGGAATATCAGGCTACATTTTGTCAAGTACCAGGAGAAGAGTAAAGTAGTAAATTGCTGCAAACTTAAATCGACGTCAAAGTGTATGATTCCAACGTTACGTTGAATTTTACGTTAGAACACATTTCATGTGTTACCAAAATTGAAATTTCTCAACTAATTTTTCACCGATCGTTTTCAAATTTTTTACATTGAGTTGGCAAAAGTATTTTCTGTTTAATTAATAAAAAATCTGGTAACTCATAATTTTTGCCATAAGGGTCGTTTTTGCTTGTCGGGTGTCATATATATATATATCATTTCAATAGAAATCTGTAATAAAGCACAAAGTTTCTTTTAGGCCACACCAATTTGATTCCTTGTTCGACGGACCCGCCCGCACCTATTTTTTTCAAAACAGAATTTTTTTATTTTTTTTATATTCCCGCTTCCCGCATCCGGAAATGTAATCATGTCCATTTCCCGCACCGTTTTTTTTTGTAAATATTAAAAAAAGAACAAAAAATTGGTTACTTTCCCCCTTACTTATATTCCCTATTAAAAAATGTTCGTTTTTAGAATTAAGTACAAAGAACTTCTGAAGGATTTGTCTTCAACTACAATTATATTGTATGCTGGCGAAACAAAACTATCCGTAGCCGCTGCATGTTTATGCACCTGTCCTGATTGATTCAGGGGCCTGTCGGTCAGCACTTATCGTTTGTTGATGTTGTTCATTGGTATTTTCCCGTTTGGATATACATGATATATAAATTAGACCGTTGGTTTTCCTCTTCGAATTGTGTACGCTAATAATTTTGGGGTCCTTTATAGCCTACTGTTTGGTCTGTATCAAAGCCCTGTGTAAAAGGCCGTACTTTGACCTGTGTTTGTTATTATCAGGTTGAGAACAACCCTCCCTCAGACAAGGGGTCATTTTACTGATGTAGAAAAGAAAATAGAAATACCAAGGATTTGTATAGTTCTTCTATACAAACCTTTTAAACTTAGAATTTTGTACTCAAAAAGAGGAGAGTTACATCCTATTTTAAACAACTTTTCTAAAAGAGGTCCACTTATTTTGAATAATATTAAACTGTTAAAGTAAATGTGTTAACATGGTTAAAGTCCAGGAATATTACAAAATTCTTGGACATGTTTTGACCATTTAATACCAGATAGATATATAGTTCTTTGACAAAATATGAGCCTTTTGTACAAACAAATATATTATAACTTATATTGATCCCTCATAAAACATGTAAAAGGGATATTTATAACATTAAGGGGTTGTCCCCAAACTGATTATGACTTGGAAGGAGAATTGTCTCATTGTCAGTCACACATACATAACCCAGATTTAATTATTTCTTGGTGAACAGGGAAAAAATACTTCAGAAATTAAAGAAATGTCAAAGTACAAGTGATAAATCAAGCTTTAATATTGTCAAAACCTACTATTTTATGTTTACAAAAAAAAATTATAATCGCTCGCCTTTACTTTTCAAGCTTCGCCTCAAAAATTTGCAAATTAAATATTTTTTTTATTAAAATTTTCAAATCGCTCGCTCGCCCCAAATTTTGGAGTCCAAAAATCCGTAGAACAAGAAATTAAATTGGTGTGGCCTTAGTTTATTAGTACATAAACATTTCTTGTCTGGGCAATAAGACAAATCTGCTCTCTTAATTTAATTTCATATATTTTTTTTACATTCCAAAAGAAAAATAAAAAGCTTTCATCTGGTACCAAAAGTACTAAAATATTTTACTTAAATGTAAAGTACATTTTGTAACTTCTATGCGTAGGAACCATTTTATTCAAAATAGGTCATTCTTTTCTGTATGTTTTTTTGACCGGGACCGAATTAGTGGTTCTATCACATTGAGGCCGTATGCTCACCCCTGTATTCTTACATCTGCGTCATTTGTCCAGGGGCGGATGCAGGAATTTTCGAAAGGGGGGGTGCTAACCCAGGGCACCCAGTTCAAAAGGGGGGGGGGGGGTGCAAAACATATGTCCCGATACAAATGCATTGATCGGCAAAAATAAAGGGGGGGGTGCGCACCCCCGGAACCCCCCCCTCTGGATCCGCCACTGTTTGTCTAAGGAAGGAAAGTGGTCTCATTAGTAATCATACCACATATTCTTATTTTTATATTGTAGACAGGTATGTTGACCATACTAACCTCCTGTAGCCCTCGTCTGCAGCTCAGTTTTAATGAAATTGTTTTCCTGTGGCGTTTCAGCTTCAAGCAGTTTACCTCCTAAGCATTCACAGCTTGTCTGTTGGCGGAACAATATATAAGGATAAAAGACAGATTATATAAATATGGCTTAATTTTCGCGTGGTTTGGAATTTTTATATACTGTTGTGTAATGTTCATATGATATTTTGGTAAATGTCATCAAAAAAGAACCAGAAACGGTACGTTGTTTGGTTATATAAAAATTTATTATGTTTATTCTTGGCCTTTGACATTAATTATTTTATATTATATAATATGTATTATTAACGCCCCGGAAAAACAGCAGTACTTAGTACACATAATTAGTTTTCCAATGATAGATGATAAAACAGTATGTTTGATGGTGCTTAAAGTCCTTAAAACTAAGAGGCTTTTGTAAACAGTCACTCGCTTATTATTTACACCGCTGTCCCAGGATAATGGGAGGGGTCCACAACAAATATTGTTTAACACTACCGTATTCTGTATAGGCCTGTTCTTGTTCAGGAGCCTGCAGTTCAGCATGTTGTTGTCGTTTGTTGCTATATCAGGCCGTCGGTTTCACATTCTTATTGTTTCACGTTTTTCATTTCGGGACGTTTTATAGTTTACTATGCAATATTATACAGTATGGTGTTTTCTCGCCGTTGAGGACCATACGGTGACCTAGATAGATTTGTTAACCACTACGTCATGTTGGTCTCTAGTGAAGAATTGTTCCACTGTTTATCATCACGTACCGGTTGTAAATGTATATGATATACTAAGTAAATAAAAAAATGATGACATTAAGTTTGGTCGCGTTCTAAGTGGACCACACAACAAATATTACCAAGCTATGTTTAAAAATACTGTAATAACAGATAGTCATATTACAAGACAGATCCCAACATCGTATAAAACGCATCACTGGCTGTATTTACAATTAGCTAATAAAGAATTCAAACAAACTACAAATTTGTCTTTGTTTCTTCAGATAGGTAGATGGGTAGTTTGAATACCATTGATGATAAATCCATTTTGTATAACAATGCAAAAGAGGAAACGTCTAAGCACTGAAAATATCAAAGATTGTCATTCCATGCATACATGTACTACTGAGCTTACCTTAGCGTCATCCCATGGTTTATAATCCTCGATAATTTTGTAATACGACGATCCATAGCTCATACAACCAGTACATAGCGATGCTGTTATTTCTAAATGAAAAGAATTAAAAAGAAAGAAAATATTAAAAAAAAAAGAAAGGGCCTGTGTCGCTCACTTTGGTTTATGTGCATATTAAACAAAGAACACAGATGGATTCATGACAAAAAAAAAACCATTGTTTTGGTGTTGGTTATGAGTTTGTAGATCTTACTTTATTGAACATTCTTGCTGCTTACAATTATCTCTATCTATAATGAACTTGGCCCAGAAGTGACAGTGGAAAATATTTTGTAAAAATTTCAAAATTTTACAAAATATTTAAAAATTGTTTAAAATTGACTATTAAGGGCAATAACTCCTTAAGGGGTCAATTGACCATTTTGGTCAAGTTGACTTATTTGTAGTTCTTACTTTACTGTACATTATTGCTGTTTCTAGTTTATCTCTATCTATAATAATAATATTCAAGATAATAACCAAAAGCTGCAAAATTTTCTTAAAATTACCAATTCAGGGGCAGTAACCCAACAAAAAGTTGCCTGATTGGTCTGAAAATTTTAGGGCAAATAGATCTTGACCTATTGAACAATTTTATCCGCATCAGATTTGTTCTTAGTGCATTGGTTTCAGAGATATAAGCCATATATATATATATATGTACTATTTTTTGCCATGTCGACCATCTTGGTTTGCAGGCACAATGACGGACACATTTTAAACTATATACCCTAATGATTATTGCGGACAAGTTTGGTTCAATTTGTCTTAGTAGTTTCAGAGGAGAAATTTTTTGTAAAAGATTACATAAAGGAGAAGGTTTACGAAGGGTTGAAATTGGCCCTAAATTTTTTATGTTTTTTAAATCCAGCCAAAAACTTACAAATTTCACGTAGAAATACTTGTGATAATACTATTAAGACAAAAATATATTTTTTGGCACTTACCTTTACAATTTTTAAAGCTATGACCCCTTAAGTAAACATTATTTGTATTTTAGGGTCAATTTTGGTACTTTTTTGCCATAATTTTAATTGTTTTTGGCATAATTAACTTTGGCCGCCATCCACGATCCAAAAAGTTTTTATATTAATGATAAATTCTGTATCAAAATTAGAATCTTTTGGTCAGAACATATTTTGAATCGTAGGTGGCGGTCCAGGTGTTTCTAAAGCTTTTAGGTCTGAAACAAAATGTCCAAAATGGGCGGTCATGTTGACTTAGAATTAATTGCATAACAGTGTGGTCGACAGTAAAACGTTTGTAGGTTGTAACTTGTTTGTCAACGGCTATGATTTTATGCTCACCCAGTCTGTCAGAGGCCTTCCAGTGGGGATTGAAATATTCACTTGTTACACATTCCGATACATAAAATGAAACTTTCTTTTTACAAAGCTTGAAAGGAATTTGTTTTAAATATTTATTATAATCATCACATACAACCGTGTCATTTATAAGAATAATAATGTTCAGAGATGATATTATTTAATAATAATAAAAAAATAGGTTTATCCATTGTAAAAAAAACTATTAAGTTGATGGGGTTAATTCACAAAATATCTCATTGATTAAGAGCACAACTACTTCTACGGTGTGATCATTTAAGAATGGCCTACTATTTATTCAATGCGTATACATGTGGGTTTTGTTTGTGAAGAGTTCTGGATAATTAAAAAATCATTTGATTTCTTTGTTTAATACCATAAAACGTTTCATTCTTTCAGATATTTGTCACTTTGCCTTATCTTCAAGTCCAACACAATTTCTCACGTTTCTTACAAAACTTATATTCTTGTGATGTATTCTTTTGTTGAAAAAAAAATGTATAGATATAGATAGATATAGGAAGATGTGGTATGAGTGCCAATGAGACAACTCTCCTCCCAAGTAATAATTCATAAAAGTAAACCATTATAGGTCAAGGTACGACCTGCAACACGGAGCCTTGGCTCACACCGAACAGCAAGTTATAGAGGGCACCAAAACTACTAGTGTAAAACCATTCAAACGGGAAAACCAACGAGAAACGAAAAACACATATGAACTACATAAACAGACGACATCATGCATTGTAACTTTTAAAGCCAATTAAGTAAAAAAAATAATCTGAAAAATAATCTGAAAGAACGTTCGATATCATATTAGGAAAATTGATGGTCAAACCATAACAAAAAATCAAGTAAAGAATTTTAAGTATTCAACCTTTATAGCTTGCTGTTCGGTGTGAGCCAAGACTCCGTGTTGAAGGCCATTTATATTTATTTTCAAATAACAAAGGTTATTCCTGATTAGTATTTTTAATTATTTTATTTAGGCGTTTAGAACCTTTGGTGACCTCACAGTTTAAATTTCTATGATAAGTACGTCGTGAGCAGTGGGCATTACAGACGAACGTTCACCTAATTTTCCCCAGTCAATGAATGGCCATAGCTACACTGTTATGAATTTCATTCTATTTGTAGATCTGACTTTGCTGAACATTATTGCTGTGTGCAGTTTACATCTATCTATAATAGTATTCAAGATAATAACCAAAAAACGGCAAAATTTCCTTACAATTACCAATTCAGGGGCAGCAATATAATAACGGGTTGTCCCATTCATCTGAAAATTTCAGGGCAGACAGATATTGACCTGATAAACAATTCAACCCCACGTCAAATTGCTCTTAATGCGTTGGTTTCGGAGATATAAGCTAAAATCTACATTTTACCCCGATGTTCTATTTTAGGCCATGATGGCCATCTTGGTTGGTTGACCGAGTCAACGGACACATTTATTAAACTAGATACCCCAATGATGATTGTGGCCAAGATCGTACATTTTTTTTGTCGTGGAAGATATTAAAAATGGTTGTCGTGGCACTGTCCTGCAAAATGTCAAAAAAATTAGGTCAAGTGGTCGCACCAGCTACGACATGTCCATGGTAGTTCCACGATGGGTACACGACAGAAAAAAAATATAATTGTACTGTCGTGGGTTTGTCGCAAATCGGTCGTGCGACAGTCGTAGTTAATCGTGAGGTTTTTTTTCCAGGTTTTCATATCATGAGATGCGCGTGTTACTGTTGTGTCACTGTCATACGACTCTCGCACAACAGTTGTAGGTCACTCGCGCGTGTGACTCCGAACTACTAGCATATAAAGAAGATCCGGTTTATTGTGTGCCATTTGCCATTTGCGTTCAATATAGTTCAGTGTCGTTAAAAGTTCGGTTCAAGTAAACGACGTTTTTCGTATTACTAGTAGTTTATAATCTTTATATTATAATTGTTCAGCGAATTTAAACCAGGATGTTGATGGTTCCTATACTGTTCACGGGCTGGCGTTTCCAGGATATTTGAAAGACGGGGCGTCGAATGAATTGTTTCGCCGAGAGGAGCGAGTCGACATGTTTTGGACGTTTTTCTTTGATATTGTGAAATGCACTTATATTACGGTTCCTGATTTGGAGCATGTATATTTTATAGTTAAAGCGACATATATATCATGGTTATACATTTTTTATGCCGAAGTCTCTCCATTTATTGTCTATGATATTAAAATAATTGGATAAATCTTAACAGCAGTAGACCAATAACGAGAAATTGGAAATTCTGGTGTATAAGGCGTAACTTAACATTTCAATACTTCTCGGCCAGAATTTTATGAACGGGAGGCATAATTAGTGTTGCCCTGGTAGAGGGTTCATTGGGAAGCTTCGAAGCTCTTGGATTTCAACAATTTAACATCAAGCTATGAAGTAGACAGAATGATAATTATGTCTTTACTTTAGATAAAATTAAAGTTTTGTTGAACGACACACAAAAGTGAGATGATACTAGACAAACAAACACTAAAATAAAATGTTCTTTCGTTCTAAATAGTTTATGCTTTAATGTTTGAATAATACATGATTGAATAAGAAAAAATAGCGTCATTGCACTACAGAACTAAATTAAAGCAATTATGTCACTGTCTAGTTCCGATATAGGTAGTATATGGTAAAAAATTGAATATGGTGCTTGAACTTCATGACAAAATGTAGGTCAATGTCACTTAGTTACTCACTAATGGATATCGAAACAATATGATACTACCAAAGGCTATCCAGATGGGAAGTAAAAATCCTATACCAACATACATCTTACCAGTATAAGTGTACCTAAACATTAAACCTAAGATGAGCACAGAAATACTGACGGACTCTCATTGTCAATGCATGGTTTCACTATAGAGTGGATTCATCAGAACCATTTTACTCGGATATGGCTTAATAGTCAATTATATCAGGGGAATCAGTATAAAAAGAAATTAGAGTATGTGCTTAATTAATGAATATGACAAATTGCCATATTCAATACAATATAAGCAGATTACGATATTATTTTTGTTTGTTTGAAAAAAAAGACCAAAACGCCCTTACCTTGACCCGCCCATGCTAATATGACCAAATTTTACTCCTGTTTGAGTCCGACAAGGCGCCTATTCAGCAGGGCCAAGCGTATTCATTCAGGTGGAATAGCCATCCTCTTTAAATGGAAGACGGTATGTTTTTCCAAACCTTCATTCCGGCTAATTGTTTCCTTTAAATAAAACGAAAATATGTTGTACGACGAACGCACCACTTTTGTACGACACACAATCAATTCTGTGCGAGCATCGTTCGAAATTTGGTATTCGTGAGACAGTCGTGCGACTGTATCACGAATGCCTTGCGGCAGTCGTGAAATTGTCGTACGACAGTCGTGCGAAAGTTGTACGATTGTTTTTATTAAAATGGTTTATGTTGGTACCCTCGAACAATGTGTTTATCGCACGACTGTGATAAGACACTCGCACGACAGCCACAAGACAGTGACACGACAAAAATTCGTAGAGCAAAAAGGCGCATGCCCAATTTTCGATCCACGACACACGAAGGCGCCACGGTGCTCAAAATATCTTGCGACTGTCGTACGACGATCACTGATGACCTGCGAATTGACCAAAATTCATGTCGTGGCGCTGCATAAATGTGTCGAGGGTTCGTTGTGATCAGGGCTTTAATGACGACGGACGCCAAGTGATGAAAAACGCTCACTTGCCCTTTACGGTCGGGTGAGCTTAAAAAGGAAGGAAGAAAGGAAGATAGAAAGAAAGAGAAAAGAAAACTCTCATTCTTAGTGAGGCAAAAGTCAAGGACATAAGGTTCGTTTTTAAAATTTCTTTCACAAACATTACTAAAATTTCAATTTTCGCTGTATCATAAAGGTTCAATGATGACCTTAAAAATCCTTGAAGTTTAAGTTCAGTGAGAGTAATAAACAGTTAAGGACTGTATGTAAAACTATGTGACTAGGCACAGGTGCACTATGTGCAAGACGAGATTTAAAAAAAACCCAATATATCTAGTTAGACTGGGACGTTGCGCACGATGTTGATACTACTAATGCCGGCGTCACACATTGACGTATAGATCGACGTGAGATATTTGACTAAGTCCTTAAACGTTAGGTGCACGCAAGAGAAACACTTTAGAAATCGTAAGACGCACGTTACATAATGCCGGCGTCACACATGGGCGTATAGACCGGCGTGCACCAAACGTACAGAGAAAATTAACAAAGTCGGTATACTTTAGTTGCACGCCAGAGGAACGCTTAGCAATCGTTAAACGCGCGTTGCATAAGTTTGAAGTACGTCGAAATACAAAGGTATACGCTTGGTGAACGCTACAACTCGAGGAAATTTTTATGCAGCATAAAAAATTTCATCCAGCTCAAGCATGTGTCTAGCGTATACCTGTACGCTACACGCACGTTATACATACGCTACAAGCGCGTTCAACGCGCTACAGATAAGTTTGAGACACGTTTAGGGCACGTTGTATAAGTTTCGAGACCGTTCGACTTTAACTAAAACGTTTGCGGGTGTTTGTAACAAACACTCCATAATAGAACGTCCTAGATACGACCGGGACGCGTCTCAAATACGTCCAAGAAACTTTTTCCCTTTGTAGCGTGCATTCCATCTACGTTAGACAAACGCCAGGCATACGCAACCATATGTTTCTTGTACGCCCGATAAACGCTTAGGTACGCTTCTCGTACGCCCAATGCATGCTTAAAGCTCGTTGTGCACACGTTACAGATATGATTGACAGGTTGAATGCATCCAAAATTACTAGCGTATTGGCAGCGTACATGATTTTTTAACACGCCCAGCGTACGTCGGAGTTATACGCTGATGTGTGACGCCGGTATAAGTTTGAAGTACGTCGAAATGCAGAGGTATACGCTTGGTTAACGTTATATGCAGCATAACAGAAATCATCTAGCTGCAACGTTTGTCAAGCGTATACCTGTTCGCTACACGCACGTACTATATACGTTACAAGCGCGTTGGAAAACGTTTGAGGCACGTTTAGGGCACGTTGTTTACGCCTCCAGTTCGTTCCACATTTACTTGGACGTATGCGCGGCGTGTTTGTAACATACACTTCGTCATCATAACGATAACCTTAGAATTGTTACTTTGTGAGCATCGAAACAACATTTTCATCTTTATTTGAAAAATCACTTATCAGAACTAAATCAAACTTGATATATGTGTGCTCTATGAGGTCCTTTTCAAGTGTTGTTACTTATTTACTATTTGGTTAAGGGCATACGATACGATCGCGACGTCAAATTATCAAAGACTTATCGGGAAAAGATTCAGTTTTCGACTGATTTTTATCATTCATACTTATTTGACTTGAAAACGAGTTCATGGACCCCTCTGTTTTTAAATAATTGTCCCACTTTTTACAATTTCAAAGTTCTAATTGTCCAACATGAAAAGTTCTGATTGTCCCACAATATTTTATGAAGTAAAACATTCGTAGATACACAAGGTATACGTAACTGTTGTTTGTTTTACTTAATAAACAAGAATTAGTTATTGTACATTAAATATTAATTTCATTAAAGTATAAAATAATAATTTTATAAAAAGTATGAAATATTAATTTTATAAAAGTATAAAATATTAATTTCATAAAAGTTTAAAATATTAATTTTATTAATTAACATACACTATAACAATATATCATTTTACCAGACCACGGTTTGCGGAAGTAGTAAAGAAGACAATATTATGTTTTTCAGGGGTTGACAGGATACACGTGATCGTTGTTAGTTTCAACTTCAATATTATTATGCAAGCAGATGTAATAAACAATGATTTCATACATTATTTTTTTTTGGTTTACACTTTATATAGGGCTTTATTTATGATCTTATTCCAGAGTGCACAATTCTTATTCTACATATTTCACCTTTATCAAAATTAGGAAATCTGTTTGGTCGTCCCATTTTGTTGTAGGGATGTTTTGATTAAGTGTCGAGTTAATATGTATATTATTTTGTGTTGTCTGCGAGAAACAAATCATTTTTCTTTTTTCTGATCCAGTAACTAAATTCAAAACCAATAAATATAATGTTAACATATATATTTTATTGAACTGTGTAAATTAATCGGAATGCGAATGACAACATGCACCTACAATTCTTTTGTGTGTTTCCCGTTTCGGTAACACATGACATTTGCGCGGGAACTTCTTACATAAACATCGTTTTTGGATTATTGAAACATGTGAAATGTACCTGTAACAGTTATTGATTTTTGGAGGTAATGTGATATTATTTATTATTCAATAGTACATAATTTTACGTCATGTTTGTACACATTAAGTCTCTGGTCAGTGGCGGATCTAGGGGAGGGGGGATTCCGGAGGTTGAACCTCCCTTTTTTGTTGACGATCAATTCATTTGGATAGGGATATCAGTTGGAGCTGACCCTTTATCCTGGGTTAGGATCCCCTTTTAAAAATGGCTGGATCTGTCTCAGCTAGTCAAGTCAGAACCGAAACACATCGGTGGCAGATCTAGCCATTTTGAAAGGGGGATCCAACCATGTCCCCATTCAAATGCATTGATCACCCCACAAAAGGGGCGATTCCAACCGGGAACCCTCCTGCTGGATCCGCCACTGCACACTACTCGGACCTATGTTATTTAGTGCTCAAGTGATGCGAAAAAACTCAATTTACATTAGGTCCCCATTTTTGAAAAATTACTAAATCCGCCTCTGCTTATCCTGGTTGAGGTCCCCCTTTTAAAAAAAATGGTTGGATCTGTCTCAGTTACTCTAATCTAAACTGAAACACATCAGGGGCGGATCCAGCCATTTTGTGAAAAGGGGGAGTCCAACCATGTGCCCATTCAAATGCATTGATCACCCGAAAAAAGGGGCAGTTCCAACTAAAAACCCTCCCCTGGATCAGCCACTGCACATTACTTGGACCTATGTTAGTTCGTTACATGTAATTACTTAAGTGATGCGAAAACGACTCAATTTACTAATAAACTTCCTTATTAAAGAAACTTTATATAAAAGTAAACATGTTCATTATATTTTGCTGCGTGAAATTGCTTATGCGGGAAAGACCCATTAAAACCCGACCATAGAGGAGACAACAGCTGAAGGCCACCAATGGGTCTTCAATGCAGCGAGAAGCTCCCACACCCGGAGGCGTCACAACAAACCCGTTCTAGAAATAATTTGTGAAGGAAATTGGTAAATACAGTTATTCTTGATCTTCATACAATTTAAGGGCAATTCCAAATAGTCCTAAATATAATGCTTTATGCATCTGAAAAGGGTTGAAAATAACACTGAAAAATCATCGTTTTTCCTCTAGCATAGTTTGTACATGCAGTATAGGTGTATTTTAAAGGCACAACAGTGAAGCCACCGTATAATACTTTAATCGAACCGATTTACTTTTTGAAGTTTAATTACTATACTACCTGTAAGATACCTGTAAGATCGTTGTGGGGCTCATATGGAAGGATCCTATCCTTTTTAGCCCACCCTATTTTGGTACACTTTCAAAACTGATACAATCATCAATCCTGCATGATTTGGTGCAATATTTCACACAATTAAAAAGTTATATAGAAAACTATTTGTGTCCTCATCAATTTCTTAACTGATACATGACTGATTCCCAATGACGGTCTATACTAATTTTAAAGGCTTCCACAGTTTTTGATGAAATAACTTCAACTGGTAGGTTATTCCAATCATTAATAATTCGTTGTGAGAAATGTCTTAATCGAAAAGAAGTGTTACATCTAGGTTTTGCTAATTTCCAATTATGCCCACGGGTATTTGTACTGATGACAGTAAAAAATCTTTCATAAGATATATCTTCGATTCCTTTTAATATTTTGAAAGTTTGTATCATATCACCTCTTCGCCTTCTGTGAGTTAGGGAAGGTAGTTTAAGTACTTTTAATCTTTCTTCATAGCTTAAATGTCGTATATCAGGAATTAATTTAGTTGCTGTCATCTGCACTTTTTCTACAGCATTAATATCTTTCTTTAAATGCGGATACCATATTGTATTTCCATATTCCACGTGTGGTCGTACCAACGCAACGTATAGTCTTAAAAATGTATATTGATCTTTAAAGATAAAAGTTCGGTTAATCAGCCCAAGTATACTATTGGCTTTATTTATTTTACTTGATATATGTTGAGAAAATTTAAGATCATTTTGAAAAATAATTCCAAGATCCTTTTCTTGTTCATCTTTAATGATATCAATATTGTTCATGGTATAAACATTTTCAGGATTATTTCTTCCATAATGGATTTGTTTACATTTGTTCACATTAAATTTCATGTCCCATAACTTGGACCAATTGTAGAGGGCATCTAGATCATTCTGTAAGACATCAGATTTAGAAGTAGGTGCATAAATTTTAGTATCGTCTGCGAAAATTTTTACTATAGACTCCACAACATCTGGTAAATCATTTATGAATATATTATACTATATATAAAAATATTAATTTTCGCGAACCATTTAGGTCACGGAAATTCCAAAATATGGCATCAGTAAGGAGAGTTGTACAAATAATGTGAATACACAGAACCCCCATCCAATTCATCTTTAACTAAAAGTATTCATCATTTTCTATTTTATATGTACTAACAATATTCCATTTTTCTATAATTTGGATTAAAATGTGCAAAAATCTGAGTTAGAATAGGTTGAATGCCCCAAATAAACATTCCCTGATTGGTTGAAGCACTGTGGCGTCGATGTAAAGCATACGCTTCACAGGAATAATTAAGGAGAGTTTTACAAATAATGTGAATACACAGACCCTCAATCCAATTTATGTATTGCTAAAAGTAATCAAGTGTTCATCATTTTCTGCTTTGATTCTGCTAACAACATTCTATTTTTTTCTATAATTCCATTTGAAATATGTGAAACCCCGCAATGAAAACAGATGGCCTCAATGATGTAAAAGCAACCCAAAAAAATTCCGTTAATATGTTAACATCTTGAACTTCGACCCTGGGTTCAAAGGGTTAATAAACCGATTCACAAATAGAGATATCCTTTCGCTCAAGTGAAGTATACAGGCAACTTCGTTTACAGAAATATATACACACTTTATAAGTAATATATTGTCATGCTTCTGCATATCCACGTTTTTTTGTATGCTGAACTTCAGTCAAATTCAATTCTATACAAACTTTATTACGTAAAGCAATAGGAGTAAGAATATTTTTTGCACCAATTTAACCGAAGACCAGCATCATCGTCAGTATCAAAATTGTTTATCGTAATCATTGTGAAATTTCACTGACATAGGGTTTATTAAAATAGAGTAATTTTGGTAAGTATGGCTTATTTATGTTAAAGTTCTCCAGATGTGCTTCTCTAGACATCTTTGACGGTCAGTTTAATCCCATTTATCTCAATATTATCCCCGATGACAGAAATGTCAACCCGACCTATTCGTGTAAAATCTAATCTATTTGATGAACTAATTTCTTCTAAAACTGTACATGCATTATTTCTGTATTATTTGATAACCTATCACATTTGCGTTGCATGATAATGGGTACTGTTTGAGCGAAATGTCTAGTGTACTGCAAGATCGATGCAAATTGTGACGTCAGTGAGTGATCACGTGACATTATTATTTGTAAACAAACCAGCTCCTCATGTAACACGTGTCTCAGTCTGAACTATACATTCAAAGTGCAATCAATCTTTCAATCCCTATTTTATGATATTTTTGTGTCTGTTTTTTGGTTTGCATATCAGTAGTCGAAGTAAACTCAAGGTTATTATATAAAATTATTTGTCTCTTTTCGTCTGTAGTACATGCGTTTGAGGTCCGGTTTAATTTGTACGCATGAAATCTCTAGTCTAAAAAAAGCTAGTGATAGAACCTTAACCAGATAAGCATTAGCAACTGTCTAGGGCCAAGTAAGGGACGACATCAAAAGATCGATGTAGGATAAAAAACTTAAATCAAATAGTTTGGGAGTGGGGGGGTTAAAATTCTGCAAGTTTTGTATATCAAAAATCGATTTTTACATATATCCCTATTGGTAAATCAATTTTTCCCAAATTAAGTTAAGAGGGGGGGTGGGGGGATCAGAGAAAAAACTATGTGAATTAAGTTTTTTATCCTACATTGAACTTTTGATGTCGTCCCTAAGGAAGGTGAAAAAAAACCAGTATTGGTACTATTACGCAGAACCATAAACAGATGCATAGACAGACCCAGGGGGTGGCAGTGGCGGATCCAGAACTTTTCATAAGTCGGGGCCCGCTCCAGTCATGCTTCAGTGATTCCCTATATAATCGACAAAATTTTTCCAACAAAAAGGGGGGAGGGGTCTGCCCCCTAGATCCTATTGGTGGGAAAAATTTAGTTGATTATATAGGAAATCATCAAAGCTTGACAGGAGTGGGCAGCCCTTTTGAAAGTCAGAGGCCACCCCTTTATGAAAAGTGCTGAATTGCCACTGAGATTTGCAGGTTTTCTTTGTAAAGATACCTTAAAATATCAACAACTCTGACTGAGTACACAATTTGATTCATTTTAGCTCATTAGCTGGGCTCACTCGCTAAAAATATTCATTGCGGCTCACTGGCAAATATCTTACGATACTCGTGTGTAGAAAACTATACATGTGTGTGAGGAGTAGTTAGCTTAAATATAGCTAAATTTGGAAAATTTGAAAATGACTTGGGGAATGAAGATGTAGTAAAGACCGAATTTCAGTTTTGGTCTTACATGTATATATTTGTACAAATATATCACTGTTTCAGTGGCAATGGTAAATAGACACTGAAAAGTCTTGGATAACATTTTATAGTTTTGAATGTTTCTTCATCAGTTGACTTAAATTAGGTGGAGCCAGGAGGTGTGTTCTTATTTCCAACAGAGGAGCGCTCAACCTATATCAATTTGTGCATGAAGCAAATTGATAGTTGCTAGATACTGAATGATTATACCACAAGAAAGTTTTAACCTGTGCATACTTAAAATACAATAAAAAAAACATGTCTTTTTCAGGACTTCTGATCCAACCATGTAGTATGGCATTTTATTGAGATATAATGGTTTTGGTCAATGGGTGTTCATGAAGAACCTGCAGTACAAAGTATATCACTGGATTTAGCTCTTTGTCTAAGTGTATTATTAAAGTACTTTGCTTTGAGCTCAGTTCATTGTTATGCAATTCATTCTTTGTGAAATAAAGATTTGACAGACAACTCTCATGTACAAGGATTTGTCAAAGTAGTATCACCTCTTTCTTCAATGTAAGTAATAGGGAGATAAAAAGCATATATTGATTTGAACCAAACATATGTCCTTTGACCAAATTTTATAAAAAGAACAAATTTACCCCACAATGCTACTCCCGCTACTAGCAATATGATGCTAGGTTGTTTTAATACATCTGTACTGCCTACTGATGACTTGGTCCTGAGTGTAAATGGTCATTCGATTATGTTTAAAAAAAATTATAAGGCCTATCTGGCCTAATTGATTTCTAAAACTATGTTTCATTGTACATGTTCAACATTTTTCATTCAATTGTTTATTTCTAATAAATTTGTGTGAATTAACATTGTAACAGTAAATGTTAATTACTACGTATACACTTTCATACCACAACAAATACTGTATTTGTGGTACATTTGTACATGTATCCCTTATATTTGTATCTATATAACAAACAAAAATGAAAAGAGAATAATTTTGCAATACCTTTTGAATACTATAACTTTTTAGATATTTAGACATATTAAGACTTATTAAGTAGATGTTGATAATATCCACTTGACATGCTTGAAATTCTATTAGATTACTTTTGAGCAGTTTTGAGTCTTTGAAGCATGTTCAAAAAAGTTCTTTTGGTGAAATCATTTTCATATTTGTCAATTTTTTTTGCTTCGACCAGCTTTGGAGGAAATTGTATCAAAGAATTGATAAAAATCAGCACAGAAGTTTACTTCCTAGTTCATCTAGCCCCTAGCATCTTGTCAGGCATTGTCATTACTAAAAACCAATAAATGTATTCTAATCTGAGGAACAATTCGACCTTTTAACAATTTTTTTAACTAATGATACTGACGATCCTCCACAAAGTAATATAAATAGAACCATACAAATAGTAAGCAAATACATATAAAAAAAGATGTGGTATGATTGCCAATGAGATAATTCTCCACAAGAGACCAAAATGACACAGAAATTAACAACTACAGGTCACCGTAAGGCCATCAACAATGAGCAAAGCCAATTTCGCATAATCATCTATAAAAGGCCTTGAAATGACAATGTAAAACAATTTAAACGGGAAGACTAACAGCCTTATTTATGTACAAAAAATAAATGAAAACGAATATGTAACACATAAACAAACGACAACCACTGAATTACAGGCTCCTTATATCATGTTCTCAAATCTAGATATCATCTCCCATTTAGAAAAAAAAACACATGAAAAAATGAACCTAGAAAATGTATTATGTGTTGCTCTCCTAGCTACAAAATGTATCCAAAATCAAAGATGTGGAACATATTCTATCATAATCATTTGGTAACTAATGCAATTAATATCTCTTCCATGCCCGTCTTGAACATAAAAACTAAATAATAAACAAACAACACTCCTTATGCTCAGATTGTTTGTCATCGTGCAACACAACTAATAACACCATATAGGAAAAACATAGAACTCCTTTTGTCATATTAAGACACTGTCAAACATCCAAACATACTATCCACACTCATATGTGTCCACACTTGTAAAAGTATTAAAATAAAATGTTTTTTGAATCATAAGATAAAAGCACCTTTAATTTGAAACCAATAGTATATCTATGATTTATAAAATATATCAGTCAGGAATCTGATGTGCAGTGGTTGTCGTCTGTTTATGTGGTTCATAAGTGTTTCTCGTATTTCGTTTTTTACATAGATAAGACCATTGTTTTCCCCGTATAAATGGTTTTACACTAGTAATTTTGGGGCCCTTTATAGCTTGCTGTTTGGTGTGAGCCTAGGCTCCGTGTTGAAGACCGTACCTTGACCTATAATGGTTTAATTCTATAAATTGTGACTTGGATGGAGAGTTGTATCATTGGCACTCATACCACATCTTCCTATATCTATAGATATAATGCATGCAATTTAAAAAGGTATTAACTAATTTCTCCTTTTACCCTCTATCTGGTAACAGTATATCTAACAGTCAATATATATAAATTTTCCTGCCTCTATGCCAAATTGTTGATGGAGAAATGTTTTCACTAGTACCTTTGCAATTTAATTAGAAAAGTTTAGAGGAATTTTTAGAACATTCTCTGCGTTATTGAAGACTGCTAACACCCAATGTAAGATTCACCTGAACCAAGGATTTGTATATACTAGTATACAAATCCTTGCCTGAACCAACAACATTTTTTTATTGATGACGAAGCAGAAAAGTCTGCTGTTGTCTAAATTTTTACCAGATGTGTCTTTCAAATAATCATTATATTAGAGATTGTTTTACCAATATTCCTATTGTCTTTGCCATAAAGTGCAGTCAACAAGACTCTTCACCAACTATATAAATATGATAAAAAAGAACCATACTTTAATCAAAAATAAGAAAATGCGGTATGATTAAAAAATTATAAATCTAAAGTTATTGTCCGGAAAACCTAGTTTTTCCCCTTTTTTTGCCCCTGATTTCGCTTTTTTTAACCCCTACTTCCAAAACATTTTGAGCCATAACCCCTCAAAGTCATTCCTTTTCCTTTCCTTAATGGTATGGAAACTTGCGGTATAATTTCAGAGAGATTCATACACTTAAACACAAGTTATTGTTTGAAAAGTACAAAAATGCTTATTTTGGGCCCTTTTTTCGGCACCTAATTCCTAAACTATTGGGACCATAACCCAAAAATTCAATCCCAACCTTCCTTTAGTGGTATTAAACCTTCTGGTAAAAATTTATTTAGATCCATTCACTAAATCTAAAGTTATTGTCCGGAAACTGAATGCGTCTTCGGACGACGACGACGCGGACGACGACGATCGACGCAGACGACGACGACATGATACCATTATATGCCGCAAAATGTTTTGTTCTTGTCGTATAAAAACAAATATGTTACCCAACAACAAACTACAACCACTGAATCACAGGTACCTGCATAGGACATGCAAATACAGAATGAATATCGGGGTTAAACTTATTTGAATGCCCAAACTCTCCCAATAACACCGGAACAGCGTTAAAACAGTACAACATAAGAATTATCTAGAACTCAGTCAGATGGGTACACATGTAATGCATGCTACCAAAATAAAGAGTGGACGTGGACGGCTACTTATACAATAAAGAGACACTCAATTAATGACAGATAGTCAATAATAACTATTTTTCAACATTATTCAGCTAAGACTAAAAATTGTAAATATTATTATTTGCTTATTTTTTTTTTCTCAGTTTTTTATAAGTTACATTGATCAGTAACCTGTAATTAACTCCCACACACTATAAAAACAAAATATTTCCTATCAAAACAATTCCCAATTGTCCCACATTAAAACTTCCCAATTGTCCCACAAACATATTTCCGATTGTCCCACAAAATTTCACTACTTTAAATTTTTTACCTGTAATTTCAAAAAGTGAGACAATCGGGAAGACACTGTTTTAAAATGACATTTGGTTTGATTACGTAAGAAGATTATGTAAATAGTTCATTTTTTTTAATTTGATAAATATACAGCAAAAAATGACGGTTTTTTTTTTACTACATTCGTGAACATTTGATAAATATGAATTATTTGAAAAATAAATTGCACAAATTTAAAGGACATTTATATAAAAGAGAATTTACAAATAATTTAACAAAAAACAGCTTGGGTTTATCTTTTAAAACAAAAAATGACATGTATTTCTTTCAAAAGGAAAAATATGTCAGCAAATCCGAATTTTGGGCAAATTTATAAAATTTCGACCTAATTTTGCACAAAAAATAGCACATGAAGGTATATTTTTTTTCATCACATATTTGATTTAATCAGGCAAAAAATAGCCTATATACAAATTGTCAGCAAAATTCAAATATGGGACCAAAACTGTATCGTATGCCCTTAAAACACATAACCGCCAAGGGAATTTGAAGAATCAATGTTCAAAATCTTCTTCTCAAGATCGCTGAAATGACTAGTATAAATATATAATGTGTACCTAGTATCCAGAGCCTTAAAAAAGTATTACGTTTTGAGCTGATCCGAAGTTAAAAATAGCCGCCAGCGAGGGCAAAGTTTGTATCAAAACCCTATCGCTAACATACTCATTTTCTTTTAAGAATGATAAACACTGAATTAAATCAAGCTTTATTAATATTAAAGTTATTTACTCTATATGTCTGCACATAATAGATCTTTATTTCATAACTAAGTCTAATGGGACCCATTGAAATGGTGAACGATTTATATTTGACATGTATGTAGATCACATCAAGACAATGTGTTTAGTAAACAAAGAGCTGTGTGTGCTCTTGCAAATGCTTGTCGTCCGTCGTCGTATGTAGTTACCGTTAAACTTTTATTAAAGATTACAAAAATCACAAAATGTTGATAAAAGTTAAGCCGCAGTAGGTGAAAAATCAATTCCTTTGTTTCACTATTGATGACTTTTGTCGCAGGCGAGACAAAAATCTGCTATTTCGCTATGTGGTCTATTTGTATAGTATTGTGAATCTAATTGCATAAAATTTGAGATTGTATGTCAGTAACGTAAGCGTGTAACTTTTTTTTATATCCTGCTGTGTTTATGACAGTCGATCGTTACCTTCATTCGTTCATACCTAGTTCGTTCTATGTATGTTAAAGGTTTATTTTTTTTTCACTTCAGTGTTCCTGTTGTTCGTTCATTTTCCTCTTACAGTTGATGTGTTTCCATCGGTTTTAGTTTGTAACCAGGATATTTTTCTCTCAATCGGTTTATGACATTTGAACACCGGTATACTACTATTGAAATATAGCGTATTGGAAGCGTTGAAAGGTTTTTTGACACGCCCCTTGTGGCACCGTTAAAGTCCACAATTCCTCTAAAGTTCACAACACCGCTAACAAATCGTGTGACGCCGGTATAATACCAATCATATCTGTATCGTTTCAAAATCGTGGTCAAAATCGACCACGCCCGCTTGGTTAGCATGGGCGGATCCAGCCATTTTTAAAAAGGGGTGTTGGTCCTAACCCAAGACAAAAAAAGGGGGGGTCCAACTCCTGTCCCCATTTAAATGCATTGATCGTTAAAAAAAAGGGAGGGTTCCAACCCCCAACCCCCACACACACTTTGGATCCGCGCCAGGTTAGTACCTAGATCCGATGTATCGATGAATATTCTTGTGAAGTTTTACGATTATAGGAGAAAATAATACGATATGAAGGACGCAGAAACAAAATGTAATATTGGACATTACGTTTTTTGGTTAAAATGGGATCATTCTAGTGTTATAATTTTTGCTATTTAAAAAATCAATTTCTTTTTTCCTTTTTTATAAGTCAATTGTAATCGATTCAACCAAACATAACCACATTTTTAACTGAGAAGTCTACTTATTTATTTTTATGATAATCTATAGCAAAAATGAATTCGTACCAACATCGTGCGCAGCGTCTTAGCGTCTTAGTGTTTTAAAAATATATATGATCTGGACCATATTGATGAGTATTTGAATTGTACCGCGGCGTGAAGTCTGGATAATTTTAACTTTTTTGGATTCGAGCGTCACTGATGAGTCTTTTGTAGACGAAACGCGCGTCTGACGTATATACTAAATTTCGTCCTGGTATCTATGATGAGTTTATTTAATACGAAGAATGTTGAAACAAGGATTGCGTAAGGCATAACCCTTTTAGATATCTCATACAAAAATCTAAAAAATTTGAACCACATATTTTTCGGAATTTTCATTGGATATATAACAAACAGTTTGACAAACACTAAATTTGATCATTCAGAAGCTTAATAATTCCTTCAAAGTAGAACGTAATTAAAACGTTCAGCTGATTTTTTTATAGAGTTATCTCCCTGTAGTGTAGTGTACCACCTTAAAGTTTCTGTAACCAAGTTCAGGAAAATAAATTGATTTAATAACAAATAGATTCTATTGGTGAAAAAAAAAAACAAATGAAAAAAAAAAAAAACACCTTATGGTTTTGGGGTTTTTGGTTGAAGCATGTGTAAGTGGGATAACATCAGCTTGTCGCTCCATGTTTTTTCAGGAGGGGGCTGTGTACAAAATCACCCCTTTCTTTGCCCCCTTCCTCTCAACAAAAAGTAAAACTGGCCTACGAATTATTTTAAAACATATGTGATCTTATGATAACTACCTTTTTTCAAAACTTCCCATCCGTCAACAACCTCGGTATCAACACAACACTGCTCAGACGTATCAAGACGACAAGTAGAAGTTGCGTCATTATAACAAGCCGCACAGCATTTCTCATCGAAAGTGCACATCATTGCGCATGCACACATTCCTTTCGTTTGAACAAACTTATCTGTAGTGTATGAACTATTTACGATCCGTTTGCTACTTTCAATAGCGAAATTTGTTTCTTTTATTTCATTTCCATCCGTCCTCACCAACACGAACAAGCTGGTTATCAAAAGAGAAAAATGAAGGTTCATTCTAGAAATCAATTATCTTGAGCTAGCTATATAAGTCAAGCACAATTGAAAATATGTGCAACATATATTCAAACAAATATGGAAACATGACATGTACCTCTGAATAATTGAATGATTCGATCGCTCTTCTCTTTATATATGATCATGAGGGTCCGGATTGGGGTCGTTAACTTCTAATTTATTCTTTAATATTCAGGCCATTTTTCTATTGTTTACATCTTTTGTTGATCATTCTCTGTTCTTTGTTTATGAGTACTCCATTATTCTCTATTTTTCACTTGGTTTTTGTTCTATTTTTCTTTCCACTTTAAATTTTTTGGCTTTTATTCTATACTTTGTGCCCACTATACTCTATTCTGTAAACTCCATCCGGACCATCATAGACCGGTATGCCTTCTATGTATTCATTCTTTATTCCATGTAACCATGTGTCTCTATATAAAATTCACAAATAATTCATAGCTTCGTTAATAATTAACTCGACAAAAGTTGGATATTTTTAGCCATGCATGATAGAGAGAGGTGTTCAAATTAATATAGATTTATCATTATATTATATGGGCCATAAATCATATAGTGCAACGCATTCCAAGTTAATGACATTTTAAGATTAATTTTCGCAACTGCGCTGAATTCCATAAATTATGTACGGACTTAACTTTTGTAAATCATTTCCCTTTTGAGACTAGCAAAAGATCTCAAATGATCATATAAAAGTCCTTTATCATAATTAACTTATAAAAAATGTTTAAAATTGTTTAAAATCTTATGTCGGGGTCGAGGAGGCAGCCTGTAAAAAAGTATTGCCTTGATTATGTTGGTTTAAGAAAAATGTGGAATGTGTCAGTGGGACCCGTATGATGCCCCTGCTTGCATATAACATTATAAAGGGCCATAACTCAAGAACTGTAAAAGTGATGATACCTAAATTTTGTACTTGATCTGGTTTTTGTGGTAGAAAGCATTTTTTCTAAGTTTATAACATTTAGTTAAATTAAACTTAATTTAGAGAACAGAAACGAAAAATTCAGCAATATTCCCATTTTTAAAGGGGCATTATTCTAGAATAGTAAAAGTGATGCCACTAAAATTCAAACTTGATCTGTGTTTTGTGGAAATTAGCATTATGCATAAGTTTTGTATGGACGTCAAGTTGGTTACCTATTCCCTATTCCCTATTCGTTACCTATTCCCTATTCCCTATTCGTTACCTATTCGTTACCTATTCCCTATTCCCTATTCGTTACCTATTCGTTACATATTCCCTATTCCCTATTCGTTACCTATTCGTTACCTATTCCCCATTCCCTATTCGTTACCTATTCGTTACCTATTCCCTATTCCCTATTCGTTACCTATTCGAACAAAGTTTGGAGACTTATTGTTTTTGCTCAGTTCTTATTATTTTTATTATTCTTCTTCTTCCTCTTCTTCCTCTTCTTCTTCCGCCACTTTAAAAATGAACTTGTCCGCAGCATTTCTCCAAAACTACTTGTCAGATTTACTTAGGGTTTCATAAAATGTTAGACTAATATTTCTAGGTGAGCCATCAATCGTTCATTTGTGCATTGGGGTCTATTAAGGGGTATTTTGGGGGGCAGAAAGAAGGGAGGATTTTACTATAGACCCCTATGGAATTTTATTTTTTAAAATTTTCAAATGAATATAACTTGAAAACTGTAAGTGATAGATACATGCAGTCTTCATCAATGATTAAAGGACAATAAAACTAATCACATGAAAATTACATATAGGGGAGTCCCCGGGGGTCATCCCTACCCCCTTCAATTCGAGAATATGCTTTTAACTTGTAAACGGTCCAGATCCCCACCCCTAAACCATATATATTCTTGTATGGGACAATAAGACTAATCAAATGAAATTAAATAAAAGTTCCTGGGGGTCACCCCCACCCCGTTCAATTTGAGAATGTACTATTATCTTGTAAACGGTTCAGATCCCCACCCCTAAACCATATATATTCTTGAAAAGGACGATAAAACAAATCAAATGAAATTAAATGGAAGTCCCTGGGGGTCATCCCCACCCCGTTCAATTTTAGAATGTGCTATTATCTTGTAAACGGTCCAGATCCCCACCCCTAAACCATATATATTATTGTAGGGGACAATAAAAATAATCAAATGAAATTAAATGGAAGTTCCTGGGGGTCACCCCACCCCGTTCAATTTGATAATGTACTATTATCTTGTAAATTGTCCAGATCCCCACCCCTAAACCATATATTGTCTTGTAGGGGACAATAAAACAAATGAAATGAAATAAAAGGAAAGTCCCTAGGGGGTCATCCCACCCCTCTTGTTTGAAAACTTATAAACGGTCAACATCCCCACCCCTAAACTATATATATTCTTGTAAGGGACAATAAAACTAATCAAATGAAATTAAATGGAAGTTCCTGGGGGTCACCCGCACCCCGTTCAATTTGAGAATGTACTATTATCTTGTAAATGGTCCAGATCCCAACCCCTAAACCATATATATTCTTGTAGGGGACAATAAAACAACTGAAATAAAATAAAAGGAAAGTCCCTAGGGGGTCACCCCACCCCGTCTTGTTTGAAAACTTGTAAACGGTCAACATCCCCACCCCTAAACTATATATATTCTTGTAAGGGACAATAAAACTAATCAAATGAAATTATATGGAAGTTCCTTGGGGTCAACCCCACCCCGTTCAATTTGAGAATATACTATTATCTTGTAAATGGTCCAGATCCCCACCCCTAAACCATATATGTTCTTGTAGGGGACAATAAAACAAATAAAATGAGATAAAAAGGAAGTCCTGAGGGGGTCATCCCACCCCCTCTTGTTTGAAAACTTGTAAACGGTCAACATCCCCACCCCTAAACCATATATATTCTTGTAGGGGACAATAAAACAAATAAAATGAAATGTAGGTAAAGTCCCTGGGGGTCACCACCACCCCCTCCTGTTTAAATACTTGTAAATGGTGGAGATCCCCACCAGTAAGCCATATATATTCTTGTATGGGACAAAAAATCAAATCAAATGAACATGGGACCATATGAATAGCGAGTTATGCGAGCTTTATTTGGGAGACTTCGTAACAGCATCCTGTTACAATTACTTCTTGTTGTTTATACTCTTATATCTGGTAATAGTTCTAAATTTGTTGAGGTAAAATGATCTTTTTATGACCTATTTATATGTGTTTGTGCTCAACCGATCCTTTTACTTTATGTTCGATACTCATTTGTTCCTTATTTGATTTTTATACGTTCTACCTTTTAACTGCTTTATGTCCGTATGTTTGAAGATGAATCTTGGTTCGAAGAGATGAAATCACCGTGTTAGCGCTTGCATAAAAAAAAAAGATGTGGTATGATTGCCAATGAGACAACAACCCACAATAGACCAAAATGACACAGAAACTATCAACTATAGGTCAATGTACGGCATTCAACAATGAGCATAGCCCAAACCGTGTAGTCGCCTATGAAAGGCCCAGATATTACAATTTCAAACAATTCAAAAAACAAAACTAACGGCCGTATTTCATATACAAAAAAATAAACGGAAAACAAATATGTAACACAGAAACAAACGATAACTACTTAATTTCAGGCTCTTGTCTAGGGACAGGCACATACTAACATAATGTCGTGGGATTAAACATGTTAGCAGGGTGTACATCGTTTCGGAGCATGCTATTACCTTGTTAAATTCGTTCCATCACTCGCTTATAATTCGCTTATAATACGTGTATCATACGTTGCACCTTTTAAAACATGATTTTCAATTGTTTTGTTGTCTCTGGTGGTAACAATGTGTAATTAGAGATGAAATGACCCTATTAGCGTGCATGTACCCGTTCCAGCGCTCGGTTAATACCCTGTTACCTATTCGTTACTTATTCGCTTTTAATACGTTTGTTGTACGTTGCACCTTTAAGAAACGGATTTTCAATTGTGTTCATATCTCTTGTGGTAATAATGTGTTCTTATAGATGAAATACCCCTATTAGCGCATATTACCCGTTCCAGCGCTCGGATAATACTCGGTTACTTATTCGTTCCTTATTCGCTTTTAATGCGCAGGTTATACGTTGCACCTTGAAATAAATCGTTTTTTTAATTGTGTTCGTGTCTCTGGTGGTAACAATGTCTTCTTAGAGTTGAAATGACCCTATTAGCGCGCGTGTACCCGTTCCAGCGCTCGGTTAATACCCTGTTACCTATTCGTTACCTATTCGTTACCTATTCGTTACCTATTCGTTACCTATTCACTTATAATACGTTTGTTGTACGTTGCACCTTTTAGAAAAGGATTTTCAATTGTGTCCATGTCTCTGGTGGTAACAATGTGTAATTAGAGATGAAATGACCCTATTAGCGTGCATGTACCCGTTCCAGCGCTCGGTTAATACCCTGTTACCTATTCGTTACCTATTCGTTACCTATTCACTTATAATATGTTTGTTGTACGTTGCATCTTTTAGAAAAGGATTTTCAATTGTGTTCATGTCTCTTGTGGTAACAATGTGTTCTTAGAGAAGAAATAACCCTATTAGAGCGCATGTACCCGTTCCAGAGCTCGGTTAATACCCTGTTACCTATTCGTTACCTATTCGTTACCTATTCACTTATAATACGTTTGTTGTATGTTGCACCTTTTAGAAAAGAATTTTCAATTGTGTCCATGTCTCTAGTGGTAACAATGTCTTCTCAGAGATAAAATAACTCTATTAACGTGCATGTACCCGTTCCAGCGCGCGGATAATACCCTGTTACTTATTCGTTCCTTATTCGCTTTTAATGCGTGGGGTAAGTATACGTTGCACCTTGAAATAAATCGTTTTTTAATTGTGTTCATGTCTCTGGTGGTAACAATATGTTCTTAAAGACGAAATGACCCTATTAGAGCGCATGTACCCGTTCCAGCGTTCGGTTAATACCCTGTTACCTATTCGTTACCTATTCGTTACCTATTCACTTATAATACGTTTGTTGTACGTTGCACCTTTAAGAAAAGGATTTTCAATTGTGTTCATGTCTCTGGTAGTAACAATGTGTAATTAGAGATGAAATGACCCTATTAGCGTGCATGTACCCGTTCCAGCGCTCGGTTAATACCCTGTTACCTATTCGTTACCTATTCGTTACCTATTCGTTACCTATTCACTTATAATACGTTTGTTGTACGTTGCACCTTTTAGAAAAGGATTTTCAATTGTGTCCATGTCTCTGGTGGTAACAATGTGTAATTAGAGATGAAATGACCCTATTAGCGTGCATGTACCCGTTCCAGCGCTCGGTTAATACCCTGTTACCTATTCGTTACCTATTCGTTACCTATTCACTTATAATATGTTTGTTGTACGTTGCATCTTTTAGAAAAGGATTTTCAATTGTGTTCATGTCTCTTGTGGTAACAATGTGTTCTTAGAGAAGAAATAACCCTATTAGAGCGCATGTACCCGTTCCAGAGCTAGGTTAATACCCTGTTACCTATTCGTTACCTATTCGTTACCTATTCACTTATAATACGTTTGTTGTATGTTGCACCTTTTAGAAAAGAATTTTCAATTGTGTCCATGTCTCTAGTGGTAACAATGTCTTCTCAGAGATAAAATAACTCTATTAACGTGCATGTACCCGTTCCAGCGCGCGGATAATACCCTGTTACTTATTCGTTCCTTATTCGCTTTTAATGCGTGGGGTAAGTATACGTTGCACCTTGAAATAAATCGTTTTTTAATTGTGTTCATGTCTCTGGTGGTAACAATATGTTCTTAAAGACGAAATGACCCTATTAGAGCGCATGTACCCGTTCCAGCGTTCGGTTAATACCCTGTTACCTATTCGTTACCTATTCGTTACCTATTCACTTATAATACGTTTGTTGTACGTTGCACCTTTAAGAAAAGGATTTTCAATTGTGTTCATGTCTCTGGTAGTAACAATGTGTAATTAGAGATGAAATGACCCTATTAGCGTGCATGTACCCGTTCCAGCGCTCGGTTAATACCCTGTTACCTATTCGTTACCTATTCGTTACCTATTCGTTACCTATTCACTTATAATACGTTTGTTGTACGTTGCACCTTTTAGAAAAGGATTTTCAATTGTGTTCATGTCTCTGGTGGTAACAAAGTGTTCTTAGAGAAGAAATGACCCTATTAGAGCGCATGTTCCCGTTCCAGAGCTCGGTTAATACCCTGTTACCTATTCGTTACCTATTCGTTACCTATTCACTTATAATACGTTTGTTGTACGTTGCACCTTTTAGAAAAGGATTTTCAATTGTGTCCATGTCTCTAGTGATAACAATGTCTTTTCAGAAATAAATTGACTCTATTAGCGTGCATGTACCCGTTCCAGCGCGCGGATAATACCCTGTTACTTATTCGCTTTTAATGCGCGGGGTAAGTATACGTTGCACCTTGAAATAAATCGTTTTTTAATTGTGTTCATGTCTCTGGTGGTAACAATATGTTCTTAAAGACGAAATGACCCTATTAGAGCGCATGTACCCGTTCCAGCGTTCGGTTAATACCCTGTTACCTATTCGTTACCTATATACGTTACCTATTCACTTATAATACGTTTGTTGTACGTTGCACCTTTAAGAAAAGGATTTTTAATTGTGTTCATGTCTCTGGTAGTAACAATGTGTAATTAGAGATGAAATGACCCTATTAGCGTGCATGTACCCGTTCCAGCGCTCGGTTAATACCCTGTTACCTATTCGTTACCTATTCGTTACATATTCGTTACCTATTCATTTATAATACGTTTGATGTACGTTGCACCTTTTAGAAAAGGATTTTCAATTGTGTTCATGTCTCTGGTAGTGACAATGTGTAATTAGAGAGGAAATTACCCTATTAGCGTGCATGTACCCGTTCCAGCGCTCGGTTAATACCCTGTTACCTATTCGTTACCTATTCACTTATAATACGTTTGATGTACGTTGCACCTTTTAGAAAAGGATTTTCACTTGTGTTCATGTCTCTGGTGGTAACAATGTGTAATTAGAGATGAAATGACCCTATTAGCGCGCATGTACTCGTTCCAGCGCTCGGTTAATACCCTATTACCTATTCGTTACCTATTCGTTACCTATTCACTTATAATACGTTTGTTGTACGTTGCACCTTTTAGAAAAGGATTTTCAATTGTGTTCATGTCTCTGGTAGTAACAATGTGTAATTAGAGATGAAATGACCCTATTAGCGTGCATGTACCCGTTCCAGCGCTCGGTTAATACCCTGTTACCTATTCGTTACCTATTCACTTATAATACGTTTGTTGTACGTTGCACCTTTTAGAAACGGATTTTCAATTGTGTTCATGTCTCTGGTGGTAACAATGTGTTCTTAGAGAAGAAATGACCCTATTAGAGCGCATGTACCCGTTCCAGAGCTCGGTTAATACCCTGTTACCTATTCGTTACCTATTCGTTACCTATTCACTTATAATACGTTTGTTGTACGTTGCACCTTTTAGAAAAGGATTTTCAATTGTGTCCATGTCTCTAGTGGTAACAATGTCTTCTCAGAGATGAAATGACTCTATAAGCGTGCATGTACCCGTTCATGCGTGCGGATAATACCCTGTTACTTATTCGTTCCTTATTCGCTTTTAATGCGCGGGGTAAGTATACGTTGCACCTTGAAATAAATCGTTTTTTAATTGTGTTCATGTCTCTGGTGGTAACAATATGTTCTTAAAGACGAAATGACCCTATTAGAGCGCATGTACCCGTTCCAGCGTTCGGTTAATACCCTGTTACCTATTCGTTACCTATTCACTTATAATACGTTTGTTGTATGTTGCACCTTTTAGAAAAGGATTTTCAATTGTGTCCATGTCTCTGGTGGTAACAATGTGTTCTTAGAGATTAAATGACCTTATTAGCGCGCATGTACCCGTTCTAGCGCTCGGTTAATACCCTGTTACCTATTCATTACCTATTCACTTATAATACGTTTGTTGTACGTTGCACCTTTTAGAAAAGGATTTTCAATTGTGTCCATGTCTCTAGTGGTAACAATGTCTTCTCAGAGATAAAATGACTCTATAAGCGTGCATGTACCCGTTCATGCATGCGGATAATACCCTGTTACTTATTCGTTCCTTATTCGCTTTTTATGCGCGGGGTAAGTATACGTTGCACCTTGAAATAAATCGTTTTTTAATTGTGTTCATGTCTCTGGTGGTAACAATATGTTCTTAAAGACGAAATGACCCTATTAGAGCGCATGTACCCGTTCCAGCGTTCGGTTAATACCCTGTTACCTATTCGTTACCTATTCACTTATAATACGTTTGTTGTATGTTGCACCTTTTAGAAAAGGATTTTCAATTGTGTCCATGTCTCTGGTGGTAACAATGTGTTCTTAGAGATGAAATGACCTTATTAGCGCGCATGTACCCGTTCTAGCGCTCGGTTAATACCCTGTTACCTATTCGTTACCTATTCGTTACTTATTCGCTTTAAATACGTTTGTTGTACGTTGCACCTTTAAGAAAAGGATTTTCACTTGTGTTCATGTCTCTGGTGGTAACAATGTGTAATTAGAGATGAAATGACCCTATTAGCGCGCATGTACTCGTTCCAGCGCTCGGTTAATACCCTGTTACCTATTCGTTACCTATTCACTTATAATACGTTTGATGTACGTTGCACCTTTTAGAAAAGGATTTTCAATGGTGTTCATGTCTCTGGTGGTAACAATGTGTTCTTAGAGAAGAAATGACCCTATTAGAGCGCATGTACTCGTTCCAGTGCTCGGTTAATACCCTGTTACCTATTCGTTACCTATTCGTTACCTATTCACTTATATTACGTTTGTTGTACGTTGCACCTTTTAGAAAAGGATTTTCAATTGTGTTCATGTCTCTGGTAGTAACAATGTGTAATTAGAGATGAAATGACCCTATTAGCGTGCATGTACCCGTTCCAGCGCTCGGTTAATACCCTGTTACCTATTCGTTACCTATTCACTTATAATACGTTTGTTGTACGTTGCACCTTTAAGAAAAGAATTTTCACTTGTGTTCATGTCTCTGGTGGTAACAATGTGTAATTAGAGATGAAATGACCCTATTAGCGCGCATGTACTCGTTCCACCGCTCGGTTAATACCCTGTTAGTAGTAGAGACGGATCAGTTTTATGCAACCAAAAAAACGCAGGGCGCTAGGGCGCTGACGTCATATGCGCATGCCCCGCCCCCAATATTATATATGGGCATATACTAGCCCTAATGACGTCATATGGACAGTATGACTCACGTAGAACTTTGCCAATTCCATGAGTCATACCGAATGCACGCCGGCCGGTCATGACGCTGTGCGACCATGAATCATCAGGATGCAAGATCGGGCATGACTCACTACATGAGTTATCAGGATGCAAGATCAGGGCATGACTCACTACATGACAATACCATGACTCATCGCTTTGGATTTACATGGTCACCGCGTGACTCATATCTCTCCTTAGATCACCTTATATGTCGAGATACCTTCCGCCGATATAAAAGGTAAACAGCCAATCAAAACACAATTTCCATAACAACCAATGAAAATACAACTAACGGTTACACCAGAGTATATGTAAGGAGTAAATGATCGACATCTTCATTTCAACGATGGAGTTTCAGTGTGACATATGTTCGAAAACTTTTTCAAGACAATCCGACCTGAAGAGACACAAATTCACCATTCACGGATCTAGTTTCTTTTCATGTAATAAATGTGATAAGGAATTTAATAGAAAAGACAAATTTGTAGAACATTGTAGAAAATGTGTCATAACGTGTAAATATTGTGACGCTAATTTTAAACTCCAGAAAGACGTGAATGAACATGTGAATTTAATCCACACGGATAAGAAGTTCGTGTGTACCAAATGTGAAAAGAAATTTGCGGCTTAAAGGAATATGCAGAAACACCCTGTTACCTATTCGTTATCATGTCAAACCTTAAAAGGTAGCATGGAAACTGACTAAAACAAATAGGATTGTCAATGAACTATGGAAGTTATACTATTATACTAGCAAACAACCTTATGTCATTATACTATATTTTATATAGTTCTAAACATACATGAAATATCTGCCACTGCATGTTTAGCAGCCAAAAATTAATTATTCATCGCTGTATCATGTCAAACCAAAGAAGGTTGCATGAAAACTGACTAAAACAAATATGATTGTCAATGAACTATGTAAGTTATACTATTATACTAGCAAACAACCTTATGGCACTACTATATCATAGTCCTAAACATACATGAAATAGTTGCCACTGGATGTAAGCAACCAACAATCAAAAATTCATCGCTGTATCATGTCAAACCTTACAAGGTAGCATGGAAACTGACTAAAACAAATATGATTGTAAATGAACTATAGAAGTTATACTATTATACTAGCAAACAATTCTATGTCATTACTATATCATAGTCCAAAACATACATGAAATACTTGCCACTGGATGTTAATCAACAAACAGCCAATAATTCATCGCTGTATCATGTCAAACCTGGCAAGGTAGCATGGAAACTGACTAAAACAAATATGATTGTCAATGAACTATGGAAGTTATACTATTATACTAGCACACAACCTTATGTCATTATACTATATCTTATATAGTCCTAAACATACATGAAATATTTGCCACTGGATGTTAAGCAGTCAACAATAATTATTCATCGCTGTATCATGTCAAACCATATAAGGTAGCATGGGAACTGACTAAAACAAATATGATTGTCAATGAACTATGGAAGTTATACTATTATACTAGCAAACAACCTTGTCATTACTATATCATAGTCCTAAACATACATGAAATATTGGCAACAGGACGTTAAGCAACTAATATCGATACTAATTAGTATGTCAAGCCGTTTAAGGTTACATAGAAACTAATAACAAACAAAATATGATTGTCAATGAACAACGAAAGTTATACTATTATACTAGCAACAGATCGTTGGCGTTTCAATGGGCAGAGTTGCCTCCCTGGAAATATCTGATATTGCTATATTTGACCATAATTATAGACATAAAACAGAGAAATATGCTATAAAAATAATATTACATTCCACTTAAGAATGTGAATTGATGGATTTAATAAATCTAATGAAGAAAGTGAACAAAGTGAACAACTATTTGAAATAGTACACTGTTTTCATTCCTTCGGAAGGTACGAGAATTCTTAGAAACAATAGCAACATGTACTAATGAGAAATGCGTATATATATATACGTTCTAAAGTATACATGTCGTGCACATTTCACCCTAACGAAACAGTTAGACTAAGTTAGCATAGATGCATATAGCAACTTTCAAAGAAACCAAAGATTAGAAAACAAATGACTGAAATATTTTTGAATATCTTAACACGGTATTAACAAAAAATTTTGGTATATAATCCGGAAAGATCCGATTGCCAAAAGATAGATAAAATAAAATCCAAACCAGATAGTGGTTTAAAAAACAATAAGAATATTGGCAACATGATTAATTAATCATTAAGCCAAAGACATTGATTCACAATACCCCAGCACGGGAGGCTTTAGTATACAATCTGTGAAACAGATGTAAAAAGACGTGATGCCGTTTACTTTCAAGCGATCACATACAAGGAAAACCGAATGGTTCCTGTTATATTCATGTATAGACCCGACATGGTATCTACACAAACCTCTTCAATTGTTAAACATGGAGACATTTGTATATTATCAAATAGGTGTTAAAACATACACGACAGTCTGCTGTTGAATTCCACAGTATAGCACTGATAACTACTATCTCTATTAATTAGATCTCGTGTAGATTTATGATAGATTAATTAGATCACGTGAATAAAGACAATAAGTCTTTTCATTATATATATGAATAATTAACCAAAGGTGCTGATCTACTTGGTCAGTTTCTTTAGTCTGTAAAAAGACTAGCTACAACGTAGACCTATATGCACGTGTAGTAAATTTGAAAAAAACCTGTTATGAAACAGACACACATCTATCTATGATACTAGATACGAAATAAATATATAAAGGTCGACCTCTGATGAGGGTTTACCTGGGATTATTCCCGAAAGAACCCGAAACATTGCATATTAAATTCTAATGAATTAAGCAATAAAAAGTACGTAGTGTCAGGTCAGAAATATTGATACCATACCATGAATAAGTGGGTTTATGGTCAATTTATAAAACTATGCAAAACTTGTTTCCCAATCCACTATAAATAAATATGTTTAAATTAAAAAATAAAACGTGTGTTATGCGTTGCACTTTAAAAAAAGAAATATTTTTGTGTCTCTGGTGGTAACTGTCGGTTCTTAGAGGTGAAATAACCTTAATCGAACATATGTACCCGTTTCAGCGCTCGACTGATACCCTGTTACTTATTCGTTCCTTATTCGCTTTAAATACGCGTGCTATGCGTTGCACCTTGAAATAAGAAGTAACGAATAGGTAACAAGGTATTACCCGAGCGCTGGAACGGGTACATATGCGCTAAAAGGGTTATTTCATCTCTAAGAACACATTGTTACCACCAGAGACATGAACACAAATAAAAATCTTTTTCTAAAAGGTGCAACGTACAACAAACGTATTATAAGCGAATAAGTAACGAATAGGTAACAAATAGGTAACAAGGTATTAACCGAGCGATGGAACGGGTACATGCGCGCTAATAGGGTCATTTCATCTCTTAGAACACATTGTTACCACCAGAGACATGGACACAATTGAAAATCCTTTTCTAAAAGGTGCAACGTACAACAAACGTATTATAACTGAATAGGTAACGAATAGGTAACAGGGTATTAACCGAGCGCTGGAACGGGTACATGCGCTCTAATAGGGTCATTTCGTCTCTAAGAACATATTGTTACCACCAGAGACATGAACACAATTAAAAACGATTTATTTCAAGGTGCAACGTATACTTACCCCGCGCATTAAAAGCGAATAAGGAACGAATAAGTAACAGGGTATTATCCGCGCGCTGGAACGGGTACATGCACGCTAGTAGAGTCATTTCATCTCTAATTACACATTGTTACCACCAGAGACATGAACACAATTGAAAATCCTTTCCTAAAAGGTGCAACGTACAACAAACGTATTATAGGTGAATAGGTAACGAATAGGTAACGAATAGGTAACAGGGTATTAACCGAGCGCTGGAACGAGTACATGCGCGCTAACAGGGTCATTTCATCTCTAATTACACATTGTTACCACCAGAGACATGAACACAAGTGAAAATCCTTTTCTTAAAGGTGCAACGTACAACAAACGTATTTAAAGCGAATAAGAAACGAATAGGTAACGAATAGGTAACAGGGTATTAACCGAGCGATGGAACGGGTACATGCGCGCTAATAGGGTCATTTCATCTTTTAGAATACATTGTTACCACCAGAGACATGGACACAATTGAAAATCCTTTTCTAAAAGGTGCAACGTATAACAAACGTATTATAAGTGAATAGGTAACGAATAGGTAACAGGGTATTAACCGAGCGCTGGAACGGGTACATGCACGCTAATAGGGTCATTTCATCTCTAATTACACATTGTTACCACCAGAGACATGAACACCAGTGAAAATCCTTTTCTTAAAGGTGCAACGTACAACAAACGTATTTAAAGCGAATAAGTAACGAATAGGTAACGCATATGTAACAGGGTATTAACCGAGCGCTGGAACGGGTACATACGCGCTAATAGGGTCATTTCATCTCTAAGAACACAATGTTACCACCAGTGACATGAACACAATTGAAAATCCTTTTCTAAAAGGTGCAACGTACAACAAACGTTTTATAAGTGAATCGGTAACGAATAGGTAACGAATAGGTAACAGGGTATTAACCGAGCGCTGGAACGGGTACATGCGTGCTAATAGGGTCATTTCATCTCTAAGAACACATTGCTACAACCAGAGACATGGACACAATTGAAAATCCTTTTCTTACAGGTGCAACGTACAACAAACGTATTATAAGTGAATAGGTAACGAATAGGTAACAGGGTATTAACCGAGCGCTGGAACGGGTATATGCACGCTAATAGGGTCATTTCATCTCTAATTACACATTGTTACCACCAGAGACATGAACACAATTGAAAATCCTTTTCTAAAAGGTGCAACGTACAACAAACGTATTATAACTGAATAGGTAACGAATAGGTAACGAATAGGTAACAGGGTATTAACCGAGCGCTGGAACGGGTACATGCGCTCTAATAGGGTCATTTCGTCTCTAAGAACATATTGTTACCACCAGAGACATGAACACAATTAAAAAACGATTTATTTCAAGGTGCAACGTATACTTACCCCGCGCATTAAAAGCCAATAAGGAACGAATAAGTAACAGGGTATTATCCGCGCGCTTGAACGGGTACATGCACGCTAATGAAGTCATTTTATCTCTGAGAAGACATTGTTACCACCAGAGACATGAACACAATTGAAAATCCTTTTCTAAAAGGTGCAACGTACAACAAACATATTATAAGTGAATAGGTAACGAATAGGTAACAGGGTATTAACCGAGCGCGGGAACGAGAACATGCGCGCTAATAGGGTCATTTCATCTCTAATTACACATTGTTACCACCAGAGACATGAACACAAGTGAAAATCCTTTTCTTAAAGGTGCAACGTACAACAAACGTATTTAAAGCGAATAAGTAACGAATAGGTAACGCATAGGTAACAGGGTATTAACCGAGCGCTGGAACGGGTACATGCACGCTAATAGGGTCATTTCATCTCTAATTACACATTGTTACCACCAGAGACATGAACACAAGTGAAAATCCTTTTCTTAAAGGTGCAACGTACAACAAACGTATTTAAAGCGAATAAGTAACGAATAGGTAACGCATATGTAACACGGTATTAACCGAGCGCTGGAACGGGTACATATGCGCTAATAGGGTCATTTCATCTCTAAGAACACAATGTTACCACCAGTGAAATGAACACAATTGAAAATCCTTTTCTAAAAGGTGCAACGTACAACAAACGTTTTATAAGTGAATCGGTAACGAATAGGTAACGAATAGGTAACAGGGTATTAACCGAGCGCTGGAACGGGTACATACGCGCTAATAGGGTCATTTTATCTCTAAAAACACATTGTTACAACCAGAGACATGGACACAATTACAAATCCTTTTCTTAAAGGTGCAACGTACAACAAACGTATTATAAGTGAATAGGTAACGAATAGGTAACGAATAGGTAACAGGGTATTAACCGAGCGCTGGAACGGGTATATGCACGCTAATAGGGTCATTTCATCTCTAATTACACATTGTTACCACCAGAGACATGAACACAATTGAAAATCCTTTTCTAAAAGGTGCAACGTACAACAAACGTATTATAACTGAATAGGTAACGAATAGGTAACGAATAGGTAACAGGGTATTAACCGAGCGCTGGAACGGGTACATGCGCTCTAATAGGGTCATTTCGTCTCTAAGAACATATTGTTACCACCAGAGACATGAACACAATTAAAAAACGATTTATTTCAAGGTGCAACGTATACTTACCCCGCGCATTAAAAGCCAATAAGGAACGAATAAGTAACAGGGTATTATCCGCGCGCTTGAACGGGTACATGCACGCTAATGAAGTCATTTTATCTCTGAGAAGACATTGTTACCACCAGAGACATGAACACAATTGAAAATCCTTTTCTAAAAGGTGCAACGTACAACAAACGTATTATAAGTGAATAGGTAACGAATAGGTAACGAATAGGTAACAGGGTATTAGCCGAGCGCTGGAACGGGAACACGCGCGCTAATAGGGTCATTTCATCTCTAAGAACACATTGTTACCACCAGAGACACGAACACAATTAAAAAACGATTTATTTCAAGGTGCAACGTATACCCTGCGCATTAAAAGCGAATAAGGAACGAATAAGTAACCGGGTATTATCCGAGCGCTGGAACGGGTAATATACGCTAATAGGGGTATTTCATCTATAAGAACACATTATTACCACAAGAGATATAAACACAATTGAAAATCCGTTTCTTAAAGGTGCAACGTACAACAGACGTATTAAAAGCGAATAAGTAACGAAAAGGTAACGAATAAGTAACAGGGTATTAACCGAGCGCTGGAACGGGTACATGCACGCTAATAGGGTCATTTCATCTCTAATTACACATTGTTACTACCAGAGACATGAACACAAGTGAAAATCCTTTTCTAAAAGGTGCAACGTACAACAAACGTATTATAAGTGAATAGGTAACGAATAGGTAACAGGGTATTAACCGAGCTCTTGAACGGGTACATGCGCTCTAATAGGGTCATTTCTTCTCTAAGAACACATTGTTACCACCAGAGACATGAACACAATTAAAAAACGATTTATTTCAAGGTGCAACGTATACTTACCCCGCGCATTAAAAGCGAATATGGAACGAATAAGTAACATGGTATTATCCGAGCGCTGGAACGGGTACATATGCGCTAATAGGGATATTTCATCTATAAGAACACATTATTACCACCAGAGATATGAACACAGTTGAAAATCCTTTTCTAAAAGGTGCAACGTACAACAAACGTATTAAAAGCGAATAAGTAACGAATATTTAACAGGGTATTATCCGAGCGCTGGAACGGGTACATATGCGCTTATAGAGTTATATCCCCTCTAAGAACCCAAATCTACCACCAGAGACAACAAAACAATTGAAAATCATGTTTTAAAAGGTGCAACGTATGATACACGTATTATAAGCGAATTATAAGCGAGTGATGGAACGAATTAAACAAGGTAATAGCAGGCTCCGAAACGATGTACACCCTGCTAACATGTTTAACCCCACGACATTATGTTAGTATGTGCCTGTCCCTAGACAAGAGGCTGAAATTAAGTAGTTAAGTCACCAAAACGGAGTTTTTGGCGACTTATTGTTTTTGTATCGTTTCTTATTATTATTATTCTTATTCTTCTCTTTCTGACCCCTTAAACTGTCCTACCATTTTTTGGGAAGCAGTACAGGATGGAAAATTTATATTTATTCTGGGTATAGGTCTGCATCATGGGGGTTGCAGAACCCAATGTCCATGATACCAGGGTGTCATCTTGGCATAATTAGGGGGGCTCAAAGATGGGTGGGGTCAATTTTTTTTTGCATTTCATCAATTTTCTGCTGTAAATAGAGTAGATGGTATTATATTTTCTTTTATGAATATTTAGAGACACATGTCAGCTTCAACTTGGAACTAATTTTATTTCAGTAGGGGGTCTCCTTGGCATAATTTTAGGGGGGTGAATTTTTATGGAACATTCCAGAACATCAATGTCAAATTAGTTCTAGAGACATTAAATGGTACATGATTGTATATAATTATGGAGGGAACACATTACAGTGGGGGTTGGACTTTGGAATATTCAAAATGGCCCCCGTTACCATGGAAACAGCAAAAATATGAAAAACTTCAAAATGCTTCAAAATTATTGAAACTTATAGCAAATGTTGCCTAATGTATGTAGACTAAACTTTTGAGTTTGGAATTTTCAAAATGGCCGCCGTTGCCATGGAAACAGCAAAAATGTCCAAAAATTTCAAAATGCTTCAAAATTGATGAAACTTAAAACAAATGTTGCCTACCATATGTGGACATTACTTTTGACCTCAAAATTTCCAAAATGGCCGCCGTAACCATGGAAACGGCAAAAATGTTAAAATATCAAAATCCATTTGATTTAATGAAACTTTACACATAGGTAATTTGGCATCATTGATACCGCAGAACAAACGATTTGGGGTCCGTTTTGGTGACTTTTGTGTTAGCATCCTAACACAGGATTACTTGTTATCGTTTGTTTTTGTGTTACATATTTGTTTTCCGTTTATTTTTTTTTTGTATATGAAATACGGCCGTTAGTTTTGTTGTTTGAATTGTTTGAAATTGTCATATCTGGGCCTTTTATAGGTGACTACAAGGTTTGGGCTATGCTCATTGTTGAAGGCCGTACATTGACCTATAGTTGATAGTTTCTGTGTCATTTTGGTCTATTGTGGGTTGTTGTCTCATTGGCAATCATACCACATCTTTTTTTTTTATGCAAGCGCTAACACGGTGATTTCATCCCTTCGAACCAAGATCCATCTTCAAACATACGGACATAAAGCAGTTAAAAGGTAGAACGTATAAAAATCAAATAAGGAACAAATGAGTATCGAACATAAAGTAAAAGGATCGGTTGAGCACAAACACATATAAATAGGTCATAAAAAGATCATTTTACCTCAACAAATTTAGAACTATTACCAGATATAAGAGTATAAACAACAAGAAGTAATTGTAACAGGATGCTGTTACGAAGTCTCCCAAATACAGCTCCCATAACTCGCTATTCATATGGTCCCATGTTCATTTGATTTGATTTTTTGTCCCATACAAGAATATATATGGCTTACTGGTGTGGATCTCCATCATTTACAAGTATTCAAACAGGAGGGGGTGGTGGTGACCCCCAGGGACTTAACCTACATTTCATTTTATTTGTTTTATTGTCCCCTACAAGAATATATATGGTTTAGGGTTGGGAATGTTGACCGTTTACAAGTTTTCAAACAAGAGGGGGTGGGATGACCCCCTCAGGACTTCCTTTTTATCTCATTTTATTTGTTTTATTGTACCCTACAAGAACATATATGGTTTAGGGGTGGTGATCTGGACCATTGACAAGATAATAGTACATTCTCAAATTGAACGGGCTTGGGTTGACCCCAAGGAACTTCCATTTAATTTCATTTGATTAGTTTTATTGTCCCTTACAAGAATATATATAGTTTAGGGGTGGGGATGTTGACCGTTTACAAGTTTTCAAACAAGAGGTGGTGGGGTGACCCCCTAGGGACTTTCCTTTTATTTTATTTCATTTGTTTTATTGTCCCCATACAAGAATATATATGGTTTAGGGGTTGGGATCTGGACCATTTACAAGATAATAGTACATTCTCAAATTGAACGGGGTGGGGGTGACCCCCAGGAACTTCCATTTAATTTCATTTGATTAGTTTTATTGTCCCTTACAAGAATATATATAGTTTAGGGGTGGGGATGTTGACCGTTTATAAGTTTTCAAACAAGAGGGATGGGGTGACCCCCTAGGGACTTTCCTTTCCTTTTATTTCATTTCATTTGTTTTATTGTCCCCTACAAGAATATATATGGTTTAGGGGTTGGGATCTGGACCATTTACAAGATAATAGTACATTATCAAATTGAACGGGGTGGGGGTGACCCCCAGGAACTTCCATTTAATTTCATTTGATTATTTTTATTGTCCCCTACAATAATATTTAGGGGTGGGGATCTGGACCGTTTACAAGATAATAGCACATTCTAAAATTGAACGGGGTGGGGATGACCCCCAGGGACTTCCATTTAATTTCATTTGATTTGTTTTATCGTCCTTTTAAAAAATATATATGGTTTAGGGGTGGGGATCTGAACCGTTTACAAGATAATAGTACATTATCAAATTGAACGGGGTGGGGGTGACCCCCAGGAACTTTTATTTAATTTCATTTGATTAGTTTTATTGTCCCATACAAGAATATATATGGTTTAGGGGTGGTGATCTGGACCATTGACAAGATAATAGTACATTCTCAAATTGAACGGGGTTGGGTTGACCCCAAGGAACTTCCATTTAATTTCATTTGATTAGTTTTATTGTCCCTTACAAGAATATATATAGTTTAGGGGTGGGGATGTTGACCGTTTACAAGTTTTCAAACAAGAGGTGGTGGGGTGACCCCCTAGGGACTTTCCTTTTATTTTATTTCATTTGTTTTATTGTCCCCATACAAGAATATATATGGTTTAGGGGTTGGGATCTGGACCATTTACAAGATAATAGTACATTCTCAAATTGAACGGGGTGGGGGTGACCCCCAGGAACTTCCATTTAATTTCATTTGATTAGTTTTATTGTCCCTTACAAGAATATATATAGTTTAGGGGTGGGGATGTTGACCGTTTATAAGTTTTCAAACAAGAGGGATGGGGTGACCCCCTAGGGACTTTCCTTTTATTTCATTTCATTTGTTTTATTGTCCCCTACAATAATATATATGGTTTAGGGGTTGGGATCTGGACCATTTACAAGATAATAGTACATTCTCAAATTGAACGGGGTGGGGGTGACCCCCAGGAACTTCCATTTAATTTCATTTGATTAGTTTTATTGTCCCTTACAAGAATATATATAGTTTAGGGGTGGGGATGTTGACCGTTTATAAGTTTTCAAACAAGAGGGATGGGGTGACCCCCTAGGGACTTTCCTTTTATTTCATTTCATTTGTTTTATTGTCCCCTACAATAATATATATGGTTTAGGGGTGGGGATCTGGACCGTTTACAAGATAATAGCACATTCTAAAATTGAACGGGGTGGGGATGACCCCCAGGGACTTCCATTTAATTTCATTTGATTTGTTTTATCGTCCTTTTAAAAAATATATATGGTTTAGGGGCGGGGATCTGAACCGTTTACAAGATAATAGTACATTATCAAATTGAACGGGGTGGGGGTGACCCCCAGGAACTTTTATTTAATTTCATTTGATTAGTTTTATTGTCCCATACAAGAATATATATGGTTTAGGGGTGGGGATCTGGACCGTTTACAAGTTAAAAGCATATTCTCGAATTGAAGGGGGTAGGGATGACCCCCGGGGACTCCCCTATATGTGATTTTCATGTGATTTGTTTTATTGTCCTTTAATCATTTATGAAGACTGCATGTATCTATCACTTACAGTTTTCAAGTTATATTCATTTGAAAATTTTAGAAAATAAAATCCCAAAGGGTTCTATAGTAAACCCCTCCCTTCTTTCTGCCCCCCCCCCCCCAAAATACCCCTTAATAGACCCCAATGCACAAATGAACGATTGATGGCTCACCTAGACATATTAGTCTAACATTTTATGAAACCCTAAGTAAATCTGACAAGTAGTTTTGGAGAAATGCTGCGGACAAGTTCATTTTTAAAGTGGCGGAAGAAGAAGAGGAAGAAGAGGAAGAAGAGGAAGAAGAAGAATAATAAAAATAATAAGAACTGAGCAAAAACAATAAGTCTCCAAACTTTGTTCGAATAGGTAACGAATAGGGAATAGGGAATAGGTGACGAATAGGTAACGAATAGGGAATAGGGAATAGGGAATAGGTAACGAATAGGTAACGAATAGGGAATAGGGAATAGGTAACGAATAGGTAACGAATAGGAAATAGGGAATAGGTAACGAATAGGTAACGAATAGGGAATAGGGAATAGGTAACGAATGGGGAATAGGGAATAGGTAACCAACTTGACGTCCATGTTTTGTAGCATTTGATTGAGAAAAACTAACTAAAAATTTGAGAACAAAAATAATCTTTCAGCAATTTTTCCATTTCATGATTTCTAAAGAGGCATTTAACTCTAGAACTGTAAAAGTGACACCACCGAAATCCAATCTTGATCTGTGTTTTGTAATAAGCAGTGTGTCAAAGTTGCACAACGTTTAGTTGAGGCAAACTCAAGTATGAGAACGGGAACAAAAAAGTCAGCATTTTTTTCCATTTGTAAAGAAGTCAGAAGTGAAACTACATATTGATAGTTGTTAGATCTCATATGTAGTATAACGTAATCAGAGATCAATATTTTAATTAGATTGATTTTGCCATAAACTTCAGTCCTGGTCACATACACGTTTCCACATTCATGCTTAGACACACATTTTTTAGAAATATATTAGGTGTAAAACTTGCATGTGAATGCAATATATGACCCGCATGCAAATTATGCATTGACTTAAGTTGCATGATCGAAATCCTTTATGCAAAACTGTAATAGCACACTATACATTTTGTATATGCAAACTTACGCTTCGTGTTTTTTGTACATATGTGCACAATATAATGTAAGAATACAACGTTGTTTTATACCTTAAGCTACGAAGAAGTGGTAAATAGTTCTTTCCATCCGTTTGTTCGTCCGTACGTCACCTTGGTTTCTGGATACTAAATCAAATACTTTAATATCTTTATTTCAACCTTCCTTGAATATGAGGAAGACTGCTTCTCTGGAACCTCACGTCAACTTTTGAAACCAAAGGAGTAGGTTCAGTAAAACCCCTTTTTGGCCCCAAAATATAGATACAGTTTAACAAAATAGTTAAAATGTAAACTGTCAGTTATTTATTGGAAAGTAGAATGCTTATGCTACATAAATATGGGCTGGTTTTGACAATACAATGCACATATATCGGGTACTAATATCATTAACTAATGCTAAATTACTGAAATCTTAAATGAAAGTGGCCGCATTTATTTTCATTCTTAATATTTAAATGTAAGTTGTATTTGATGATAATACATAACATATATATATATATGAAGGTTGAGGATGAACATGGATGCGGCCACTTTCATTTTTGACAAAAACCATCTGTAAAGTGACATTTTTAGGCATATTTGATAGATTTTTCATATTTAAGCTTGAATCGGCGCATTTTAATGCCAAAATCAGTAAAAATCTTTCACATAAACTAATTGAACTAACTGAAATAGACACTTAAGTGTTTAAAAAGTGTCCAAAATCTTTCGACAGATGAACTTGAAATTTGAGGCCAAAATCGGCCCTTACCGGCCCTTCTTATTTTAAAATATATAAGGACAATTCCTAATCCATTTCGAGAGGAAAATGACTGGCTGTGGAATAGGTTAAGTGGGGGATCCAGAAACTTTCATAAAAGGGTGGGGGTGGGGGAATTAACCAAATAATTAACCAAACATTTCCAACAAAATTGAGACAATTGTTCCTCCTCCCAACGTTAAAAGACATTTTCCAGTTTTATCAGTCGTACTGGCAAAATTGATGTCAGCTGTTTTTTCTCTAAATTGTTTGTTCTTTTTATGATTTTTTTTCTTGACGAAATAAATGTTGAATATCTGATTAAAATCGTTTTGACCGTAATTATTGGGCGTTATTACCGCCAACCAATTTTGCACATGACACATGATATTTAACAAGCATTCTGTGAGTATTTCATGGCAATACATAGTCCACTGCCGGTTAAAAATTCATAGTGAATTGTAATGGAATGAAATTCTAACTTGATCTATAACTTGTCATGGTGTAAACTAAATAAATTAATAAACAACCAACCACTTAATTCTTCAAACAGTTTAACACAGTTTACTAAAGAAAAGGAAAAAATCCATAATGTCATTTATCTTAACAATGCTTAATAAACTTTATTTGAAAAGCACTTTACGCCCATATTGGTCAATGGCTTAAAACATTATACATAATATACAGTTTACATATATAAAACAATGAAAATAAACAATGCAGACACTTTGAACTATAATCCTTGTCTTCCTTTAAATCAATATATATATATATACCTTTCACCTTGAGAGATGCACACGCCTGATGAAGCTAATTTGTTTAGCGAAATGTTGCGTATTTCTATTTAAAATCTATTAGAACTTTTTAATGTATTAATTAGTGTCATATTCTAATCTTAGACATGTATATAATTTTAATTTAGTAACTGTATCAGTTTATTTTCACAAAGTGATCCACGCTTAAATAGATTGAATGTTGATTGTTGCTATTTTTAGACATTATATATATATATATATATATATTTACTATAGTTGCGGTTTTATCCTACGCAATCATAGATTTGAACGTAGTTTTCAATTTAGACTTGTTTATACAATTTAGACTTGTTCAAAGAGATTCAAATCATATCAAGGACTCCCTGCCCTCAGTCTTAGTGATTTTTTTAAAAAGGAGCCTATATCATTTAAGTTATTATATTTATTTTCATTTAAAAATTCTTTTCTTAATTGTTTATCTATTTTACTTAATACACTGTCTTTTACAATCTTTTTAAAAATGAGTTATTTCCCTTTAAACAGAAATCAAGTAATCAATAATTATTTTATCAAAAATTTAATTCTAGGGAAGTTAAAAAAAAAATTTATTTCCCCTTTGAACAGTAATCAAGTGATTAATAAGTATTTATCAAAAATACAATTATAGGGAAAAGGCTTTAACTTAACAAGGAGAAAAGCTAAAATCGTGAAAATCGAACATGACCTGTAACTTGCCATGATAAAACAATACACCAAATATCAAATCAATATTTTATGCATGAAAAAAAGTCTGGAAACTGATTTGCCGGACTGACGGATGGACAGACGGACAAACAGACGGAATGCAAATCTAAAATCTTCTTCGACTTTGTCGGTAGGGGACTATAAATGAAGGCTGCGTAACTGTTTCAATCTATTCGTAGTTGATCATAACATCTTATTACATATTACAATGATTTACTTTTCAAACTCTTTGACTATAATAATTTCTGCTAAATAACTATGAAAACGTACAAACCGTGAGAGATTGAGTTGATTTTATTCAAAATTTACGATGTGCAGCTCTTTTTAGAGACATCTTTATAACAAGAGTGCAACGCTGAAATTTCTAGTCTTCTTCACTAAGTATTATTGATGTTGATAGTCCTTAATATAAATATTTACTACAACTATAACATAAACTTAAAATGATCCAAGAAAATGAGGTCAAGGTCATTTAAATCATACGAGAAATACATGTACACCTTACAATCATTCAATACTCTACATATAGTTGACCTAAATTGCTTATAGTTTCTTAGAAACAGGCTTAACCAAGAAAACTAAACATTGACCAATGAACCATGAAAATGAGGTCAAGGTCAGATAAAGCATGCCAGTTGGATATGTACACCTTACGATCCTTCGATACACCAAATATACAAGACATATTGCTTCTTGAATCTGAGATACGGACTTGACCACCAAAACCTAACCTTGTTCACTAATACATGAAATGAGGTCGAGGTCAAGTGAACACTATCTGACGGGCACGAGGACCTTGCAAAGTTCGCACATACCAAATATAGTTGTTCTATTACTCATTTTAAGAGAGAAATTACCATTACAAAAAAAATCTTAACTTTTTTCAAGTCGTCACTGAACCATAAAAATGAGGTCAAGGACAATGGACATGTGACAGACGGAAACTTTGTAACATAAGGCATCTATATACAAAGTATGAAACATACAGGTCTTCCACCTTTTTAAATATAGAGCTCTTAAGAAGTCAGTTAACGCCGCCCCCGGATCACTATCCCTATGTCAAGCTTTCTGCGACAAAATTCGCAGGCTCGACAAAAATCAGCCATTACAAACGTCACCATCAGCTATTAGTTATCGCATCAATGTTCTCTCTTTCTAAGGTTAATAATGCATTATCTAATTCGCGGGTGCTGTACATAGATTATTTCTTTCCAGAATGCATTGTAAAATATTTGGGCGTTGTTTTTTGTTACTATTTGTAGCAATCTTGCTCAAATCTCACTCAATCACAGTTGGAAATACGGGGACAACGTGATCATCTAAATACTATATATATAGCGGGTTGCACACTTCGTCTAGTAATGGACTTTTGATTATACTTAATGTTAAAATGTCAGATTTTAATTGACGTTAACCAATAACCATGATAATGAGGTCAAGGTAGTTGAACTTTGCAAGCAAAAAAAAAAACCAACAAAAAACAACAGCTTACAACGACATAACAAAACGAAACGTTACATTGGCCAATGAATTATGACAATGATGTCAAGGTTATATGCACCCTACAATACGAAATGTACATCTAACATTCATCCCATACCCCAAACATTGTTTAGCTACTGTTCAAAATATCTGAGAAACGGATATAATTACGAAAACTCTATCTTGAACACTGACCCGAATGAAATGAATTCAAGAATAATATGTGAACTTGTAAGGCGGTCATTTTCACCTGGCAAGGCTCCAATATACCAAATATAGACATCTTATAACTGACTATTCTCATGACTAAAGATTAATAGTTTTTTTAAGCATTTGCCGAAAAATGAAAATGGAGTCAATTACCAAGACATATGGCAGACGAATCTAGTAAAATTGTCTGCATCTGTATACAAGGTATGAAGCATGCCTTTTCATTCTGAATTAATATTTTTTTATTAATTATATAAATAGTAAACGTTGTTGTCGTCGTAGGAATAGCATCCTTACGTCTTTCACGCGTGACATTTTTGGCCAAGTTGTGAGAATAAAACCAGAGTTTAACAAGTCACAAGATATTTTGACACCAACTATGTCTACAACACAAGCAACAAAAAAGAAGAACTTAGTCTACTTTGTTTTAAAAGTTGACTAATCTAAATAAATAATAAAATTCAAAATATTTCAATTGGATTTAATTTTCCGAAAAATACTAAGAACATACTTTAGTCTAATCAACAAATGCATCGTTATTTAAAAAAAAAATCAAGAAATATCCTTTTTGAACAGAAAATTCCGTATGATAAACATAGTTCGGTAGCATTGTCTGTTACCAATACTTTACGGGTGGTGCCTTGATTTAAAAATACTTTCTGATATTCTTGGATCACTTTCATGATAAATGACATGTAATCATCCCTCGAGCCATTCTTTAGTTGCTCTTAAGTTTCATCTGAGGACCATTCGTCGATAACAATATAGTCATTATCACAGTCTATTTCAAACTCAGTATCTTCTATCCTGTTATCTGTATATGAATTTGTACTTTCTATACGGTTAGTTGTTTGTAGATCTGTACAGTTAGTTGCATGTTGTTGTTTTAATTTACTTTGCATATGGTTAGTAGAATTATCGCTAACATGTATAGAAGCTTGTACGTTATGGGCCAATTCTTTTGAGTTAACATTTGACGCAAGAATATTTCTATTATTCACAACAGGCTCTATTCTGGTAACTTCTGGACTTATTTTAAATACTCTGTATGCAGGATGTTCACTTTTGTCGGTTGTCAACGCTTGTGTTATTCTTAGTTCGCAAATATCCGTTTTATTGGAAACAGTTTCTACAATATCCGCTATTCCTTTGGTGTTTTGGCTGATTTTACTTTCTACGATCAAATCATGTGAATGGTCTTGCTTCTGGTCACTCAATTCCATTGAATTACCATAGGGTTGGTACTGCCAGTCGTTTCTCCCACATTTAAAGTTCACAGTTTCAGTTTCATAAAGGTCAGATGGCTCACATTTGATATCAACAGTATCATAATTGTCAGACGGCTCACACTTGATATCAACAGTATCATAATCGTCAGACGGCTCACGTTTGATATCAACAGTATCATAATCGTCAGACGGCTCACATTTGATATCAGTCATTGGTTCTTGTTTTATCCTTCCTAAACTAGTAAATTCAGACGAAGAACTCCTTGCTTCTATTCTGGAATTGTCCTCAGTTGGTTCAATTTTGACCTTTCTGATGTCAAATTCTTGTTTTTCATCTTTACGTTGTCCTTTTGGAGTTATAGAAACGTTTTTGAAAAGTTTCTTCATCTTAGCTAACATTTCGTCAGTTAAAAGCACGTGTTGTGATTTTTGAGTTTCTGGAGAATTTTCCTTATCCCATGACTTGTTTTTAAGCCCACTTTTAACACACTTGTTAAGGTTAACACTATCAGTACAGACGGACAACCTAGCCTCTTCACAGTAATATCTACCTGCTTTTAAACCTTCTCTTCCATATTTCCCATCACTGCAATCTTTTCTGATGTCTTTTAAAAATTCCGAAAACACTCTATGTTTTGGGAATTGACTATCTAAATTGCCTGTTTTCTGATTAATCTCTGTTTCATGGATGCTTTGTATTCCATTCGAGTTGTCACTTCCGTTTAAACGTTTTCCATCACAACTGTACATTGAAGAATTGTAATTATTGTTTGTGTCCAGTGTTTTTTCTTCGCCCATCGTGATGTCTATACAATTTATCTTATCCAAAACTTCTGAAATTTTCGCATCGTTACAATAAGATAATCTCTTCACGTAAGAACTTCCGATAATCTTCTTCTTTGAATCCAGACTTTTCATATGTCGATCTTGAATATTACATTTTGTACTCTTAGCAGACGCAAGTTGCACTTCCTTTTCCTTTTTTGATATTTCCTTGTTTTTAAATTTACTCCCAAATTTATCATGCTTAAATAGCGGTCTTGTCTGTGTCGATCCTTTCTGTTTGTTCGGAAACCTTTGTATCTTATCATTCACAAGAAGCTTTTGTGCATTTCTGGTCGTGTCAAGTTTATCTGCAATGTACGAAATATTTGCATCTACACAATACTTGTCCCTTAGTAGCTTTTTCTTGTCAATGATAATCAGGACACGAACCTCTGTAAAATCATTTTTGAATGTTGCATTTTGTTCCATTTTCTTGGTTCATTTAGAATAAATTAAGTTTTGGTAATCACACCTTTCCAGCTCTTCATTTACCGATTCTCTTGAGCGACTCAAATTTGTCAATTTTCAGAGAGTTGTTTCTTCGGAAGTAAAATTTGGCACGTGTCATTTGAAATAAACATTTTGTTCACAGGTGTCACTAATTGATTATAATTACTTGTATTAATATATTTGCACAGGTTGTTACTACATGTAATTAAATAATCTTGTATTTCGATAATTGTTCTCACCTTTTCTGTTTTCATTTTATGAGCAATACATATTTGATAATATAAACGGAATTGTATTGAAAAATCAATTCAATATGATTTAAAAATAAGCAAACATACAATATATATTTGCAGAGTATTCAATGTTTCTAATATTTTTTTCCTGCTAATTTTTTGTTTATATATATAGTTTTGCCATTTTTTTTTTTTTATAAAATTGAGTTAATAGAATAGTAACCGAAAAAAATAACATGATTTTTTTTTATAATTATAAGTATATGTACAAATGTACCCTTCAGTCATATTGCTAACCAAGCATCTTAAATTGCTTACTGCCTGAAATTTAAAACTCAATGAGATATATTTTTTTTTTGGGGGGGAGGGGGGTAAAAATAAATAACTCGGCTGTGATAATGACAAAAATGAATGTTTTGTCCTGTGGTAGTTTGAAAGAAAAAAAACCGACTTATAATGTATTCAAAATAAGTACTGAGCTTGACAGGTCCTTTAAGCAGTTTTTAAATGCTATTTAAAAGTCTGAAATGGCTCTAGATTCTCCCATATATAATTAGTCTGTTTCCCATTTTTTTTCGGGAAAAATCCCCAAATCTTTTAATAACATATATATACATATCTTTATTAGCCTCCCTTAGGAGAGATAGTGATACCAATACAATATTAATGCATAACACAATATATACAAATTTGAATAGATAAAAATTAACACTAAAAAGAAAAATTAATAATTGAAAGTACTTTAAACTTAATTCACATTGTAAATTAGGATTGAGAAAAAACTTTGAACTTAATTCATATTGTCAATTAGGAATGAGAAAATGTTTTGCAAAATCTGTAAACATATTTGACGCATAAAAATTAATTGCAAACGTTTTTTTCTGCTCACAGTCTTTAGTTCAAATTCGGTTTCGCATGACAGCAAAATGTAACAGAAATCTTCATCATCTAAGGAACCAAGAAAGGCACTGAAAGTTATTGGGTTTAAGCATAGTATCTCGCAGGTCAGAATTCATCTAGTCTCGATTATCCAGAATCTCCATATGCATGTTATTGTTGGCTGTAAGAACGATAACTCTGGTGCATCGAGACTAGAATTCATCCCGAATATCGGATAAGTAGTCACACGACGAAATTGCGTGAATGCACGGGTCGGTGAAAAGTTTACAACATTTATCACATAAAATAATATCACTGTTCGTATTGTGAACCAAACAACACAGGGATTCTATGTGATTTGCCTATTTACGCAAATACGGAAAGTCTAATGCAACTGTCCATGCAGGATGAGGCTGAAATACTTTATGTATCTTCTTAAATATGTTAAAGTCACTATCCATATTTATACGTAGTTGCCATTCCTTTAGTTCATATTTAAAAATAGATCTGTGAACTATTCGCTTCCATATACGCTGAGATGGAAAATATCGACATATACGACATATATACCAAAGCAAGGATGTGGCTACACTATTTATATTATTAGTTATACCAATGATGATCAGCTCACCTTTTATCTTATAAACAATAAACTAAAATTAGATACATAAGGGAGCTACCATTTTAGGATAGGGAGGAAAAGGGGGAAAAGAGGGGGGGGGGGGGGGGGGGGGGTAAGGATACAATTTGCCTGCAGGAGTTTTGAGTGAAAAAGACAGGATAAGCTACTTTACCAAAAAAGGTAGGTTGACTGATAAAGTAATAAAATAAGGCAGGTCTAAATAAAGTGAAAAAAAGAAAGGCAGGACTTAAAAATACCCGCAGGACAGCATTTTTCATCCTAACCCTCTTTCATACAAAAATCAAAAGATAGCTTCCTAAATCGATCGGTAATGTCTATTTTGTAAAAGGACGAAGCATGCAGAAGAATATGTGGAGATTTGCCTGTATATGGCTTCTTATTAAGAATCTAATAATATATATATATCCCGTTTAAAAATACCAATTTCTAGCATGTTATCTGTTGGAGGATAGAAACGTTCGACAGACCTTATATACTTTATATCTAACATGGTTTTAAGATGATTCTAAGATCGCAAAAAAATTTTGAAACAACCACTTTCATTTTAACCCCCACCCCCCTGATTATTACAGCGGGTAACCGTGTGGGCGTTCCGGTTTATTGTTATCGCCTATCGTCTAGGTTTTTAACCGATCTCTAAACATGAGAAATAGACATCATCAAGTGCAAACTAACATTCATTATCGCTCGTTATAAATTCATTTCTTCAATAATTACTCATTAAATTCTTTTTTTAAAAAGAAGACAAATTAATAATATTAAAATGTTTAGTTATATGTATACACGTATAAGTGAACAAATTATTAATATCTATGCACACGCACGCGGAATTATATCTCAGGAACGTTTGCAATCTCAAGGAACGATAACTCTGCATGGACATTTTTTGCGGGGAAATACGAATGCCTACTCAAATCCATTCTATAAGAAAAAACGAATTGTTTTAGAAAAGGACGCGACGTGTCCATCATGCACGACTATAGATTATAGTGATTTGTATGACTAGTCTATGGCTACAATACGGACATCTACGGACTAATACAGATTGCCACGAATGATGCCGGATCATATCTGTAGCTAATCCGGCTAATTTTTGAACATGCGCAAAAATTGAACACGGATTAAACAACCGTAGTAAACCTTATTGAACCGTATAAGAACGTACAAATCCGTTTTAGTCCCTATCAAAACCGTATTAACCTATACTTATTCGTAGGCGTGAATAATTTCCACAAGAACTTGCGGTCATCCGATGTTCAGTACTTCAGAACGTATCATGACGTATGCTGTTACAGAAATACACATTAAGGGCAGCTGCTTCAATAGGGTAACAATTTGCAAGCCATTACAGCAGATTCCATTGAGTGTGTAGCAAAAGGTAATATCTTTGGTTTTAGCTAGCATGTGTAAACTGAACCGTGAAGTCATTATTAAGTCAAGTATTCTACCTCCTTTCGAAATAGCATAGTCCAACAGACATAGATTGGTTTTCTGTCGAACTAGTCTATTCTTAAAGTAGGGTAGTTTACCTAACCTAACAATGACTTTACGGTTCAGCTAACATGAAAGCTAACCAAAGATACTACCGTTGGCTACACACTCAATGGAATCCGCTGTAAAATTTAATTATACATACATTATACCTTTTAGGAATCTATAATAACAAGTTAGTCTACATTTTTGTGAATAATAAGTAATTAATATTAATATAACAAGTCATCATGCACAATCCTTGTGCAAATAACGTCATTAATTAGTCCAACATCAGACAATATCATGACAAAAATTACATATATAAATAGTAATAATGAACATAATTATATATACATGTACATGGCTAATATTCTATGAAACATTGACATGTTCATTCCTAGGAATCGATATATTTGTATTGCATATATAATTTATGATTATAAAAATGAACAGATGTGGCATCCTACAAACCGTGGATGTTGGTAAAGCCTCGGCCACACCCTAATGGATAGCTTTTTTTCAGTCCGTTCATGTCCGATAAACGTCCGTTCTTATCCGTTAAACGTCCGTCCATATCAGTTTCATGTCCGTTTAGCGTACATTTTATCCGTCGACATCCGTTCGGTCCAATGGAATATTTTGAGCATGTTCAAAACTTTGAACGGACGTCCAACGGATGAAGTGTCCATTTGACGTCCGGTAGGCGTCCGTTTTGTACGGTACTCATCCTTTTCGTTTCCGTTTTGTATCCGTTACTTGTCCGTTATACATCCGCTGGAGTAAAGGATACAACGGATGTTGAATGAATGTGAAACGGACTTCTACCGGACGTATAACGGATAATACGGATGATGAACGGATCTGAAACGGATACATTTGTAAATGCCAATTGAGAATTTCGCGTCAGGAATGCCAATTATTAGTGTGTCAGATTTCTTGAAGTTCGTGAACTTTTATTATTCATAATTAATCTAATTCAGTCCAGACACTGCCCTTTGGTGGCATTTTGAAGAACATACAAAAACCAGTTACACAGAAACATTTTGAATATTTATGTTTACATGTATTATTATTGTCGCCTTTAAACTTCCGTATATGTTGTTCATCCGTTTCATCCGGTACGCTCCCGTTTTATGCGGTACTCGTCCATTCGATGTACGTTCGCACTCCGTTCTGTCCGGTACTCGTCCATTGGATGTACGTTCGCACTCGGACTGGATTTACTTGAGTATGCGTCCGTCAGGTAGGCTTTACTTGTGTATGTGTCCGTCAGGTAAGATTTATTGTGTATGTGTCCGTCAGGTAAAATTTACTTGTGTATGTGTCCGTCAGGTAGGAGTTACTAGTGTATGTGTCCGTCAGGTAAGATTTACTTGTGTATGTGTCCGTCAGGTAAGACTTACTTGTGTATGTATTCGTTAGGTAAGATTTACTTGTGTATGTGTCCGTCAGGTAAGCTTTACTTGTGTATGTGTCCGTCAGGTAGGGCTTGAATTGATAACATGTGAAAATAAATAAGGTGTACGAGTAACTAGCTGTCAGGGCTCACCTGATCTTGACCTCATTTTCATAGTTCATAGATCAGCTTATCATTTTTATGATAAGGCTAAGTTGTTAGCAGACAAAAAATCTTGACGGTTTCTCACCCTTCTTATGTTATGAAAGGGCAGTTTATCAATTACTCCATTTAAAGACTAACAATAAAAAAAAAAAAGAAATACCATTGTGTTCAACATTGCGTCTTAAAAAAAGAAAGAATATACACTATAATGGTATGAGATAGGCTATGCATCGTGGACGAGTGCCAATACAAGCTGTGTCGTAGTTCTACTATGCAATGATTTTTAATATGTACATGTCAGTCTGTATGGCAGAGGTTAAACCTTGGCAGCATTTTCATAGATTATTGGTGACATTTAACTGATGTGATAGTGACACCCCGATCTTAAAAACATTTCGTATAATCACGACCAGAAAATTTGGCAGATTGATGGGGTAGCCCCGATCCCCCTTCTTTTGTGGTTTATTATTTAGGGAATCATAGAAGGATGATTGATGGAAATTTCTGGATCCGCAACTGGTAGGCGAGATATTTTACGCATGTGTTAATTTGACCAAAAAACATACTAGTATATATTTATATATGTAAAAAAGTTATTATAATGTTTTTTAGAGGAAACTTTGAGTTCATATAAATATTGTTTTTCTGTTCATCAACTTCAGAGTTAATTGAATGAGGACATTTTCGGATCTGTTTCCTGTTTCCTGTTATCCGATATTTTGATTAACGAGTGGGGTAATGTGTATCACGACCACGCATTAGCACTACAACCCGTGCCTTCTTGATTTTTTTTAAATGAGACTAATGAAACTTTTTCGAATACCTAAATGCTTTTGTTTTCTGCATGATGTGACCATTCTTCATACTATTTTTTATGTATACAAATGCCTTAGAAACGCTATAAAATAACTCTAATGCGGGTTAAAACAAACCAAAATTTTAATAATAAAAAATTAACTATAAGTGAACGAAAGAAAAATAAACAAATATCGAAGTGAACAAAAAAAAATCAATATTTCATAAAATCAATAACAAACTGCATCCCTGTCTTCGGCATTCTGGCTACAGTAACAGCAGCAAAGTCGTTCGAACCATTTCTTAACACGCTGAAATCTACCAGTAGAACCACTGTGAACAGTTATTTCAGTCGGATCTGATTTGGTTGGTTCATTGAGAAGAAACTGGTTCATTGATTCAGCGACTTTATGACTTGTGGACTTTGGTATTGTTGTTTCATGTATTTCTTTTGGTGGAGTAAAAAATGGTTTAAGTCTTGGCCTAGGTGGTTCTTCAGTATCACTGAGTGTGTACCATTCACTGTTTGATGTTCTTGCTGTATCTGGTTGGTCTAAATGAAAGAAAAATTAGAAGAACTATTATAAGTTATAACATTAAGTTTTGTTGGATTTTATTTACCGGTAATACAAAGTTATAGTACCGATCCCTTATAGACCACATGTATGGCAAATGTTTCTGGAACAATATTTCTCTAAAGACCAAAAGTTGGACAAGCGAAATGAAAATTTCAGATATCAAATTCAAAAAGATGAGCAACATAACAATCATTAGTTTTTTAATGTATATAGTTGCAACCATGATTTATAAGGACGCATGCATAAAATGCAATATTGATTTAATCGAGTGGTAAAACTAGTGATTATGTCCTTTTTGGATGGAGAGTATATCCTGATGTACTGACATTCCGTTTATAGCTGTGCGTGCTTCCTCAGATACGCTTGACGTATCTTTTGAAGCATTTTTAGTATCATAATAGCTAATTACGGGTCTCCTTTCTGATCTTTCTATTTTGCTCAATAAACTGATTGGGAAAGGTAATAGTTAAACCACTATTGTTGTTATTAAAACTACATCTTTTTGTCTTGGAAGACAAATGATAAGTTTGATCCCCCCCTTTTCTTTAAATATTCAATTTGCGTATCTCATATCAATTCAATTTGGTACTGTTTTCAAATTCCCATATCAGATTCATCAACAACAACAACAAACGAGAAGATGGATGTTCTTGAAAACATATATAACATAAACAAGAAGAACAACAACAACAACGAAAAAGTGGTAATTACCTTCTTCTTCATAGTCTTCCTCTTTTTTACCGTTCAAAAATGTCAAATCTAGCTTAAATTCTTCTGGGTCTACCTGCTTAGAACTTAAATCAGCTGTCGTCGATTTGCTTCTCTGAAAATGAAAAAAAAATCAATTTAAATACTTCTTTTCATCGAAATAAAATATCAATTGTGTTTTAATTGTTAAAAAATTGTCAATGCCAAGATAACGAGACAAAATTCATATCAATAAACAGAGATACGCAGTGTATGCAATAGTGAACAGAGATACGGGATAAATCAGTAGTGAACAAAGATACGGGCTATATACAGTAGTGGACAGAGATACAGTATATATACAGTAGTGAACAGAGATACGGGATCTATACAGTAGTGAACAGAAATACGGGATATATACAGTAGTGAACAGAGATACGGGATATATACAGTAGTGGACAGAGATACAGTATATATACAGTAGTGGACAGAGATACGGGATCTATACAGTAGTGAACAGAGATACGGGATCTATACAGTAGTGAACAGAAATACGGGATATATACAGTAGTGAACAGAGATACGGGATATATACAGTAGTGAACAGAGATACGGGATATATACAGTAGTGGACAGAGATACAGTATATATACAGTAGTAGACAGAAATACAGGATATATACAGTAGTGGTCAGAGATACGGGATCTATACAGTAGTGAACAACGATACGGGATATATACAGTAGTGAACAGAGATACGGGATATATACAGTAGTGGACAGAGGTAACGGAGTATATACAGTAGTAGACAGATATACGGGGTATATACAGTAGTGAACAGAGATACGGAGTGTATGCAATAACAGGAGCAATAGTGAACAGAGATACGGGATATGTACAGTAGTGATCTGATATACGTTGCATATACAGTACGTAGTGAACAGAGATACGGGGTATATGCAATAGTGAACAGAGATACGGGGCATATGCAATAGTGAACAGATATACGGGAAATTTATAGTAGTGAACTGAGATACGAGATATGCACGACAATAAAATAAGATACGGGGTAATTAAAGCAGTGAAACGAGATACATGATATGTACGACAATGAAATGAGATACGGGGTATACAACAATAAAAAAAAGAAGCTACAAAACAATATAATCTAACCAGAAATATAATAATAAAATTGTGAATGAAAATATCTTTACCTTGAAAATCCTCCTTACAAAGCGTCTGAAGGAGCTTGTCTTCTTTACGTCATTGATTCTGTCGCCCTTAAGTATTGCTGCATCACTTCTTGTTCTTATGCTGATATGACCTATTTAATATATTGTTATAGTTTTTAAAGTACTTCAGCCTCGGTATTTGGGTCACGTGTTAAAGGATATAAAAGCATAATATTAGTTATATGGTTTGCGACTTGCCGTTCAAATAGGGTAATTAAAATCAAAAGAGGATATGGTCGAATTCCTATTAATTTTTCGGTCGAATCTCCTTTTGCTTTAATATAGTACAATTTATTGATACGTATATAGGGAGTTGATGAATTTGTTTGTTCGAACAACTTTTAAATGTGTATTAAGTTTCCCGGGGACTCATCTCGTCTGCTAATAGTTAGCTAAGCTTTTTCGGTTTTCTAATCATAAATAATAATACTATATAGTATAGAGAATATTCAATCAATATATTATTATAAACTTACTATTTTCTTTATTTTCTTCTGTATCCGCTCTGGGTTTTGTAGCATGAGGTTGTTCAAGTTTTCGCTGGAGATCTTTTTGTTCTTCGGCGAAAGCTTTCACTCTCTCGTGAAGTTTTGAGACTGATGATTTCAGCATTATGTTGTATTCTGTATTGCTGCTGCTTGGATACTTTAAAATAAACAAACCAATAATTAAATTAGCATTAACATTGTGTAATACACTAGTCATTTCCTTTTCTACAAAATCGAAACAAACATTCTAGGAATCAAGTGAATACACTTAGTCATGAATGTACTTTTAAACAATTAACATACGTACGTTTTTTATTATATAAAATCCAAAAAAATTACATTATCAACACCAACAACGATTCGTTTGAATGCGATCGTATGGAGGTATATATAAAGGTATATAGAGGAAAAAATTCTGAGACGAGTGCCTGTGGTATGGAACAGTTATATAATGATTCGAATTTAGGACTTCGTACCAATACATACTGATTTATTATTTTCGTTATTTATTTAAAAAGGATGCACAATGATAGTATATTTTTAAATACCAGATGGTACTGCTCTTTTGATGGATCTGGTTCATATGAGGCCGATAATGGACTGAATCCTGGTTTATGAAAATCCTCAAACATTTTCCTGATCTGTTCCTGTCGTTTTTTCTCTCGTCTCTCCTCTCTTTCTTCTTTCCATTTTTTCTCTCTGTCAAATTCTTCAACAAGTTTTTTTCGCTCTGCATCTCTAATAGATTGGAAGAACGCTACACGGTCCTCCTCACTAGCTGTTTCTTCCGTGTCTAGTGCCTCTGTTTCGACCTGATTTGGCAAAATCTTCTCTGTTATAATCATTGGTTTAGCTTGAATGTCCTGATTTTCTACTTTGTCGACTTGTGTGTTCAGGGTTGACATAAGTCTGTCAAGCTCTTTAATTCTGGCAGCTCTAAAGAAAGCAACTAGTTCATCTTCACTCGCTGTTTCTATGTTCTCTGCTTCAGCGTTTTGTTCTTCAATTGTTGCAGTAAGTCTCTCAAACTCTTTGGTTCTGGCATCTCCAAAGAAAGCAATTCGCTCCTCCTCACTCGCTGTTTCTGTGTTCTCTGCTTCATCGTTTTCTTCTTTCATTGTTGCAATAAGTCTCCCAAACTCTTTGGTTCTTGCATTTCCAAAGAAAGCTACTCTTTCCTCTTCACTCGCTGTGTCTGTGTCCATCAATGTTTGTTGAACTGAAACTGCATCTGATTCCTTTTCGCTGCAAGCAGCATGCAATACAGATAGGATAAACCCGTTCAAGTTGCGTTCAAAGATCGCGTTATCTTCATCCATATCTGAAAATGGTACAACGATATATTAAAGGTCGGGCTGACGGCAAAAAAAAAAACCCCAACACCATATTATAACTCAACTTTAACTAAGGGTTTGATTGTCCCATGTCAATTTGACAAGGTTCGATTATTCAAACAAAATTTCACAGTTTAATTTTATATTCCATATTTCCAGCATTTCTTGATAGTAATATATTAGAAAATTTTTCCACTTCATTTATCCTTATATTCAGAAGTGTCGATCTAAAGCGTGTTTGCTCTATGGTGCCGGATAGGAATTCTGTGACCGCCGAACTTTAAATCACCGCTAATTTCCGTTTTTTTATTTTTATTTTTTCATTGTTAACGTCAAAAATGGAAATAATTTGAGCCTAATAACTTGTATTGCCCTAAATCAAGAGTAAGGCCTTCATTATGTAAGACGCTTATAATTTCCTGAAATATACCAACAAAGATCATATTCTTTGTAATGCCACTTATTTATAATACTTTTAATTGTAAAGGTTTTTCATATCTCCATACTAGTATAAAAGCATTAAATGCAAAACTAAATCGTCATATACAGTATCGTATAACTAAATGTTAAAAGTCGCGTAGACGGCCGAGGTGAAAACGGGGAAAGGGTGTTCAAATATATAGTTGGTTTTGTTTACCCATGATCTTTTCCTACCGTATGCGCAAAGCTGAAGAGCGCACAAACAAACATACATTTGAAACTAACCGTTATATAGGAGATATTTTTAATTACGATATAGGAGTACATATTTGAATTACGAACAATCGAAAAATGTTGAATGCATCTTGTGACATTCTCAATCATGGCAAGTTTCGATTGCATACATCGAAAATGTTATATTCCAAAAAAGATGCAGTTGACATGCAATAGTGGAATTTCTAAAATAAGAATTAATATCAAGATATATCCCAAATGCAAGAATAAAATTTCTAAAATATATAAGAATAAATAATACTTACTAAATTCTTTAATTTCCTGATTCATCTCATAGATTATACGCTAACTTCTTTTCTCCTCTTTCTCTGTGCATAAAATAAATATAAACTGATTCGCTCGACAACAACGTTGCTACTGAAGATATTATGACGTCCAACGTCAATCGAAGTCGTCAATAATGTTCTCCTTACTTAGCGACGGAAAGAACGCTTTGTACATGTTGTATATATGGAAAAAGATGCAATTAGGTGATCGAAGGTAAAATAAAATAAATCAAAAATTAAAAATTAATATTAAAAACTAGAAGAGTATTAGTTAAGGATCAAAATAAGCCAAAATATTGATAGCTCCTTTTCGAGATAGTTGATTTATAAATATGGCAGGTAAATATATAAAGGATGGTTCGGACTTTGACCTTTTATTTGCATTGGTATCATTTGGTTCTCAAATAAAAGAGAGAAAATCAAGAATCTGCTTAAATTTTGTACATGACCTTTTGTGAGAAAAGGTCGTGAAATGTTAAAAGATAAATAGGTGTTATGGGGCAAAACATTTTACCTTGTAGCGTATGGAAAAACACCAAGGAGTCCGAACATTTGACACTTATTCCAAAACCTACCTAAGTACATCCTTAATAATCCACGGTGATGTATGTTCTCCATAAATTTTAATGCTATTTTGAAAATTAGCGAGGAAAACGGAAAAAAAAATAAACTATTAAAGCAGCAAAAACAATTTATACATGATCATGATGATTAATTTTCTTAAAAATACGATTAATTTTCTTAAAAATCGGACGATCATCTTTGAGTTATCGCTCTTTAAATGTCAATATTTATGCCCGCGTCACACTGTCCCGATTTTTACGCCGATGGGAACACGATTATGGAAATTTTTAAAATCGGGACTGATCGTATCCAGATCGGGCTATTCGTAGTGCCATCTTTAACCATTGTAGAACCATCGGCCACTTTTTCTAGCCTTCGGGGACAACTTCGGGAAGGGTTCTAAATTTTTTAACATGTTAAAAAATCCCCGAAGGTGCGTCCGATGTTTAGGGTTCGTATTGAGTTCGTATCACCATCCTCACCATCGTAATGTCACCGGGAATGCATCTTTGAACATCGTATTGCATTCGTGTTTTCATCGTTTCCATCGGGCAGTTTTGAAATTACGATGTCTACACGAATGAATCACGAAGATAACCGAAGTTCTTACGATGGCAACACGACTTCGTGAAGACCTCGTAATCCCGTCGTGATGCCATCGAATAAAAGTACGAAGGTGACAAGATGGAACTACGACGGCAATAAATCCAGCTAAATGTAAGTTAATTTTCGCTCTTAAATATATTTAAAGTGCCATACGCGATATGCACTGGTCAGTCTAATACGACAATTAAGAAAGAACATGGACCTCATATCATATGATTCTATGCAAACAAGAAGGGCGACAGCGTTATTTCTTTTAATTCCAATGGAACAAGAAGAGCAGGTATTACAGGCTCAGGATTTACTTTTACAAATAAAATATTATTTTTTGTCAATTTTTCATATCAAATAACATAATAAAAATCATAAACGCGCCTCGTATACCAACACTGCAGGTACACGTATATAGGGAAATCAACTTTTTCTTCATTATTCTAATTTTTAATGTATCGTCTGAGTTGTTGTCACACGAATGTTTACTTCATAAACATTATGTTTTCTATATGTCATATTTGCCACATTTGTTGCTTTCCCCACATCCTTCCTTTCCTTTTCAATAAAAGGGATCAACGAACCCCTTGCCTTACCTTTAAGATAGATCAGTAAACATGGGCATAATTATGGGTGATTATTCAGACTAGTGCACACATTTTACAGTTTAAACAAGGCAATGCCGAGCGTGGCATCCCCTCGTATGTAACATATTGGGGACAAATATGGACACTATATTTGTATATGACACATGCAGAAAATGGTAAATTGAATACGCATATTTGATACATAAACTATTTTTTTTAGAAATCAACCAAATTATTCAGTAACTGGAAATACCCACGGTCTTCCGTTTTATGATTAAACCAAAAATTAAATGTACAATATAATGTATATTCAATATTGATCTAACAATTTAAAACGCGTGATGCCTTCGGCATATAATTTAAATGCATCGTAAGCTGTACACGACGTCTTTTAAACATCGTATGGCCATCGCGCCATCATCGTAATCCATCGTGTAGCCTTCGTGATCCATCTTGTAGGCTTCGGCTGAGATATGAAGCTTAAATACCGTCTTCGGTTAACATTCGTATGTCCATCTTTTGCTATCGTATATACTTTCGGCACAATCGTATAGACTTCGTTATTCATCGTACTTGCTTCGGTCACTTTTGGGTATTTTAACGAGATCGGGACCAACTTCGTACGAACTTACAATTTTCGCATTCGGGTGTCCATCGTATATAAAAATCGGGACAGTGTGACGCGGGCATTAGCGACTTGCTCAATGGTTATTATCTTCAAAACTATTATTGCGAAAAACAATTTGATTATCATTAAGATAACCTTACTCATACATGTACATGTATATTAAGTTGACAAAACTGGTAAATAAACCCTTTAAAAATGTTATTGACCAATGTGAAAAATCTTGAATAGAGATATTTTCTCTTTTTGCGGTGTTTGTTAAAATTTTGCAAAAAAAAAAAACATAGAGAGAGAGTCCCAAACCCTAAAAATCATTCGCTAGACATGCTAGATAGGACCCATATTTTGCCTTTTTTGCGAAAACTTTGATAGGTAGAAATCATCTTTTCAAAATTCTACACCTCGATCTTCATGAAAATCTGGAATTTGATAAAGTTATGGATATCGTTTTTTATTATTTTTTTTAAATTTGTAATATTTGCAATAAGACAAGAGTGCACACGCTGAAATGTCTCACCCTCATTACTTACCATTGATTTTTTGTTGTTGATAGTCCTAAATATAAAGCGTTACTACAACTCTCACCTAAACTTAAGATGATCTTAGAAAATGAGGTCAAGGTCAGATAAACCAAACGAGAAATTACATGTACACATTACAATCATTTAATATAACAAATATAGATAACTTATTCTTAATAGTATCTAAGAAACAAACTTGACCATGAAAACTTAACATAGAACAATGAACTATGAAAATGGGGTCAAGGTCAGATGATACCTGCTAAACAGACCAAATACAAAAACTTAACACTGAGCAATAAACCATTAAAATAAGGTCAAGGTCAAATGAAACCTGCACGACTGACAAAGTCACATAAACATCATAGAGTATTAAAGTTGACCTATTTCTTAAAGTCATATGAAACCTCAAATTAAAAAAAAATATGCATATGTTTTTTAAAACTAAATGGATAGTTTTCATTATACAACTTATGTACATATACTTTTTTCTGAGGAAAATTCTTTAATTTGTCCACATTTAGAAGAAGTTAACTTAAGTTTAATTGCTTGCTGCCAGGAAGCAATTCGCCGACACATTTTCCGTATGCATAGTGAACTAAGCGTGACCCTCCTCATAAAAATCCGGTGATAGCAATACGCATGAATCTGTCATTAAAATAAACAATTACCTGGTTGTATATGTTAAACACGTGCTAAATGCCCATGCTTTTTGTTGATTATTTACTTAAGAATTGAATGCTTCTTTTTGTAAATTTATTGGGGTGTAAAAGAGTTGACCGAAGTACATTTTGTATGAAGCGCGGAAAAATGTACGCACGGTCAACGCTTTTACAACCCTATAAAGTTACAAAAAGAAGCATTCAATACTTATAATTACATTTTTTAGCTATGATCATGAAAACACGAATTTTATATATTTTATTATTTAATTCACCTGTGCACTTTATTGTTGGAGCACGTGTTATCATGAGTGAAAAGTTGTATTGAGCAATGCAACTGCTTACGGAATAACACGTGATGTGCAGTTAGCCAATCAGAATAAAATATTATAATGAAACATACATCTAATGTAATTATTATAAGGTGACAATCGGTAAACTTGGGCTTTAAAACATGATATTTAGTGAGTAGCCATATTTGTTAAATCATAACAGACAGATAGAAAAAAATTGACGATTATACGTTATTTTTGCGTAAAAAATGATAAAATCGTGCACAGAGGACTAGGTTTATGATGTATACATGCATTGGTTCAAGAATTCGATGAACATTATTTTTCACCAGTCACTCGTTTCTTATGACTTTAAAGTATAAGCAAAAAAGACCAATACTCCAAAAACTTAGCTTTGACCAATGAACCATCATGAAAGCGAGGTCAAGGTCAAATGAAAACTGTCAGACGGTCATGAGGACCTTGTTAGATACGCTCATACTAAATATAGTACAATCCGTTCTGTCCGGTACGTTTCCATTTCTCGTACGTTGCATATCCGGTGTGTGTCCGTTATGCATTCGTTACGCGTCCGTTTTATTTGGTCAGTACATCAACGGACTCTCAACGTATAACAATTTTGTCAACGGACAACTTTTGTTTTCATCCGTTAGGCGTCCGTTCGTACTATCCGGTAAGGTGTGACCGATGCTTTTAAACTGTAAGTCATTTTGCGGCATTCTACAATTTTCCCCATTAAACCCATACCGTATAGCCAGGGGCGGATCCAGCCATTTTAAAAAGGGGGTCCCAACCCAGGACAAAAAGGGGGAGGGGTTTCCAGCTATATGTCCCCATTCAAATGCATTGATCGTCCCTGGATCCGCCACTGGTATAGCCATGACAAAATGGGAAGCAAATATAATTCAAACGTGAAATGTAAATGCCAGGTCTTTGACAAAACACTGAATAAACGAGAAACTGACGACCACTGAACTTCCTGGTCCTGCAGTGATGTAGCTAGACTTTTTGCTATTTTTTTTTTTACATCGACAGAAAATCATGAGACATATCCACACTACTACTACTATAACACTGGAAATTATACTAACGAAGCGTAAAAATTATATGGATATTGATTTTTAACGAAAAGAATAATTCTTTCTAGACTAAATATTGATATAATAGATATAAGGAGATGTGGTTTTAGTTCAACAAAAGGGTAAATTATAAATAACATCTCAGTGTTCAGTTCTTTGTCCATCTATACCTCTTGTATTGAATTCCTAGAAGGATTGACATGATTTTTTATTGTTTTTAAAAAATGTATTTTTTTTTTCATTTGATATGGATGATCTTTTCTCTGAAGCAGTTACAACTTTTCAAGAATCCATCGCATTGTAAAAATAATTATAATTTCATACATTTGTTCCTGGATTCAAAATCAAACCAATTTGCTAATCCTAAATATTTGGAGACACATAAATGGAGTTTATATGCTAGCTAGACTAAGTGTCAAGGGTTGATGGATAATTAATTATAATTAATTGTTGGTTGCTTAACGTCCAGTGGCAAATATTTCATGCATATTCAGGGTTGATGGATTGAAAGCATCTACTGTCATATTGGTATATTATATCTCTGGTGAATTGAAATAGGTCTGATAAAAGTATGCAACACAAACATTATATCCCCCCCCAAAAAAAAATAGGTCAGGAGTTTTTCAAGATTTTATTTGATAACATAAATACATGAAGACATATTGTGTCAAGTTTAAAAATTATCATATGTGATACAATCATGCCTTTGAAATCATTTACACAGACTCTAAAAGCAATCATATGATTAAAGATCAATAAACCAGTGACAAGGCCTTGGTATTGAAAACTTTCATTCGACTATCAAACTTTGAATTGGTTTTTTTTTTTTTTTTAAAACCCGTTTACTTTACATTTGATGTATTGAAAGGCTATATATAAAGGCCGTACTGTCTGAATTTAGATACGTGCATACAAGTTTAAGGGAACGACCATTTAACTTCAAAGTGGGCGAGGTGGGTCTGTTTTTTTTTCTAGAAAAATATTCTGATTACAAATTTGAAGAAAAAAAATATTCCGGTAAAACAAAGGACAGAAAAAAATATTCTGAATCATTATTTTCCCCATTCCTTATAGTGTTATATATACAAGGGGAAAAAATGATTGATAGCGTTGAAACTAAATTTAAAAAAAAACCCGAGTCACACAAAAAAAAACCAAACATTACACCCCACCCCCACCTTGAAGTTAAATGGTTGCTCCCTTAAGCATGGATACATAAATGATCCTTTTGTCTGGATTCAGGACTTGAGAATATCAACATAATAGTCTGTTACAGTAACTTTCCTATTTATACGACTAAGAAAAAAAAATAAGAAAAAATAATTCCTAAATGATGTGTATAACTTATATAGAATGAAATTCAAAACAGTGTAGCTGTGGCCATTGATTGACACATTAAAATGATCCATTGACTGGGACAATTTAGGTGAACGTTTGTATGTAACGACCAATGCTCACTATGTACTTTTTAAAGACACTTAAACTATGGGGTCACCAAAGGTTCTCAACACCTAAATAAAGTAATTAGAAAAATTAATCAGAAATAACATGATATTTTGATTTATATCAATTATATAAATCAAAACACAAAGGTTATTCCTGATTAATTTTTCGAATTATTTTATAATTAAAGGCGTTAAAAAACCTTTGGTGACCCCACAGTTTAAATGTCTATCGTATGTACGTCGTGAACAGTGGTCGTTACAGACAAACGTGCACGCAAATTGTCCCAGTCAATGGATGATTTTAATGTGTCAATCAATGGCCACAGCTACACTGTTTTGAATTTCATTCTAAACATGTTGATCGGAGTCCAAGTATTTTTAAATCACGCAGATTAACTGATTAACGTGCCCGACTTGGTGTATATATAATGCATTCTTTAATCTTAATAGGTTTTCTTTTATCTGACGAGACACCTTTTGTTTTATTATTGAACGACTAGGGAAGTATAATTGTGCTGCGAGTTCTATGTTTCAGGCATTGACAAGGGCAGATCTTACCATTTAAAAAGGGGGTTCAAACCCAGGATGTAGGGGGTACAACCAAATATCCCCACTCAAAAGCATTCATCGTCCAAAAGGGACCACCCTGTATCCGCGACTGTGATTGGCAATAATTGTTTTGTCAATTTCAATAGATTCTTAGACCTTTGACTATATGTCTCTGCTATCACTACTGTGTTTACCAAAAAGATATACAGGAAAATACCTTGAGTGTAGTCTACTCTTAAATGGAGTAATATACCTAACCTAATAATGATTTCACAAGGAAGCTAACCAATTGAAAGATATCTCCTTTACCTACACACTCAATGGATTTTGCTGTAATACGTTAATATATAAGTTGTCAATAATCAAAGAATTATATGTACCACTTCTAATTCCATTATTTGCACAACCAGATGAACTGTAATACAATTTTAATGGAAAATATCAAATAGGGGCAGCATTGACCTTTTTCTGTTGAGTACATAGTTGATGGTTTGGCCTATACGATAAAACTAATTCGGCTGACATTTCAATATAGGTATATTATTTTTAAATGTGAAAACAATATTTATCATAATGCAACGACCTAAATAAGCTTATAATTGACAGTAATTCTAAACAAACAAACATCAAAAGATTATATAAGGGAGACGAAAATGTGCCAAAACGACAACAACCCAAGCAAAGGAGCAAGGCCAATAGTTTGGGTCGTAAGCTATCAAAACATTCTTATTAAAATGTAGGAAATAGCTAGAACGATAACTTAACTGCAGCTAGGTTTAATAAAGGTTTTGGGATATTCAGCTCCTTTTCTTATCGTCTATGACACACAAAGTAATTGTGAAGACGTTTTAAACAAGGATTCTGATATTCTGTATATATGTAACGGTATATAAAAGTCAAGACTTCGCGCTGTATGGAGTCTTTTTAGGTCTGCCACGCTTTCTGTTAAACTTTGGCCATTTCCCTTGTCGTTTTTCAATGCATTTGATATAATGATGTTCATCACATCGAGGTCTCATGATTTCTACCCAAGCTATTGAAATATTTCTCTCTTTTTCGTCGCTATCCATATCTTTCAGATATTCACCAATATCTTGAGCATCATAGCCTCCTAAGTGGCTCAACATTCTCTCCCGTAAACAGTCTTGCGATTGGCCAATATAAATAACAACATTAAATTCTTTGATAACAAATAATCCCCTAGTTTCAGGTTCAGGTAGCTCGGTTATGTTTTTTGATTGGCTGATTAATAATTCACATTTATATTCTTTGCATCCTCGCTTTGGCTGAAACGTAAATAAACTTGCAAGTCACTTGTTTTTATTCAGTCTTAATTAACTTCATTTTCATTTGATTTTTTTAAATGAAAGGAACGCTTTTATATCATCAATGTGACCTACTGAATTAGACTTTTCACTGAGGTTGCCATTTGCTTCATGAATAGCATGACGGTTTTCTAATGTGAAGCAGGATCTGCATACACTCCCGGAGCATCTGAGATCTGTGCCTGGTTTTATGGGGTTCGATCGTGTGGCTCAGTCTTTAGTTTTGTAAAACATATACTGTTGTTTGTCTTTTGTAGTTTTTAGTTTTTTGTCATGGCGTTGTTTATTTTTGAAATGAACAAAATTAATACTTGTAGGTTCTGAGGCCAAAAAATGTTAACGATCTTTAATCTGCGAAACTAACACAATTTCAGAATGGCGGGCTTTTGTTGTCTTTATTCTGTTGTCTTTTGTGGATAGTTGTCTCATTGGCAATCATACCACATCTTCTTTTTTATATTTAGAAAGTAGCAACAACGGTCGTTTCTTAGTGCTTGATTTCCAACTTGATTAGGCTGGGTTGGGACTTGCTTGTGTGAAGAAAAAAAACAACAATTGAAAACATCGATTTAAAAAGTGTTCATATTATAAAGGAACAAAAGGAGACAGCAATTACATGGATGTGCATTGTGTAAAACGCTCTGAAGAGATTACCGTGCATTACTGCGTAATATAAGTGAACAATGTACATTCATTGACGAGTTTAATACTTTACGTGCATTTTACTCTTTTTCTAAATATAAGTGCATACCATTTTCCGATGCATCCAATTGTGTCATATCCGTAATTGTTCAATAACGTAAGTTCAAATCATATCAGCCATGAAACCACAGGTCTTGTTGATATGAGTGGGATTTATTTTTGTGTGGAAATTCCCATTATATATAGATAGGAAAACACCTAAATTTATATAAACAAACGAGGCGAACAATGTAAATAGTATCACTGTACTTGCACTATGGGTCAATGTTCGTGTGTCACTTAAAGATAATAAGTCAATTATTTTTGAATCGGTTAATGTTCAGTTGACTCTATTATTATTTTAACAAATAAGATGTACTAATATATGTCAGTAGCTTGAGTCAATATTAAATGATTTATGAAATAAAATAAGGAAATAAAGAAGAACCTATTTCAGTGTCAATATTGGCACTCGTAAACCTGGGCCCGTGTCAACGAAGCTGTCCTAGGACTAGGACATGTCTTAGGATGGTCTTAGGACACGCCTAAGTCCTAAGTCCGGTTAGCGAAAACTTTCTTGATGTACATATCTAAATAAATTGAGATATTGTTATTTACTCTACACTAAAATTGCTTTTCTGTACACAAATCTATATGAAAATGTACATCAATAGAAAATCTCCTAAAAGTGTGTTTGACGATGTCATATCGTTACGCTCGTACATTTATATAAAATAAATGGGGCTGTCCTTTTTGCTTAAACAATGGTATCATCATGAGTAACATTTGTTTTGCACCTAACGGTGCAATGTTAATTGAAATGTGGGAAAAATTGACTTCTTTTTACTTAATCATTATTCAATACATGCAATGTAATCGAGTGGACCAAAAGACAAAGCAATTTACATGCTAACATTAAATTTTAGCACGAATTTAACAAAGTTGTGTGACTATTTATTTTTGTGGTCGTATGCAATTTATTTATATTTTTTTTATTGTGTATATGATAACGTATCTACTAGTATTACGTCAAAACTTTTATTTTGCATAAATTATTTTCCATAAAAGAGTCATCCTTTCTTCCAAATACAAACAATATATGTCATCGAATTCCGTACATATTTTTTTCAATTAGATAAATGTGATAGGATGGTCATATGACCATCCAAGTTATGACAGTCCTGAGATAGCTTTGTATTACATCCTAAGACATGTCTCAGACACGTCCTAAGGCAATCATAAATAATGCCCTAAGACATATCTTAGGACATATCCTAGGATACTTTCATTGACACTGCACCTGTATTTCTGTTACAATGGTAACTACTGTTAATTTCAATGAAAATTCAGCGAATACTAGCACGACTACAATAACTAGAAAAGAACAAAATGAAACCAATACAAACTACATGTATAGATGAAGGCCCTCATGGCATTGTCAAAGTAATCACATAATCACAACTTTATTGCCAATATAATCATATAATCAATTCAATTCAATTCAACTTTTTATTACTTTAAGCACATTATGCTTATCAGTGCAATAAATACAAACACATTTTTATAACACAACATGACATAATACATCAGAGAAGCAAATAAATATCAAGTATTGACCAATTATTATAACAGTTCGGTCCTATGATTAAGTTCATTAAACAAGAATTTACACAAATTACGCAAATCTTTTACATGTTCAGTGCTGAGAAGTTGGACTAATTTGGACGAGGATGGACGTCTATAATAATAAGGTTTAATAAACTGTCTCCTTAAGTCTCTATAGCATTCACAGTGTAAAACAAAATGGAATTCGTCTTCAGTGATATTCAAAATACAAAGAGTACACTTTATATCTAACCTATTTACTCCTTGATAATCATTAAATATTTTTTTGTTAACAAAATAATTATATAATCAAAAATACAGTCATAGATAATCAAATATTCAAATAATCATGAATTATTTAGTCTGTTAATCAAATAATCACTACAAAAACGGCTAAGTAATCACGTGATAAAAAAAAACCTCGAGGAGGCTCATAGATGACTGTCGTGCACTATTAGTTACATAGTGTGCTAGTGACCTAATACGGTATATATGGGGTCAGTAAATTCCATATGGGGTGAGAGCGAAGCTCGAATCCCCATATGGAATTTACTGACCCCATATATACCGTATTACGTCACTAGCACACTATGTAACGAATTTATCTTACCGACTATCTTAACGTGTGAAATTAAGACTAGTGATTCTCAAAATGAGCAAGTCTTCAATACTGTTAGCGCTAAGAAAATACTTCCATTGATCCTACAAAAACAGATGCCAACAATAACGACTTGTATGGTTTAAATGTGTTTTATGAATTTGTTTCAATCTTAATCATCAATTTCTTCGTCTGTTGGAACTTTTAAGAATTTTTTTCAGTACCGTTTTGTTTTTACAAAGGGACATAACACCATTACTAACCGTGTATGAAATAAGCCCCGCCCCCTTCTTACCTAATAAGGAATATAAAGGGACGTAACTCCACTACTAACCGTGTATGAGATAAGCCCCGCCTCCCTACTAACCTAATATCAAATATACACGGTTTGCACGCGGACGCTTTTAACCAATCATATTCCTGGAAATGTATAGGAGGTAAGATAAAAGATATTCCACGTATAAAATTTGGTGACATAAAATCTTTTAAAAAAAAAAATTCACTATCAAGATAACGTAGACATACAATTATTTGCCAAAACTGTTGTTATGAATCGAGAAAAAAAACAACCAACATCTGTTCAACTATTTGTCCTTATTTCATATCCTTTAAGTTAGTTGGAATCCAATGCTCTTAACAAATTATTGGTCCCTTTCATACATGATATTGCCGCTTATGAAGTCTCTCAATAACTGTTCATAATTATAGTTTGAAGTTAAGTATAATACGCGGTAAGCTTTTCCCAAAGCATCAGCTCATAGATCAAAATGATGGCATCACAGGGTTCCAGTAACATTATACGAGACTTCATGTTTCTGACAAGAAGTTTTTTAAATGCAGTGAACTAAATATACAAGTATGGAGACTATTATGACTTACGATTACAGGTGACAAAAACAAGGGGTCATCTCAAAATACAAAAGCAAACCAACAATACAGATACAAAATAGCAATTGTGCCTTCTATAAAAGAAAAAGATGCAAGCAACACGTTTAAATTTCATGTATCCGAAGCGCTTTTCTGGATTTTCTATCAAGACCGCACAAAGCCGAATATTTGAAGACAAGGATTTATAAGTACCGAAGTTATAGATATATATATTATCAACAGGAGCAATAGACTTTACCCGCGAAACAGGGTACTTTTATGCAATGGTTAGTATACGAAAACCAGTGAAAATATTGTTTAGAGGATCTACAAACTGTTTCATTTGAAATAGTAATGTTGGTGTCGTTGTTTGTTAAGCACGATTACAACTTTGAATCCACAACTGTTGTCTTAAATAGACTGTGATTTGTTTTAACAATTTCTTTTCGCCTACTATACTTTTGCATTTTTTTTTTATCCCTAACAATCAGTTGAATAGATTTGCGTAATTAAGTAAAACAATCTTGACTTTGACCTATAATGGTTTACTTTTATAAATTGTGACTTGGATGGAGAGTTGTTTCATTGGCACTCATACAACATCTTCTTATAACTATTGAATATGACAATAAAGTAATAAACGATGATTTTGTAACGAACAATTTGTATGTCAAATAATTGCTTTGTTTTCACACTCATGGACATTCATATTGTATGTCCTTAAATTTGGCCCGGGAGTGACCAGCAAGAACATCAGTATTCACAAGTTTTTAGAAAAGCAACTATTTCTTTTGTTTATTTAAAGGGGAATTCCGCCCCAAAAAATAAAAACTTGTAGAAGAGGGACGAAAGATACAAGAGGGACAGTCAAACTTATAGATTGAAAATAAAGTGACAACGCCATGGCTAAAAATAAAAAAAGACAAGCAGACAAATAGTACAGAAGACACAACATAGAAAAATAAAGACTAAGCAACACGAACCCCACCAAAAACTTGGGGTGATCTCAAGTGCTCCGGAAGGGTAAGCAGATCCTGATCCACATGTGGCACCCGTCGTGTTGCTTATGTTATTACAAATGAGGTAAATAGCATGTTCATTATGACATTGTATATAAAAAAGAACAAATTCATAAAAATTAAAGATTTTATTTTTCTACAAGGTATCACAATTGATTTTAAATTGAGACTATCAATTCTCTACATGTAGCCATTTTGATGGCATCATTAATACAACCACGTGATATTTATACAATGTATACACATAGAAATATATCAGTTTTTGTGATCATTTTGTTCATGCAATATGGTCTATATGGGTTATTTTCCATCGGCAGATTTCTTAAGATTATCATATTTTTCCATAGCAATAACCCATGAACATAACTTCCATACCGCCCCTGACACATTCTTTGCTTTTTCTACACTAAACTCCGGATCACTTGTATATTCATTGCGTATCTTTGTTATTACTTCCGGCTGAAATGAAGATATAAAGATTAATGTAGATTATGACACTGATTTGTTTTGATCTATTATAATCAAACAAAAGAGTTAAAAAGTTTTCTCTTTGCATGTGAGGCTATCGATCAATTCGTTTAATTCTATTAATGGCAGATTAATTTTGAGGTGTTTCTGCGTAAACATGCTTCTTTAGACTCTGCAAGATGCAGAGCTTGCTATACATTATAGACACCCCAATAGACACCTTTTAATAAAGACATAGACAATAATAGTGCATTGACTTGACATATCAACGATATAAGGATGAGGCTTAGAAACGGGGAAATGCGAGGCTGTGCCGAACATTTTCCCCGTTTCGGGCCGAATCCTTATATCGTTGATATGTCAAGTCAATGCACTATTATTGTCTTTATACTGCAATCTTAAAAAAAAATTTCAATTGTTGTTTATTGTGTTAATGTTATTTATTTGATTTAATTATTGGGGAAAATCCCCCTTTAAAAAGGCCTCATATCACACAGACGGAGAAATATAAAACACGATGAAATGTACATCATTACCGCAATCAATGATGGATGAATTCGTTGCAGACTAAAATATCAACAATAAACATAAAACATAATGATTTATAGGTTGCAAACAAAAAATATTAATAAGTGAAATATGTTTTCCCAAAAATTGCAAAAGAAACAAGTTTGAGTCGTTAAACGCATCGTTGTTTACATTGGAAACAAGAACAGGTTGAAGAGGTCGTATAAATAATTAAATATAATTTCGACAATTTCTATTTAAATATTCATGAGGAAAAATAATATCAGGTCAGTGACTGTATATGGCATAGAAATATACGGTCAACGCATTTTGACTGCTCAAATAGAACGAGTGCAGTATAATATATTTTTGACCCCATGTGCTATTTTTTTTTTAAATTATAACTAGACTGCTGTCGCATAACGTTTATTCATTATTTGTGGCCTTCGACTGTTATTCCTGTCCTGTTATATATTAAATGTACCTGTATTACCTGTAAAATGGCGCAAATGAAAGATTGGTTTTAAAAAAAATGGCGCAAATGCAATGCGCCCTTCCGCTCGTTGATATGGTTGCTGTCTCTTCTCCATTTCCGATTTCATTTAAGGTTTAAATTATTTAATTAGCAAAACAGTGAAACTTATATTTTTTCGTCTCAGTGATCACACTGGTTCAAACTATATTTTTGTTTGTATAAACTCATGCATTAAATTCAACTCTTCATCCATGCAAGTCAACATTTATAAAAGTAAACCATTAAAGGTCAAAGTAAAGTTATAGATACATATAGTAAAGAAGCCATTACCATTTTTTTATAAATCCAGAGGGTCTCATTTTATACTTACAGATATGTTATCCTTGTCATAATTCTGAATCTGCTGCATGAAGTTATTTACATCACCAAGTAATTTCTTCGACTGTTCCCATGACGGAGTCCTACCAAGCAAAATACATACTGCCTCCATGACCATTTTAACTAGTTGCGGTGGATTTGTAAATGATTTAAGCTCTGTAAGAGAACCTTTGTTTATCTGAAAAGTATAGAAAATAAATAGAATTTCTAACTTAATATCATTTTCAATTTTCCGCAAGACACTTACTATTCAAATGCGTATCATTTTCGCATCAAGAAATGCGTACCCTGTGGATATATTGGTCTCAATGCTTTATGGGATTAGAAATATATTCATTACAGTTTCATAGGGTTTCACATGTAAAGAACGTTTAAGTATCCAATATTAATCAAAACAGTAAGTTTATTCCTGATTAGTTTTGCGAATTATCTTATTTAGGCGTTCAGAACTTTCAGTGACCCCACAGTTTTTCTATAATAAGAACGTCGTGAGCAGTAGGCCGGTTAAGCCCCAGCCATACTGTCATGTTTCAAGCGCTACGTTTTACTAAGTTTTGAAAGCGTAGCGAATCGGGAATATATGTAACGAAGCGTATCGAAACGTAATGATTCTTTGTTCAAAACTGGACTTTCCCCGTATGTTTTGAAAATTCAACAACAAACGTAGCGAAAATTGAAACAAAGTAGAAACCTAGTAAATACGTATCACAGCTTAGAAGAAATCAACAAAACATGCTTACTACGTATAGAAACGTATCAATGCGTGGTGAAAACTTGGGTCTACACGTACTAATACGTAGCAAAACGTGATAAGAACGTAGCACAAACCTAGTAAAACTAGTTTAAAATTACAGGACATTTTTTTTCAAAGCGTAGTTGAAATGTAGAGTTTTAAAACATAGTAAAACTTGACAGTGTGACTGGTGCGTTACAGACACACGTTCATCTAATCTGTCACAGTCAATGGATGAATTTAAATGTGTCAATAAATGGCCGTGGCTACACTGTTATGAATATAATTCCATATAATTCCATTTCCTAACGTCACTTGGTAGAACTTACATACTTAAAGTTAAGAAGTATGTGTTTTGTTAAAAATATTGTGTTTTTTTCATACATCATATCAAAATTTTATCTGATAGATTTCTTTCTTTTCACCAAAAAATGTTTTTCTATCTATGAAAACTTGGTATAAGAAAATTGTATCTGAGGAAATGTTTAGTGATGGTCCACCTTAATCACGATCAACTTACTTAATTATTTCAAACCCCAATCAAAATTAAGATTAAATATAAAACAGAAGATGTGGTATGATTGCCAATGAGACACCTCTCCACAAGAGACCAAATGACACAGAAATTAACAACTGTAGGTCACCGTACGACCTTCCACAATGAGCAAAGCTCTTACCACATAGTCAGATATAAAAGGCCCCGAAATGACAAATGTAAAACAATTCAAACGAGAAAACTACCGTTTAATTTCTCTCGTAAAATTCAAATACGTTGTCAGTGTAAATGAAGATGAGTTATTGATCGTTTCTATACGAAAGAATCAAAACAAGGAATAATCTTTAATAAAGCTAATTTTATAGAATTTTAATATGTCTTTATACATGTTATACACAATCTTACCTTTTTAAGATCTTTAAGAACGACTTCGATATCTGTAGAATCATTTTCCTGTGTAGCCATTTTCTACTTAGTAATAGTTATTGTTTACATTTAGTAACTGAAAAAAAGGCATTTACTGAGCGCTTGTTTCATTTTTAATAGTTCATATATATAGCATTCCGTGACCAATTAATTACATTATTTTGGAATGTTCAACGGAAATTCCCCGATTTATTTATCTCAGATTAAGAATAGTTTTTAATTGAGCTAATGAAGGTGTATGTGTGTATTTGAAAACTATGATTTAAAAAGAATAAACCCAATAGTTTAATATGTTATACTGAACTTTAGATTTAAATCTTTTGTTATTGTTATGACGACATAAAAGACATTCATGATGGGAACATATAATAATTTTCCAATAGTTTGTCTGGTTACTGAAAGTCAAAATATAGAACAAAATAATCAGATTCAAGACAGAATTTTTTAGTCAAATACGATATTTTAGATTTTGACTTAAGACAACATAAATCATGGGACTTATTTTTTGATCCCTGAAATAAAAAAAAAAGATAATATCATTTTCTGTTTCAGAATAGAGTGCTGAGTTTTATCGAAAAATCGATACAGTGAAAAAGGATAAAAAAGAAAGAAAACAAATCGGCAAAAAGGTGACCTTACTGTAAAAATATTGTTTTGTATTTAACGAATTGGGGTATTTACTATATACGTTCAAAAATTGTGCTGATGTTTTTTAAGTACATAAATTGTAGCGGATACAATAAAAAATTAGGTAATATTACCAATGAAACAACTGTTCCACCGTTGCTGAAATGACCTGTATGTAAACAACAACACATGGTTACATAAAAAAGAAGTTTTATACTTAATATACCTGTCCAAATTCAGGAGCCTGTTTGTTTTTGTTGTATTTTTTGCTTATCATCGTGTCTGGTTTTCGTTGTTTAGCCATTAATTTGATGAAGATATATGCATAATGGTGAAAATATACCACCCATGTGCGCTCTTACGTGTATAACTTGTTTGTATTACTGTCCATTAAACCCAAATTCATTGTTTCTTAGAAATAATTTAACAAATGCAGTTAAACCTTTTTTGTTGAGAATCTTTTAAAAAAAGATATCTTGTGTATCAATTAATTCTACTGCATTGATAACCGTTTCTTTTAAATTAACAATGATTATATTTGTGGACATATTCGTTACGTCATCATTATTATATCATAGGCAATAAGAATGCATTCCCTTTTTATCTTGTGTGACTCTATTTTATTATTGAAATCTGTTGTATCTAGAATTCAAAAGTTATGCGTCTTCGATAATGGTTTTATATTAGGTCAATTAATTTCTCAATCACAATCCATCTCGTGGGAGAGTTACACCTATTGATGATCGGTCGTATTAAGGGACATTAATTAATGTACATTGTATCATATTGTTGACTAGTTCGCAATTAAAAATATACGTATAGATAGCTATTTCGTTTTTTTTTCATATAGATTTTCAACTATTTATTTTATTATCATATAGCAAATAAGTGAGTTATCGATCAGTGTAACGTTTTTTATTGTCATTTTTAAAATATATTGAATACCCGTATGGAGGTGCTTTTAAATACAGGAAGCTAATACAGATAAGGAGAACAAATGTTCCGAATGAACAGAAAGAAAGTTTCCGAATATTCCTCCATAGACCATCAATCGGAACAACTTGGCCTTTCTGGTTGCACGAAGTTATTGTATTGCATAGCGAGAATTGACGAGTAGTTACGATTGCATAGACCATATTTTTAACTAATAAATATGCGTGAACTCTCAGCGGTTAACGCAAAAATAAACAGAATTTGTAACTTTATATCATTTTCAATTTCCCAAAAGACACTGACTATTGAAATGCGTATCGTTTTCGCACCAAGAAATGCGTATCCTGTAAATACATTGGTCTCAATGCCTTATGGGATTAGAAACATATTCATAACAGTTTCATGGGGTTTCTCAAGTAGAGAACGTTGAAGTATTTAATATAAATCAGAACATTAAGTTTATTCCTGATTAGTTTTGCGAACTTTTTCTTTTAGGCGTTCAGAACCTTTGGCGACCCCACAGTTTAAATGTCTATAACAAGTATACGTCGTGAGCAGTAGGACGGTAACAGACACACGTTCACCTAATCTGTCCCAGTCAATGGATGAATTAAGTGTGTCAATCAATGGCCGTGGCTACGCTATGAATATCATTCTATATAATTCCATTTCCTAACGTCACTTGCTAGAACTAACATACTAAACGTTAAGAAGTATGTGTTAAATATTGTGCTTTTTTTCATACATCATATCGAAATTCTATGTGATCAATTTCATTCTTTTAACCAAAAAATGTTTTTCTATCTATGAAAAATTGGCAAATTTATAAGAAAATTGTATCTGAGGAAGTGTTTAGTGATGATCCACCTTAATGAAGATCGACTTACTTAATTATTTCAAACCCCAATCAAAATTAAGAGTATATATAAAAAAGAAGATGTGGTATGATTGTCGATGAGACAACTCTTGGACACAAGAGACCAACTGACACAGAAATTAACAACTGTAGGTCACCGTACAGCCTTCAAGAATTAGCAAAGCCCTTATCGCATAGTCAGCTATAAAAGACCTCGAAATAACAAATGTATAATAATTTAAACGAGAAAACTACCATTTAATTTCTTTTGTAAAATTCAAATAGGTTGTCAGTGTAAATGAAGATGACTTATTGTTCGTTTCCGTACAAAAGACTCAAAACATAGAATAACTTAAAATCTAATTTTAACGAAATTCAATATGCCTTTATACGAAATCTTACCTTTTTGAGATCTTTAAGAACGACTTCGATATCTGTAGAATCATTTTCCTGTGTAGCCATTATATTTCTATTATTGACAGTTATTGTTTACATTAGTAACTGAAACATATATATATCTACTGAGCTCTTGTTTCACTTTTAATAGTTTATATAGCATTTCGTGACCAATTAGTTACATTATTTTTGATTTTAAACGGAAATTCCCCGATTTATTTTTCTCAGATTAATAATAGTTTTTAATTGAGCTAATGTAGGTGTATGTGTGTATTTTAAATTTATATTTGAAAAGAATTAACCCAATCGGTATACTGAACTTTAGATTTAAATCTTTTGTTATTGTTACTGAAAGTCAAAATATAGAACAAAATAATAACATTCACGACAGAATATAAAGTCAAATACGATGTTTCGGATTTTGACTCTAGCTAACACCACATAAATCGTGGGACTTATTATTTGATCCTTGAAACAAAAATTTATTTGTTTTCCCTTCAGAATAGAGTTCTGAATTTTATTAATAATTAAATAGAGCGAGACAATGAATAAGGATAAACAAGGGGGATGAGCGAATTGACCTAACGGCGTCTCTTTTATTTGCTTGTAAAATCTTTATATATTTTGTTTTGGGAATTCGGACCCTATATAGAAAAAAAAAACATTTATGTTTTCTGTACATGAAGCAAAAGTATCGATCGGAGTTTGTATACATTTCAAGTTTATTTCGAAACAAAATGTAATCTTGCTGTAGAAATATTGTTTTTTTATTTAACGAATCGGTTCGTTTACTACTTACATGTACGTTCAAAATTTGTGCTGATGTTTTGTAAGTAGATACATCTTAACGGAAATTCTCTAACGAGTTCCATTATAACAATAATCAAAAAATGAGGCAAGATTGCCGATGAAAATCTATTCTACCGGTGCTGACTCGACGTGCATATAAACAAAAACACAAACGGTATAATCTATAACATATGCAATTGACGAAAAATAAAATACCTCATATACATGTGTTATTAGCCTTTATCTTTATTAGAGTATCTAATACTATTTATTATGATTTTAACCTATTTTACATGATTTCCAAAACCACACATACAAAGTGCGAATCCAGTTAGTTAATTTTCACCGTTGTATGCGATAATTATAATTAAAAAAGAAGATGTGGTGTGATTGCCAATGAGACAACTGTCCACAAGAGACCAAAATGACACAGACATTAACAACTATAGGTCACCGTACGGCCTCCAACAATGAATAAATCCCATACCGCATAGTCAGCTATAAAAGTCCCCGATATGACAATGTAAAACAATTCAAACGAAAAAACTTACGGCCTTATCTATATAAAAAAAATAAAGGATGATGGTGGAAAATTGCGATTGTTCGGATTTTGAAAATACAAAATATTTGATCTGAAAGTATTTTTTTACATAATTTCATTAGCATGTAAATTTTTAATGTATGATAATAGGATTAAAGTCCAAAAAAGTGTCATTAAAGCAGCAGAATCCATACTATTGATCACTGAATGCGATTTATTTTAACTATAGATGCGATGAACTATCACTGTAAGTGCGATCATTTCTGATGATGTGGATTTTTTGGAGGTGCAATGAATTTCATTGTCGTTTTATATGATAATTCGACATGCAACAACTGAAAAAAGTCTTTTAATGACAATTTGAAAGGAGAGGTTGTCGTAGATGCCTACTTGAATATACACGGGTATAACCAATGTAACTTTAAGGTTGAATCCGAATTTGCATTGTGTAACGTTCGTCGAATTTGTTTTCTGTACGTTCGTTGCGAGAATTCGTTATAATTCTGCATAGTTCGTTAGTAAAACAACAAGAACATATTTTTTGCTGTGTCTATTGAATTAGAAAACACCCGCGACATCGCGGTTATGTGACTGAATTTTAGTATCTAATTATATATAAACTTTATTTTCAGCCTGGATTTTTAGTACTTGTATGTCGTCTGATAAAGTCATGCTGTTATAAGACGCACGGTCTTGTCTGCTTTCAAAATCTTTCTGTTTGAACCAACGGATTTGGAGCTTATTACATTTAAGCTCACCGGGGTCTGAAGGGCCCCATGTGAGCTTATACATCACTTGGCGTCCGTCGTCGTCTGTCTTCTGTCGTCGTCGTTTGTCGTCGTAAACTACTTCGAAAATCTTCTCTTCTGAAACTACTGTGCCAAATAAGTTCAAATTTAAATAAATGTTCCTTAGGGTATGTAGTTTATAAATTGTATCCGAAGTTTTGATCCATCTACATACATGGCCACCATGGCTAAAAATAGAACCTAGGGGTCAAATGCAGTTTTTTGCTTATATCTTAAATCTAAAGCTTTTAGAGCAAGTCTGACATGGGTTAAAATGTTTAATTGATAAAAAAATCTATCAGTCCTGAAATTTTAAGACGAACCGAACAACCCATTGGTGGGTTTGTTGGGTTGCTGCCACTAAATTGGTAGTTTTAAGGAAATTTTGCAGTTATTGGTGATCTACAAAAAAAGTTAATAGACCATAATTGTCAAATGACCCCTTTAGGAGTTATTGCCCTTTAAAGACAATTTTACACAATTTGTTCATCAAGTTTGCTAACATTTAAAAAGCTTCTCCTCTGAAACTACTGGGCCAATTACCTTCAAACTTTAACTAAATGTGAGAGCCTCTTGTTTGTTATATTAATTGTTTAGAAAAGAAAAGGGCCTGAAATGGTTTTATTTTTAATCAACACATTGTCCTATATTAGTAATATATATAGTTTAATTCTTTTATTCACCTGTTTTGTCATGCTGGCTAATCATCGCTCGTAAATATAAATCAACATGCGTTCAGGTATTTTAAATCTAATCTTGTATTGTAATATTCTTTACAAAGCACAAAAACGACAGGAATCACCTCAAAAGCTAACCAAACTTTTACACAGACTTTTTCATAATGGATATAGTTACTCTACTGTTTTCAGGTCATTAAGAATAACTTATTTTGGTATTAATATTAATTTACTCATAGTGTCTTTGCATCGGAAATAGACACATTCATTCTTGAACCAGTTGTTGGCATTTTACGGGTTGTGTTCTTCTTGTATAATTTATAATGGTATGAAGCAAACCCTAACGGGAGGAATTGTGCTTGTTTTTTTATATGATGAAGACCAAATCTTTCAATCAGTTTCATTAAGGTCTGGAGCTGTCATGTCAGTAACTGTTATTAGTCCTTGTTGATTTATGTATCACTGTCATTTTTCTTAGTTTCTTTTATTACATATTCTGACATCGGACTCGGACTTCTTTTAAACAGTTTTACTGTGCGTAATGCTGCGTGTTTCTTCATTCTACTTTGGCTAGAGGTATATATAGGGAGAGGGTTGAGATCTCACACAACATTTTTTTTTATTTGTGCCTGTCCGAAGTCTGGAGCATTTTACATTTGTAAGTCTTGTTTGTTTTTTGGTTTTTTTTTTAAATTTCAGTTCATTTAAATGTCATGGAGATTAGTATGAAGTCCTTTATCACTGAACTATTACAAATTTTCATTTAGGGGTCTACTGAGGCCCACCTTTGAGTGTTGAATTTTCTCGCTGCTCTTTGGTCGGGTAGTTGTATCTGATATATTCCCCATTTACATTCTCATTTTTTTCCCATTTAACTTGACGTGTATTAATGTCTCAGGGACATAGCCTCAATAGCTCACCCGGCACTAAAGGGCCAAGTTAGCTTTTCTCATCACTTGGCGTCCGTCGTCCGTCGAGGTCGTCCGTTAACGTTTAGAAAATTCTACTCCTCCGAAACTACGTGACCAAACTTGGCCTAAATCATTCTTAGGGTATCTAGTTTATTAAATGTATCCGATGACCCCGCCCACCGACCAAGTTGGCCGCCATGGCTAAAGATAGAACATGGGTGTAAAATTAAGTTTTTGGCTTATAGCTCTGAAACTAAAGCATTTAGAGCAAATCTGACATGAGGTAAAAATGTTCATCAGAGTAATTTCTATCTGCCCTGATAAATTGGTAATGTTAAGGAAATTTTGCAGTTTGTGGTTATTATCATGAATAATATAATAGATAGAGATAAACTGTATATAGCAAAATTGTTCAGCAAAGTAAAACCTACAAATAAGTCAACATGACCAAAAGAGTTATTGCCCTTTAAAGTCAGCTTTTCACACCTTTTAAAAAATTTTGTAAGTTTTTACAAAAATGTTCTTCTCTGAAACTACTTGGCCAAACTAAACAACACTTGGCATAAATAATCCTTACGGTATCTAGTTTCAAAAATGTATTCGATGGCCCCGCCCATCATCCAAGAAGGCCACCATGGCTTAAAATAAAACATGGGGAAAAATGCAGTTTTGAGCTTGAACTGGAACTTCAGCATTTAAAGCAAATCTGACAGCATAAAAATGTTCATCAGGTCAAAACATATCTTCCCTGAAATTTTAACACCCGTTGATGGATTGCTGTCTCAGAATTGTTATCTTAAGGAACTTTTGCATTTTTTTGGATAATATCTTGAAAAAACTGTAAACAGCAAAATTGTTCAGCAAAGTAAGATCTACAAATAGTTCATAATAACCAACAAAAAAAAAAACAAAACAAACACACAATTGACCACTGTAAGAGTTATTGGCCTTCGTAATCAATTTCGAACAATTCTTCGTAAAATTTGTGTAATCTTTTACAAAATTCTTCTCCCCTGAAACTACTGTGACAAGTTCAACCAAACATGAACATAATCATCATTAAGGTTTCTAGCTAAAATTGTCAGATAACCCTGCCTACCAACCAACAGGGCTGACATTGCTAAAGGTAGAACATAGGGGAAATAAAGCAAGTTTTGTCTATTTTTTTTAACCGTTATAAATAGACACAATCTTAAAGGAAAAAAAATATCTTTAGAATAATGAGCTCTACTAATTGTACATATTTACGCAAAACTGTTAGACAAATTCTTATAGGAGTTATTGCCTATAAAAAAAAATAAAGATATATTTTTTTTACCATTTTTGCTGCTTATCAATAAAACTATGATATTTAGAGAGAAACATTTTCTTTTCTGTTAAGCCTCATTATGACAGATAAAAACCATCCTGAATCACAAAAATGATTAGCTGGGAAAGATCAATTAATAAGTAAAAAAACTAAACAGACTAAAAGATCAGTAATACAAGATCAACAAAAAAAAGCAGGGTCTATTCTCGTCTACTATGCTCGAAAGTGTGCTCTGTTTGATATTCCCATATAACAAGATGGGCGACACAGGCTCTTTAGAGCCTCTAGTTTGTATTAGCTCATCGGGGCCCGAAGGGACCCATGTACACTTATGCCATCACTTGGCGTCCGTCGTCTTCAGTCGTCTTTTGTCGTCAGTCGTCGTAAACTATTTAAAAAATCTTCTCCTCTGAAACTACGGAGCCAAATAGCTTCAAACTTTAACTGAATGTTTCTTAGGGTATCTAGTTTATAAATTGTATCCGAAGTTTTGATCCATCAACATTCCACGTATAAAATTTGGTCACATAAAACCTTTAACCAAAGTTTATTTCACAATCAAGAATACGTAGACATACAATTATTTACAAAAACTACAAGTATATCACCCATGTTATGAATCGAGAAAAAACATCGTTACAACCAATTGTCCTTATTTCATATACTAGTACGCTAATTCTCTAAACAAATCGATCCCTTTGATATATGATATTGCCGCCTATGTAGTCTCTAAATTACTGCTCATAATTTAAGCTTGAATGTAATTATTCTTATATTCTCGTACGCGGTAAATCTCATAAAGCACCAGCTCATATAACAAAATCATGGCATCAAGATATCCAGTAATATTATACGAGACTCCATGTTTCTGACAAGAAGTTTTTTTTATGCAGTGAACTAAATATACTAGTATGGAGACTATTAAGATGCACATATAAGTAAAATAATCTTTAATATGACAATAAAGTAACAAACGATTATTTTGTAACAAACAATTTTAATGTCAAATAATTCACTTGGTACCATACTAAATAGGTATTCGAATTGTATTTACATAAATTTGGCCCTGAAGTGAACATCAGTATTCACAATAAGTTTGTCACAGGTTGTAAGAAAACCAACTATTTGGTTTGTTTTTATAAAGGGAAATTCCGCCAAAAAATAAAAAAAATGTTGCATGTTCGTTATACATAAAGAAGCACCAATTCATAAATTAGTTTTGACGGCATCTTTTCTACAACCACGTGATAAGTATGCCAGGTATACATATGCGATCATTTTGTTCCTGCAATATGGTGACTAAATTGGTTATTTTTCATCGGCGGATTTCTTAAGATTATCATATTTTTCCACAGCAATAACCCACGAACATAACTTCCATATCGCCCCTGACACTGACTTCGTTTTTTCAACACTAAACTCCGGGTCACTTGTATATTCATTGCGTATCTTTGTTATTATTTCCGTCTGAAATGAAAATATAAAGATTAATGTAGATTATGACACTGATTTAGATTGACATATAATCAGTCAAAAGAGTTAAACAGTTTTGTCTTTGCATGTGAGGCTATCAGTCAATTCTTTTCTTTATATTAATGACAGATTAATTTTGAGGCGTTTCTGCTTAAATTTTTCATGTTTGTTTAGACCCTGAACGATGCAGAGCTTTTTATACAGTATGGACACCTCGATATACACCTGTATTTTAATAAAGACTATATTTTGACCCCTTAGTGTGTAAATAACGTTCATTCATTAGTTGTGACCTTCGACTGTTTTCCGCTCGTTGGTCAGGTTATTGTCTCTTTGACATTTTCTCCATTTCCATTCTCAATTTAACTATCACTATTGGTGTCGGAATCGACCCGGAACTTGTTAATTATTGGTACATAATGTTGATTAAAAAAACCCACTTGCAAGTGAGTAGTTCATCATTGTTGTTTTTAAGCATATTTTGACAAATTGGACCATACTTGCTCAGTATGAGACAACTCTCCATCTATGTCACAATTTATAGATTAACCATTATAGATCAAAGTAAAGTTATAGATACATATACCTATAATGATTTACTTTTATAAATTGTTGCTGAGAGAGAGAGAGAGAGAGAGAGAGAGAGAGAGAGAGAGAGAGAGAGAGAGAGAGAGAGAGAGAGAGAGAGAGAGAGAGAGAGAGAGAGAGAGAGAGAGAGAGAGAGAGAGAGAGAGAGAGAGAGAGAGAGAGAGAGAGTCTTTTTATATTTATATAGAAGAGAAACCATTGCCATTTCTTAAAAATCCAGATGGTCTCATTTTATACTTACAGATACGTTATCCTTGTCATAATTCTGAATCTGCTGCATAAACTTATTTACATCGCTAAGTAATTTCTTCGACTGTTCCCATGACGGAGTTCTACCAAGCAAAATGCATACTGCCTCCATGACCTTTTTAACTGGTTGTGGTGGATGTACAAATGATTTAAGCTCTGTAAGCGAACCTTTGTTTATCTGAAAAGTATAGATAATTTGCTTTAAAAAAAAGTCAATACGTGAAACTTAGAACTTTTTTTATGGTCATTCTTATTTCAACTGAATTGTAAATTATATCTCAGTGTTTTCATCGTCATGTTTGTGGAGGATGATATATTTTTTTTGTAAATCATGACAATTTGGGTATGTTGAGTGGTGTTAAATATAAAGTGTGGAGATAAATGTTGATTATATTTCGATATTAATTTTTACCAACGTGAAAGGTCAAACTACTACCTATGGATGACACTTCTAGGGTTCTTATTGGTAGAGGTAATATTTCACCTAAGTCCCTCAGTCATTTTATTTACTTTTCTGTAAAAAACAGTCATTTTATTTACTTTTTGTAACAAAAACAACCCATATTAAATAGGTATTGGAAGATGGGGTATGAGTGCCAATGAGATAAATCTCCATCCAAGTAACACTTTATAAAAGTAAACCATTTAAGGCCAAGGTCCGCCATTTAACACAGAGCCTTGGCTCACACCGAACAGCAAGCTATAAAGGGCCCCAAAATTACTAGTATATACTGTATAAAACCACACTTATGAACTACATAAACAGACGACAATTACTGTACATCAGATTCCTGACTAAGGACAGGTGCAAACATTTGCAGCGGGATTTTGTTTCATAGAGTGTGGAATATTTATTCCTACCAATAAGACAAAATCTACTTACTAATCATTTGTTTTGTGCATGCAGTAAAACCCTGTACCACAAATAGAAATGGGTTTGAATCCAGCTAATACATTTAAATTGTTGCTTATACATGTATACTTAATATACCTGTTCAAAATTAAGACCTGTTTCTTTTTTTTGCTTATTATCGTGTCTGTTTTTTGTTGCTTAGTACAAAACATTGCCATTAATTTGATGAAGATATATGCATAATGGTGAAAATATACCACCGATGTGCGCTCTTACGTGTATAACTTGTATGTATTACTGTCTATTAAAACCAAATTCATTGTTTCTTAGAAATAATTTAACAAATGCAGTTTAACCTTTTTTGTTGTATATCTTAAAAAGATAGTCTTGTGTATCAATTAATTCTACTGCATTTATAACCGTTTCTTTTAAATAAACAATGAATATATTTCTGTACATTTTCATTACATCATCATTATTATATCATAGGCAATAATAATGCATTCCCTTTTATCTTGTGTGACTCTATTTCATTATTGAAATCTGTTGTATCTAGAATTCAAAAGTTATGCCTCTTCAATAATGGTTTTATATTAGGTCAAATAATTTTTCAATCTCAATCCACCTCGTGGGAGAGCTACACCTATTGATGATCGGTCGTAAGGAACATTAATTAATGCACATTGTATCATACTTGTTGACTAGTTTGCAATACCTCATTAATTATTTCTAAATTAATTTTATGATTTTTTGGAAGACTGAGGTACATGTGTAAAATTGAGAATGGAAATTGGGAATGTGCCAAAGAGACAACAACCCAACCATAGAGCAGACAACAGCAGAAGGTCACCAACAGGTCTTCAATGCAACGAGAAATTCCCGCACTCGGAGGCGTCTTTCAGCTGGCCCCTAAACAAATATATACTAGTTCAGTGATAATGAACGCCATACTAAACTCCAAGTTGTACACAAGAAACTAAAAGTTAAAATAATACAAAGCTAACAAAGGCCAGAGGCTCCTGACTTTGGACAGGCGCAAAAATTCGGCGGGGTTAAACATGTTTGTGACATCTCAACCCTCCCCCTATACCGCTAGCCAATGCAGAAAAGTAAACGCATAACAATACGCACATTAAAATTCAGTTCAAGAGAAGTCCGAGTCTGATGTCAGAAGATGTAACCAAAGAAAATAAACAAAATTACAATAATACATAAATAACATCAGACTACTAGCAGTTAACTGACATACCAGCTCCAGACTCAATTAAACTGATTGAAAAATATGTCTTCATCATATGAATATCAGGCACAATCATCCCCTTGAGGGGTTTAGTATCATACCATCATAACATATATGAGAAGAACATAACCCGTGTCATGCCAACAACTGGTTTATTAATAATAAATGTGTTTAAGTCCATGTTTTAAATCATTATCATTCTTTAAAATTATACGTATGGATAGCTATTTCATTTTCTTTTCTATATAGATTTTCAACTATTTATTTTATTATCATATAGCAAGTGAGTTAGCGATCAGTGTAAAGTTCTTTGTTGTCATTGTGACTATATTAAATACCCCGTATGTAGGTGCTCTTAATTGCAAGAAGTTAATACAGATAAGAAGAACAAATGTTTCGAATGAACAGAAAAAAAGTTTTCGAATATTCCTGAATAGACCATATTTCTAACTAATAAATATGCGGTTCACGCAAAAATAAACAGAATTTGTAACTTAATATCATTTTCAATTTCCCAAAAGACACTGACCATCAAAATGCGTATCGTATTCGCACCAAGAAATGCGTATCATGTAGGTACATTGGTCTCAATGCCTTATGGGATTAGAAACATATTCGTAAAAGTTTCATAGGGTTTCTCAAGTAAAGAACGTTTAAGTATTCAATATAAATCATAACATAACATCAGTGTACTCCTGATTAGTTTTGCGAATTATTTTATTTAGGCGTTCAGAACCTTTGGCGACCCCACAGTCGTGTCGTGAGCAGTAGGACGGCTACAGACACACGTTCAACTTATCAGTCCCAGTCAATAGATGAATTAAGTGTGTCTATCAATGGCCGTGGCTACACTATAAATATGATTCTATATAATTCCTTTTCCGTACGTCACTTGATGGAACTAACATACTTAAAGTTAAGAAGTATCTGTTAAATATTGTGATTTATTGTTCGTTTCCGTACTAAAGACTCAAAACAAGAAATAAATTTAAATCTAATGTTAATGTTAAATTCAATATGTCTTTATACGAAATCTTACCTTTTTGAGATCTTTGAGAACGGCTTCGATATCTGTAGAATCATTTTCCTGTGTAGCCATTATATTCCTATTATTGACAGTTATTGTTTACATTAGTAACTGAAAAATATATATCTACTGAGCTCTTGTGTCACTTTTAATAGTTTATATAGCTTTTCGTGACCAATTAGTTACATTATTTTAGAATTTTAAAGGGAAATTCCCCGATTTATTTTTCTCGGATTAAGAATAGTTTTTAATTGAGCTAATGTAGGTGAATGTGTGTATTTTAAATTTATATTTAAAAAGAATTGACCCAATCGTTTAATATGGTTATTTAAATCTTTTGTTATTGTTACTGAAAGTCAAATTCTAGAACAAAATGATAGGATTCACTACAAAATACTTCAATTCTAGGTCAATTACAATATTTCGGATATTGACTCAAACCACGTATACTAAATGTATAGGACTTATTATTTGATCCCTGAAATTAAAAACAAATTATATTAAAATTTCTGTTTCAGAACATAGTGCTGAATTTTATTGATAAATGAATAGAGCGATACAGTAAAAAAGGATCACAAAGAAAGAAAAAAATGGGCGAATTGACGTAACGATCTTTTAATATGTTATAGACTCATACAAGACCTTCTTAGGAAGAAAGATAAGAAGTTAGCAATATCCTTTAACTTTACTTTCCGCTATAAAGATGATGTCCTCTCACTAAATAATATAAAGATGATGTCCTCTCACTAAATAATATAAAGATCACTAACTAATTAGTATAAAGATCATCTCACCAAATAATTCAAAATTTGGTGACTATGTTGAAAGCATCTATCCCATCAAACTAGAGATAATGGATACAACATATACAGTTAAGTCAGCCTCATATCTTGACTTACATCTAGAAATTGACAATGAGAGTCGGTCGAAAACAAAACTTTGCGACAAAAGAGATGATTTCAGCTTTCCAGTTGTGAACTTTTCATTTCTAAGTAGCAACATTCCAGCAGCACCTGCATACGGGGTATATATCTCCCAATTAATACGATATTCCGGTGCTTGTATTTCCTATCATGATTTTCTTGATAGAGGGCTGCTGCTCACAAGGAAGCTATTAAACCAAGAGTTCCAAATGGTGAAGTTGAAATCATCCCTTCGTAAATTTTACGGACGCCATCACGAGTTGGTTGACCGTTATGGAATAACCGTTTCACAAATGATATCGGATATGTTCCTTACGTCGTAACTACAATCCCCTTCCCTTTCATGAATGTGACCTACCGAATTAAGACTATTCACCGGATTTGTTATAATATTAGCAACACGACGGGTGCCACATGTGGCGCAGGATCTTTTTACCCTTCAGGAGCATCTGAGATCACCCCTAGCTATGGAACGCCAACACTGTCTTGTTATTACCATTTTCATTATATGATGTGCATTTACCTTTATATGATGTGCATTAACCTTTATATGCTGTGCTTTTACCTTTATATGATGTGCAAACACCTTTATATGATGTGCAAATATCTTTATATGATGTGCAAATATCCTTATATGATGTGCAAATATCCTTATATGATGTGCAAACATCATTATATTATATGCAAACATACTTATATGATGTGCAAGTATACTTATATGATGTGCAAATATACTTATATAATGTGCAAACATTCTTATATGATGTGCAAACATATAATGAAAAATGGGCATAATAAGACAGTGTTGGCGTTCCATACCTAGCTTTTGGTGGGGTTCGTGTTACTTATTCTTGACTTTTCTATGATGTGTCATGTGTACTATTGTTTGTCTTTTTCATTTTTAGCTATGGCGTTGTCATTTTTTTTTCGATTTATGAGTTTGACTATCCGTCTGGTATATTCAGTCCCTCTTATATACTGAATTTTAGATTTAAATCTTTTGTTATTGTTACTTAATCGAAATCTAGAACAAAATAATAAGATTCACGACAGATTACTCCAATGTTAAGTCAAATACGATGTTTCGGATATTGACTAAGACCACGTAAATGATGGGACTTGTTATTTCCTGAAATTAAAAACAAATAAAATAAAACTTTTTCTTTCAGAAAAGTGTTGTGAATTTTATTGATAAATGAATAGAACGGTACAGTGAAAAAAGGATAAAAAAGAATATAAAATCAGCAAATTCACCTTACGAAGTTCCCTTTTATTTGCTTGTGAATTTGCAATACCGAAAACTATCATTTTCAATGATTTTAATTTTAGAGTTTAGAATGACGTCCATTATTACTGAACTAGTATACATTTTTGGTTCGGGGTCAGCTGAAGCACGCCTTCGGGTGCGAGAATTCCTCGCTACATTGAAGACCCATTGGTGGCAATCAGCTGTTATCTGCTCTTCAGTCGGGTTGTTGTCTCTTTGACACCTTTCCCCATTTCTAATCTCAATTTTATTCATAGTCCAAAAAATTGTCATTTAAGCAGCAAAATCATTTAAGATTCTATCAGGCAATGTCAGTGGGGATGAAAATCAATTTAACACATATCATCCATAACAATAAATAAAGTTGAAGGAAACTGTTTCCTGAACATGAAGCAAAAGTATCGATCGGATTTTACATAAATTTCAAGTTTTTTGCTAAGCAAAATGTAACCTCACTGTAGAAATATCGCTTTGTATTGAACGAGTCGGTTCGTTTATTGTACGTTCAAAATGTGTGCTGATGTTTTGTGAGTACATAAATCGTTGCAGAAATTCTCTAACGAGTATAATCAATATACATGTAAGGTTGAATTCGAACTTGTGTTGTGTAACGTTAGTCGAATTTGTTTTCTTCGTTGCGAGAATTCGTTATAATTCTGCACTGTTCGTTAGTAAAACAACAAGAACATAATTTAGCTGTTTCTAATGAATGAGAAAACACCCGCGTTGACTGAATTATAGTATTGTTTTATATAAGCCTTATTTTTAACCTGGATTTTTAGTACTTGTATATCATCTGATAAAGTCTTGCTGTTGAAATCTTGAGCTTATTACTTATTTGTAATATAAATTATTTTGTAAACAAAAAGGCCTCGAATGGTTTTATTTTTAATCAACACCATTGTCCTTTATTAGTTACCTATAAAGTTGAATTCTTTTATACGCTTCTTTTGCCATGCTGGCTAACAAATTGGAAACTGACCATATACGCCTTATATTATTAAAAGTTTGGATTTTTAGCATTCGTAATGTAATCTTGTAAGAACGTGCTGATTAAACAGTACACTAAAACAATGGCTTTCAGACAGAACATTAGAACATACCTCTAGCCAACGTAAAATAAAGAAACACACAGCATTATGCACAGTAAAACAGCTTAAAATATTGTCTCAATGACATTCACCTCATTAGCATACCTGGTCCAAAAGGGCCAAGTGAGCTTTTCTAATTAATTGGCGTCCGTCAACCGTCGTCGTCGTCCTATAACTTTTAGAAAAATCTTCTCCTCTGAAACTACTTGGCAAAATGAAACCTAAATTGCTCTTAATCATCCTTAGTGTATCTTGTTTTTAAAAATTTATCCCCCCCCCCCCCCGACCCATCGACAAAGATGGCCGCCATGGCTAAAAATAGAACATGGGAATAAAATGCAGTTTTTGCCTTATAGCTCTGAAACTAAAGCATTTAGAGCAAATCTACCTGGTGTAAAAATTATTAAACGTGTTTGTTTTCATTTTTTTACATCACTGTGTCGATACCTCTGCTAGTGGACTTTTAGTCCCCGAGGGTATATTTAGCTCAGTAGTTAATACTTCGGTACTGTCATGATTTAACAAACTTTTATTCTAAAAATAGAACATGGGAATAAAATGCAGATTTTGGCTTATAGCTCTGAAATTAAAGCATTGAGAGTTATTAATCTACATGGAGTAAAAATGTTCATCAGAAGAAGATCTATAAGCACATAAATTTTCAGATGCATCAGACAACTCGATGTTGGGTTGTTGCCCCTAAATTGTAATGTTTAGGATATTTTGCAGTTTTTTGTTATTTTCATGAATATTATAATAGATAGAGATGAACTGTTAACATCGAAATTGTTCAGCAAAGTTAGATCTAAAAATCAGTTAAAAAAGCGCTTCGCTCGCATTGAAATTATTAAACGGATGGTTTTCAATTTTTTACATCACTGCGTCGATACCTCTGCTCGCGGAGTTTAGGTCCACGAGGGTATAATTAGGTCAGTAGTCAGTACGGACATGATTTAAAAAACTTTTCTAAAATTGTCCGTTTATAAATTTTTAAACTATTAAGAAACTAAGGTTTCAACTCCCTCAGGCAAAATTGACTTTAGATGAATTTGGCTATCAATTTTAGGTATTTTTGTCATAAAGTTCTTCAACGATTTCGGTACTTATACATCATCGGATTTCAAAGGTTTGGCTTTTAGCGTTCCTGATGAAGGTACATCCAGAAAAGCGCTTCGGACGCATTGAAATTATTAAACGTGTTGTTTTCAATTTTCTTACTTGACCAAATGGTAAAGAGTTATTGTCCTTTAAAGTCAACTTTTCACGACTTCTTGTACTTGACCAAACTAAACCAAACTTGGCCTAAATGACCCTTAAGGTATTCAATTCACGAAACGTATCTGATGACCCCGATTATCAACCAAAATGGCCATGGCTAAAAATTAAACATGGGGGTAAAATGCAGTTTTTAGTTTATAGCTCTGAAACTAAAGCATTTAAATCAAATCTGACCAGGGATGAAATATTCTTCATGTCAAAACCTATCTGAAATATTCAGACGCATCAGACAAGCTGTTAATGGGTTGCTGTCTCAGAATTAGTAATTTTATGGAAATTTTACATTATATTATAAATAATATCTTGAAAATCATAGTAGATAGAGATAAGCTGTAAACAGCAAATTATTTTCACCAAAGTAAGATCTACAAGTAATGACCAAAATGGTTAATTGACCCCTATAGGAGTTATTGGACTTCGTAGTCAAATTTGGGCAAATTTTGTAATTTTTTGTACTCTGAAACTACTGAGACAAATTCTATCAAATTTGGCCAGAACCATCATTACGGTATCTAGCTAAAAATTGTCAAATACCCCAACCAATAGGGCTGACATTGCTAAAATTAGAACATACATGTAAGGATAAAAAACAAGTTTTGTCTATTATTTTTTGAACCGTTATAAATAAAGACAATCTGAAAGGAAAAATATCTTCAGAATAATGAGCTCTACCAATTGTTCATATATACGTCAAAACTGTTTGGCAAATTCTTATAGGAGTTATTGCATATAAATAACAAATTTTACGATATTTTTTTTCGTTTTTACCGTTTATCATGAAAACTAACATTTTGAAAGAAAAAAAATCTGTTATGCCTCATTATATATATATTTCAACTTTTAACTGAATATTTCTTAGGGTATCTACATTATTTTAGTTTATAAATTGTATCCAAAGTTTTTGGTCCATCAACAAACATGGCCGCCATGGCTAGAAATAGAAAAGTGACTGTGGTTAAATGCAGTTTTTGGCTTATATCTCAAAAAGTAAAGCTTTTAGAGCAAATTTTACACAGTAACACTGTTCAATTGGTCTGATCTATCAGACGTATTGAACAACCTAGTGTTTGGATGCTGCCACTAAATTGGTATTTTAAGGAAATTTTGCAGTTTTTTGTTATCATCTTGAATATTATAATAGATTGAGATATACTGTAACGAGCAATTATAATGTTCAGCAAAGTAAGATCTCAAAAAGAGTTTTAAATATGACCAAAATTGGTAATCGATCCCCTAAGGAGTTGTTTCCCTTTATAGACTATTTTGCACAGTTTGTTCTTCATGTCTGCTTACATTTAAAAATCTTCTCCTCTGAAACTACTTCTAACTTTAAAGGAATGTTCCTTTAAGGATCTATTTTATGAATTGTATCCGAATTTTTGATCCATCAACAAACATAGCCGACATGGCAAAAAAAAACATAGGGGATTTGCCGTTTTGGCTTTTATCTCAAAAACTAAAGCTGTTAGAACAAATCTGATGCTGTAAAATTTGTAAGAAAATTTTGCAGTTTTTTGTTATTATCTTGAATATTATAATAGATAAAGATGAAAAAAATTGTTCAACAAAGTAAGATCTACAAATAAGTCAACCTGACCAAAATTGTGAATTGACCCCATAAAGAGTTATTGCCATTTAAGGACAATTTTACACAATTTGTTTATGTTTTATAACTTTAAAAATCTTTTCAAATGAATTTAGTATTAATTTTGATTTTTTAATTTCTTGTATGTCAAGAAACATAGCCACTGATGCTAAAAAGGAAACATATTTGTAAAATATAAAAAAGAAGATGTGGTATGATTGCCAATGAGACAACTATCCACAAAAGACCAACATGACACAGACATTAACAACTATAGGTCACCGTACGGCCTTCAACAATAAGCAAAGCCCATACCGCATAGTGAGCTATAAAAGACCCCGATAATACAATGTAAAACAATTCAAACGAGAAAACTAACGGCCTTATTTATGTAAAAAAAAAATGAACGAAAAACAAATATGTAACACATAAACAAACGACAACCACTGAATTACAGGCTCCTGACTTGGGAATGGCACATACATAAATAATGTGGCGGGTTTAAAATGCATTTATGTGCTTTTGAAGTAAATATAACAGATACAAAGAACATTTAAATGGCATTATTAAGCCACTCATTAATATATATTGAAAAGCAATAGTAACTAGATTTAGGCAAAAGCGTTATGTAGGACATTTCAACAAAGGAAGCTTGTCTTCATATCAAATTGTTTTCACGGCGAGTGTTTTGCAAGAAGCAAATTCTGTTCATGCACTGACGTAGTTCCCGTTTTTCGAAATCCATGTTTTGCATTTATTCTAAGTAGTCAGTGTTATTTGTCTACAAAAAAAAAATCACAAAATAAAGATTGATCAGCAAGTCCGCTTTATTGATGAACTTCTGATATAGAACCACAATTTATCTGTCAAGTTCTTTTAATTTAGTTTCAAAGCATTTCAATTGATTGTATACTTTACGTGAAACATTCTTTGCACTTTCAAGAATAAAGTTTGGGTAACTGGTGTATTTATTACGTATATTTGTTATTACTTCCGGCTGCAAAGAAAACGGAAATATCATTAAAAGAGTTGTATATAAAATGGTATTGAATGGATAAGTTTGTGTTAGGTTTAGATTTGGTAATACTTATCAAAAGTACCAGGATTATAATTTAGTACGCTAGATGCGCGTTTCGTCTACATGAGACCCACCAGTGACGCTCATATCAAAATAGTTATAAAGCCAGACAAGTACAAAGTTGAAGAGCATTGAGGATTCAAAATTCCAAAAAGTTGTGTCAAATACGGCTAAGGTAATCTATTCCTGGGACAAGAAAATCCTTAGTTTTTCAAAAAATTCAAAGTTTTGTAAACAGGAAATTTATAAAAATGACCACATAAATGATATTCATGTCAACACCGAAGTGCTGACTACTGGGCTGGTGATACCATCGGGGACGAAACGTCCATCAGCAGTGGCATCGACCAAGTGGTGCAAATAGTTATCAAAGGTACCAGGATTATAATTTAGTACGCCAAACGCGCGTTTCGTCTACATAAGACACATCAGTGACGCTCATATCAAAATAGTTATAAAGCCAAACATGTACAAAGTTGAAGAGCATTGAGGATTCAAAATTCCAAAAAGTTGTGCCAAATACGGCTAAGGTAATCTATTCTTGGGACAAGAAAATACTTAGGTTTTCGAAAAATTCAAAGTTTTGTAAACAAGAAATTTATAAAAATGACCACTCAATTGATATTCATGTCAACACCGAAGTGCTGACTACTGGACTGGTGATACCCTCGGGAACGAAACGTCTGACTCCACCAGCAGTGGCATCGACCCACTTAAATATAAATCCTTAATAGTTTTTTTAATATCAATTTATTCATAACTATTTAAGACTCGGAACTACACACCTGGAAAAAAGTATTGCAACACTTCCATTTGAAACAATGTAAAATTACATGATTGTAGATTGTGTATAATTTGGGTTTTACAAAATACTTTTAATTCGTTTATGGTTTAAAATTAAATTCTTGGTTTTCACTTACTTTTCATCCAATATTAATGTATACCTTTTTCCAGGTGTACTTTACGAACTAGACATATTGTATAAGATACTTGTCTTTTGTTGAAGACTCGATTTTAATAATGATATGTTTTTTGATTAATTGTTCACTGTGGGTAATGTTCCATTGAGGTTTATTTAAATAGATATGGAACACCTTTTAAATGGTATTATTTAAATAAACCTATGTTTTTGAATTTCTCACATTACTTTGATTTAACTGGTAGCTTCGGCCACAGATTATGAATTTATTCTCTTTACAATAAATGTTACTGAACCTCAAGACGTTTAAATGGAGCATTACAAATATGTGGATAAACTAAGAAGGACAATACAACTTAAGTTTGACTGTTAAATGGTCAACTGAATTGATGTTGTCCAAGAACAACTTATAATTAATAACCTTAAAAAAATGAATTCTTTGATGTCTCCATTAGCGACCACAGCAAGACAAAACTCTATAATTTATATACCTGTTGCAATGATGTCTGCTATTGACAGCAATAGATACTCGTTGACGTTGATCAAACAATAACATATGTTTCAAAAATTAATGCAAATAACAACTGATTATCACATAATATCGTTTGGGCAAGAACGGCAAATTGCATTGTGTTATAACACATTCACTTAGTAATCAGTATAAAATCTATTTGTGGTACATCCATGGTATATGCATGCAAGACTGTACGATTCAGACCCGCTGGAGAAGAACTATAACTGTGAATATTCTTTGATACAGTTTTATTATGATTGTTTTGCTTTACTTTGTTTTTTGTTTATGTGTTTTTTTGTTATATAAAATACCAATGATAAGGACCAAAATGCTTTTCATGTCCTGAATTTTATATGTCTTTTGTTATTTCACCATACGATGTTAAATAAGGGGAAAAGGGGGATTCAACAACGCAACTTGTGAACGGTTTAACCCTATTATATAGTAAAAGTGTTTGTCTTTTGCGGAATAAAGTACTGATAACAACGTTTTGCTACTCTCTATCAAATTATTTACTGGCGATTTTGAACATGACATACTATTAAGACGCATGTGTATAGTTTACGACCGTATTAGTATTTTGAGATACTAGTTGAAATATTTGAATAAACTAGAATAATTCAGTCGTTATATTCCGCTGCGTTTCGATGGTGATGGTCGGAGAAAGTCGGACATTGAGACGAATTGGATTATTCGAGTTACATTTGAATTGGTAAATCCTTAGGGCAAATCATTTCAGTGTCTCAGTTTCAGAACTCATTGTTGATTTAGAATAATTATAGAGTTAGTTGCTAAGTCTGTATTTTATATTATTCTACCCTCGACAATTAAATACATTATTTAACTTCGCCAGCTGAATAATGTTATAGTATTGGTGAAGTATACCCTTATGCTTATAAACGGAATGTTACCTCTTTCAGATCTTTAAGAATGACGTTGAAATCTTTAGAATCAAATTTTTGTGCAGTCATTCTTCAATTATTTACAGGGACGACTAATATATCTTTTACGAGTTTGCTTTCCTCTTATAGTTCTAACAAGTGTGCTATAACCCATGGGTAACTTTGTAACTGAATATCTAATGAACACGTATTTCATCTTGATCATGTTTATAAATAGTACTTAGTAATACTATTGACCTACGTAAATGTGTGTAAATTTAACAAGCGATCAGTTCAAACTTGAAATAAACGGGGATTTCCCAAACTGTCCAACTTATAATAATACTGACATTTAAATTCAGAAATATTTCACTGTGTCTAAACCACACCGGCAAAATTTGTTCGGACTCTATGGTATCTAACATCGGGCACAATGACGGAACATCAATAGACAAGAAAGATAAATTTCTCCTTATTTTCTTATTTTTTTCATGATATCAAAGAATATATATACATATACAACTATTTTCTATTGTGATATGCAATATTTTCTACAACTGTTCTATATTAACGGAGAAATAAGTAAAAATGCATGTCAAAATGACGAATTGAGTGAACCTTGCCTAAAATTGTTTAATTTCTCGTTAAATTGTTCACATTGTACGAAAAAAGGTACGGGAAGATAGATACTGACACGGAAATTGCAAAACTAGTCATTATGAGCATCTAAATACTTGTATCTCTGTGTATGGGACGAAAGAAATGGGTCATGTCAAAATAGAACTGGCCGGTTTCGTCAATGTTTACCACCCGGTTTCGTCATAGATTTCACAATGCATAACCCGGTTTTGTAAAATAAAAAAAATCGTAATCGCATTTCATTATAATTGATTATTTAACTTCAGCGTTGAAAAGGAGTGTTGTGGGTCGTTGGAAAACAACTTCTTTCACCGGACAACGGCTTATTATTTATATGAGTCTCAGATTCAAATAAATAATAAGCAAACACTTGAATTCCTACTCTTATAGAACACAAATATTTTAATTTTACTTTGCATTCCGAATTTTTTTAACAGGAGGTTGAGGTTAAAGATCTCTAAATATGCGTTTTCTATGAGTTATGGGAAAATATATTGAACAAGTTTAAACTTGAAATTAAAGTTTACGGTCTTAAAAATCGAAACACACAATTGATATGTGATTTTCTCGCATAAAAGGATGGGCACCTTTATAAGTAATCTAATCATTCTATGTATGTAATCTTTTCTATCATCGTTAAAAATAAATCTTCTAAAGGATAAACGTTGATATTAAGACAAATGTATATGCATGCATAATCGACATAGAAAATGAATGTAGGATTACAACTACCATGCATTAAAATAAAATTTATTTATCACTAATTGTAACTATACTGCTATGTACAAATTAGTATAATAGTCTCAGGTCATCGACAAAATTCAATAATAATTATTTTGTTAACATTACTAAAAACAACGGGTCTGTACTGTCGCCATTGTGTTATGATGATCGAGAACTGACGTTGGTCAATATATTTTGACAATATATACGGACAGACGGATTCAGTTTATTTCAAAGTGGACGTTATTCGAACAGCTTTTACATACCGCCGAGTTGAACAATATTTTGATTATTTTTTGCTTTACAAAATCGTTAAATACATGAATCAATATAGTTTTGGCAACCAAAGGTGGGGTCGAGGGCGTGCAACCTATACGTCTTCCAGATTCGCCACTTATCTTATAAAGTGTATATACCGAATTAAAATATTGTAAGAAATGAGAAAACAGGGACACCCGGGAAATCGGATTATGTGAGTTGGATTATGTTTATTATCGATTCTTTTTATTGATTTCTATACATTTTGTTCAAATATATATAAAAGTTATATAGCAAAAATGATAAGGAAGACAAAATATACAAATAAGTCGACTTGGCCGACATCCTAATAAAACTTATTGACCTTTAATTACGAGTTCTTTTTTCCATTTCTTTGTGTTTTTACACTCCCGTCACAATTTTGACAGAACGTATTATTGTATACATCCGTCTGTCCGTCTGTCCGCCCACCTGTCCGTTTGTCCGTCCTTTCATCCGTCCGTTCCTCCATCTATTCGTCTATCCGTCTGTCCATCATAAACATGTCGCACCGTAACTTGAGGACAGCTTATCTTATTTCTTAAAATTTAACATAGTTATTTCTTATAATGGTCAAACGATCTATAAACCTTTTAGTGAAAATCAAATTAAATCTTTTTGAGTTACAGGAAATGTAAGTGAAACAGGAATGTGGGTTTTTTAACATGTCGCGCCATATCTCAAAAACGAAGTATTATAACTACATCAAACTTTACATACTTCTTAGTTATATGATTGAAATTCAAAATATTATGTATATAAAAGAGGGACGAAAGAAACCAGAGGGACAGTCAAACTCATAAATTGAAAATATACTGAAAACGCCATGGCTTAAAAAGAAAAAGACAAATAATTGTACACATGACACAACATAGAAAACTAAAGAATAAGCAACACGAACCCCACCAAAAACTAGGGGTGATCTCAGGTGCTCCGGAAGGGTAAGCAGTGATAGTAGAAATGTTGACATTATTATTGATACGGTTGAACCTATTTTATAAATTATTTCAAAATACCATAAATAATCTTATGATGGCAGACATATGACATGCTAAAATTCCTACGATACATGACACTCAGAGAGTAGCAGGGTTGTAGAAATAAAGATACCTGCCTTTTACCTATGTCATTAAAGTCGGTGATATTGGATTTATTGCGGATCATGACATGAATGCTCAGCCAAGTAAAAGTCTGTATTTTATATTATTCTACCCTCGACAATTAAATACATTATTTAACTTCGCCAGCTGAATAATGTTATAGTATTGGTGAAGTATACCCTTATGCTTATAAACGGAATGTTACCTCTTTCAGATCTTTAAGAATGACGTTGAAATCTTTAGAATCAAATTTTTGTGCAGTCATTCTTCAATTATTTACAGGGACGACTAATATATCTTTTACGAGTTTGCTTTCCTCTTATAGTTCTAACAAGTGTGCTATAACCCATGGGTAACTTTGTAACTGAATATCTAATGAACACGTATTTCATCTTGATCATGTTTATAAATAGTACTTAGTAATACTATTGACCTACGTAAATGTGTGTAAATTTAACAAGCGATCAGTTCAAACTTGAAATAAACGGGGATTTCCCAAACTGTCCACCTAATAATAATACTGACATTTAAATTCAGAAATATTTCACTGTGTCTAAACCACACCGGCAAAATTTGTTCGGACTCGATGGTATCTAACATCGGGCACAATGACGGAACATCAATAGACAAGAAAGATAAATTTCTCCTTATTTTCTAATTTTTTTCATGATATCAAAGAATATATATACATATACAACTATTTTCTATTGTGATATGCAATATTTTCTACAACTGTTCTATATTAACGGAGAAATAAGTAAAAATGCATGTCAAAATGACGAATTGAGTGAACCTTGCCTAAAATTGTTTAATTTCTCGTTAAATTGTTCACATTGTACGAAAAAAGGTACGGGAAGATAGATACTGACACGGAAATTGCAAAACTAGTCATCTATTATCTTATAAAGTGTATATACCGAATTAAAATATTGTAAGAAATGAGAAAACAGGGACACCCGGGAAATCGGATTATGTGAGTTGGATTATGTTTATTATCGATTCTTTTTATTGATTTCTATACATTTTGTTCAAATATATATAAAAGTTATATAGCAAAAATGATAAGGAAGACAAAATATACAAATAAGTCGACTTGGCCGACATCCTAATAAAACTTATTGACCTTTAATTACGAGTTCTTTTTTCCATTTCTTTGTGTTTTTACACTCCCGTCACAATTTTGACAGAACGTATTATTGTATACATCCGTCTGTCCGTCTGTCCGCCCACCTGTCCGTTTGTCCGTCCTTTCATCCGTCCGTTCCTCCATCTATTCGTCTATCCGTCTGTCCATCATAAACATGTCGCACCGTAACTTGAGGACAGCTTATCTTATTTCTTAAAATTTAACATAGTTATTTCTTATAATGGTCAAACGATCTATAAACCTTTTAGTGAAAATCAAATTAAATCTTTTTGAGTTACAGGAAATGTAAGTGAAACAGGAATGTGGGTTTTTTAACATGTCGCGCCATATCTCAAAAACGAAGTATTATAACTACATCAAACTTTACATACTTCTTAGTTATATGCTTGAAATTCAAAATATTATGTATATGAAAGAGGGACGAAAGAAACCAGAGGGACAGTCAAACTCATAAATTGAAAATATACTGAAAACGCCATGGCTTAAAAAGAAAAAGACAAATAATTGTACACATGACACAACATAGAAAACTAAAGAATAAGCAACACGAACCCCACCAAAAACTAGGGGTGATCTCAGGTGCTCCGGAAGGGTAAGCAGTGATAGTAGAAATGTTGACATTATTATTGATACGGTTGAACCTATTTTATAAATTATTTCAAAATACCATAAATAATCTTATGATGGCAGACATATGACATGCTAAAATTCCTACGATACATGACACTCAGAGAGTAGCAGGGTTGTAGAAATAAAGATACCTGCCTTTTACCTATGTCATTAAAGTCGGTGATATTGGATTTATTGCGGATCATGACATGAATGCTCAGCCAAGTAAATGATATCGGGAAATTTCGATATCCCTTGTTTTCATTGTTCCCTTCTTGTATATTATGAAGAAACTTTGCAACAACTCACTATGGGATACAAACATAATGAGTACAAACAAAATGACCATCATAAATAAAGGCAACAATAGTATACCGCTGTTCGAAATTCATCAATCGATTGAGAAAAAAACCCAGATACGGGTTTCAAACTAAAACATAGTACATTGACCTATAATGGTTTACTTTTATAAATTGTTATTTGGATGGAGAGTTGTCTCATTGGCACTCACACCACATATTCCTATATCTAATTAGGGAAACACACCATACATGTCAATATATTTCAGTTGAATCTAACTAAAAAAGATAAAACGAGGCACACAAATAACTATAATTAAATCAATAGACACAAATCATCGAAATGTAAGTACTCGTGGTTACTGAAAGCTGGTTCAGGCCAATTACCACAAATAAAATAAATCATGTTATCCCAAAGTATCAATCACTCATTACACATCTATTTCGTATAAAGACATCACAAACAGTACGAGAAACGCATGACCTTGCACAAAGCCAAATATATTAAGTAAGCAAGTAAGCAAGGCTCCGTGTTGAAGAACGTACTTTGACCTATAATGGTTTACTTTTGCAGAATGTGACTTGAACGGAGATTTGTCACTCTTTGTCACTCATGCCACATCTTCTTATATCTATGTATCGACATGATGTAGGAATGTAGAATTATAAAAAATTCCCCATAATACTTTTTAAATTTTAATGCCATAATATCGGTACCGTTAATGTTATTAGTACTTATTCATTGTCAAGAAATCATAACAAATCTTAGATCTAAAAAAAGAACCTTGAATATTTAAATTGGTTTAGATTTTACCTATCAGTTTGAAAGGGCTAAATCCTATTATCTATTATTAGGAATTCTTTTGGTCTTTAGTCTTTAGGCTATTAAGTTATTTTTTAGTAAATTTTCGGTTGAAAAAATTCCGTTTTCATGTATATTCATGTCTCTTAATTAATCCCGATTTTTCCAAACATCCTGTGTTTAAAAGATCTGATTTGTGGAATTAAACTCTAAAGCATCGAATATATTTAGTACATATTTTCAGTGGAATTTAAAGTCCATAGTCTAAGAAGATTAAAAAAAAATATCTGCACGAACTTATACATAAAGATACTCACTCATCTCCGAAAGCAAATCAAGAATAATCGGTCTTGTTTAAAACCAGAATTAAGTATTGTTTCATTTGCACTAGTTCAGGTCTTGTACCACATGGATTTGATTTAAACGTATGCGCATCAGGAATCATTATTGATGTCACAAGTTGTGGTATTTTTTTCAGAAGCTTACCTTCATCTGAGAATGAATACCAAATACATATTGAAATGTGGAAAAGCATAAATAGACTCATATATTCAGATATTTTAAGACTGACAACTCATCAGTAGCAAGGTTGCAGGCTTAGTGTGTACACCAATTATCTAACCAAGTCAGTAGCGTAAACTTAACGTCAATTATGATAACTCCAGTAGAGTGCAGGTAGAAAGCGAGTTTTAAACAGCAGTTTATTACTGTTGGTTGTAATTAGCATGCTGTCTCAGCGTTGGCATCCATATGATATTATTAATGCTTCTTTTAATATAATTTTAGAATCGGCATGTACTGGTTGTATCAGCTATGAAGCATCAAATTACAAAATCATCAATGATGATATAACGCATGGGATAACGCTAAGGTATGACGTAATAGTATGCTAACACTTATTCACTTCATAGCATTCAGTTAAAAGAAGCTGTATCAGCACTAGTATACAATATTTTCAAATTCCCAAATACTGTATTTAACAATACATATGTGTTTTGGTTTGTTTGTTTAAATGTATTTTTGCTAATTCCCGAACTGATCCTATAATTAGAGTTTTCGTGCAACTTGTTTCTATTGGAAGAGACTTCAAATTTCATTGACAATGAATATATATATATAACTATTGTAAAAAGTAAATTTATGTAACTATGCTTTATGTGTGAAGTATTACAGTCGTTCAAGTATTCTGATAACATAACATCTTTGGGTGTAAAAAGTTTGACCACAAAATAACTATTTCAAGTTTATTTACAATTTACACAGTGTGTATATGTTAGTTATGTTTAAATGAAAATATGTTCACATAGTTAAGAATTTTATTCATTATAGGTTGAAAAAATACAGACAAAGTTTAGATATTTATGAAGTGTCCTATATTTTGACTTTAGTGGAACCTTAAAGTTGTTCCTTTAATTAGCAGTGATATGACATTAATTAAGTGGTGCTTGATACGATATAATTTCGAACCTATTAAGAAATTGTCTTTATCCATATTTATCATATCCTCAACAGACAAGCTGTAAATGCTTATGAGGTAAACTTCTTGAGGTTGAAACTGAAGAGGAAAACAGTTTTATAAAATACTATCCTGGTTCCCGGTACTACGTTCCAGGTATTAGCTATTAGCCATACTCTCTCACGATATATATCTCTTGGTATATGTGTAACATACTGAATATTGCGATCGGGAACCAGTCTAATAAAATACGAACTCATGAATACCGGAAGTAAGTGTGAATCTTATAACAAATACAAATTATGCATTATTTTAGATTACTTGATTGATTGTGATTATGTTTCAATAACAATATGCAACAGAAAAACCCATACCATATAGACGCGACGATATGAATGGCACCAAACGCTTGTTTCTATGCTTTTTATTTCATTTTTTTTTGTTTATACCAAAGAATAAAAGGACGGATAATTATGGTCGAGGGATTTTCCAAAATATCAAAGATGTAGGTGTATATGTAGGATTCTCAGTTTGTTGAGCACTAATAAACTCATAACAGATTACTGGATTGAAATTTTGTATTTGCGTTTCGTCTGCAAAAGACTCATCAGTAACGCTCGAATGAAAAAAAAGTTTAAAAGACCAATTAAAATACGAAGTTGAAGAGCATTGATGACCAACAATTCCAAACATTCCAAATAATGTTTTTTGCAAACAAAGCAATATTGTATATTATACATGCACATTTGCACAACCATATCATATGCAATATTGTTTCATCTGAGTATATATGATACGTGTTTTATACAAATTTAACGTATCACATGAAAGAGATTCTGGAAACACAAGAAGATACAGTAATATATTGAAAATGGATAGTTTTGTTGTACAAAACAATGATTGGATTCTATACTTGATATTTTTACAATTTTAAACCATCCTGCTGAACTGACTTTAAATAAAGCCAATACTAACAATGAAAACTGCCCTTTCACAGATTTTACTATCCATATCTTTAACGGAAAGTTAAGTACCAAAGTTTACGATAAAAGTGATTCATTTCCTATTTTTTGCTATCGGCTATGGTGTTTATTTATTCCAACTTGTTTGATTCGCTCGTGTTTGTAACAACGTATTTGATTTAAAAGAAAGCAATCTTTGTATTACTTTAAAGTTATTAACCAAGGGTTTTCTATATTACTAACTTATAACTAGTCTAAACATTAACTAAATATTATCATCGGTACAAGGACATAATTCGTAATAAATATCAACATGCAGACATTCTTAATATTCAGGTATTTCACATCCAATCCTTTCATATAATATTCTATAACAAGAACGATATTTACATCAAAAGCTAACCAAACCTTAAATAAAGGCAACAGTAGTATACCGCTGTTCTTACAAACTATAACTGAGGGAAACGCATCAAATATAAGAGAACTACGATACAACAGAAACCCAACATTAAAATGTAACACACACAGAAACGAACTACAATATAACAATGGCCATTTTCCTGACTTGGTACAGGACATTTTCAGAAAAAATGGTGAGTTGAACTTGGTTTTGTGGCATGCCAAACCTCCCGCTTTAATAGCAATGTTAAATATAACATTAAAATGACAACATTACATGACAGGACTACAATACATACAATACAAATAAATGGGAGATTATATAAGACAGAGAAACACACGAATAATAGCTAACAAAAGGTACCAGGTTTAAAACATACTTATTGACAAGAGAAATAGTTACGATACTGTTGTCATCTATAATACTAAAATTACGAGGTCCAATTTGTCAGCCGTCATCACGTAAAAACGACAAATCACAGAATTCAACTTTATATATAACTAATATAGTACAAAGGTGTAGATTAAAAATTACACCACTCCAGGCCCTTTTGTTTTCCACGTAATTAATATTGCCAATAATTAAGAAGTTCCGGGTCAAGTCCGCTACCGATACCAATAGTATATTCACCTGTTACCTATTACCTTATCTGTACGTTCCGCATCTTACAGGCGCACCACCAAACGTTGTATTCAGGATCAATATGCTATATAGACGGGTCATAACCACAGGGTTGACACTACTAAATTGTCAAATTGTTACCTATTGTAGTATTTTAATCAGTAAGACTTTCTAAGATAACAATACGAATACTAAAAATCTGGACTAAAAATAAGGCGTATAGGTACAGTTTTCAATTTGTTAGTGGGCATGACGTAAAACAGCGAAGCAAATAATTCAACTTTATTTATAACTTATATAGGACAATGCTGTTGATTAAAAAATACTCCATTCCATGACCTTTTGTTTTCCAAATAATTAATATTATTGTTTCAGTTCGACGGGTTCAAACATAAAGCAGAGAAAAACTGTGTATCTTATAATCGGCATGACTTTATCAGATGACAATACTAATACTGAAATAAGGCTTACGCATAGTTATATACTTTAATTCAGTCACGGACCCGTGATATCACGGGTGTGTTCTAGTGTCATTAAAAATTGCATAAATATTTGGTTTAAATATTGATTCAGCCATACGGTATTTGAATTGAAAATAAACACATTTATTCTAAAATCATTGTTTGCATAATACAGGTTATGTTCTAATTCTTCTCATACACTTTGGCTGGTTTCTGCTCTTTGGTCGGGTGGTTGTCTCTTTCACACATTCCCAATTTCCATTCTCAATAATATCATCTTTTAAAATTTATTTTCACAATAAACTTACTGTTTTTCAGGTAACGGGTACTGGCTAGGAGGTTATAGTTTCAACAAGGATGGAAGTTTTGAATGGATCAGTAATCCTGGGCAACCTTTGACATATAGTGACATGCACCAAACTCAACCAAGCCATACGACTACACAGTTTTGTCTTTTAAATTGGAAATTATACGGATACGCCTGGGGTGCTGGTATTTGTAGCGTAAAATTACCTTATGTATGTGAATTTATTAAAACATAGATACGTATTGTCATATATATATATATACAGAATTTATAATATGGTGTTATAGCACTTTGATTGAATGACAAAAAGTGATGAATTGTAATATCAACAGAATGTTGTATTTATGGAACACTTCTAGCTGTGACTTTATTTGAACAAGAAGAACGCGCGAAATTGTGGGCATGTTTCAACTATCTCAAAAACCTTTATGAACATTTCATTTACATATCTTGCTCTTTTAATGAGTTTTGATGATAATTAGTTTTATAAACAAAGATACGTGTCTGACTGATACACGATAATAACATGTGGGCAGTTCTTTGTGGTTAAACTATAGAATCTTTGATAACTTTATGACCACTGAACAGCAATTACATCAACAGTTTTGAAAAATCAGGTGGATTATTAAGGGATTAATTGAAAGAGGAAGATAATGAATTCCAAATTAAAACACATTTCTGTATTGGAGCTTCCAGTATAAAAAAACAAAACAACAATTTGGAGATAAAGAGGGAATCAAAATATAAATGTACAGATATTAAACAAATGTAATTGCACAAACCATAATGTGTCTAATGTTTAAACAAGAATGTCTTGAGGAGAATTTTTAAATATGAATTCTTTTTAAAAGAAAATATATATAAAATATTTCATTTTCACACTGCAAAAGTGTTAAAAAAAATCTATTTTGTGTAACCATATTGAATTGAAAGTAAAAGGTGACTTATTGGTCCATTAGGCCAGGTGTGTTATAAATGTAATTATATTCTGTACAAATTTATATTTTTATGTTGATTTACACATGTCACTATTTACTTACTTAATTGTCAGTTTTTATAATTATAATTCTAGAAATCCTCTAGACTGACCAACTGATCTTTTTGAGTACTTATGCATAACTTCATTTTTTTGTAATAATAACAAAACTAATTATATTATTCTATGTTCTAAATGAATAAAATCCATATAGAAAAAAAGTAATTGCAATGTGAAATTAAACTTCTAAGATCATTAAAAGTAAATGTTTATCATTGTGGGCGGAGTTTTGAACTGGACTTACAACAAGGTCAAAAATGACATAACATTTCCCGCCAGATCTAAAATTGATGCATAAGGTGTGCATTTTCTTTATATATTTGAATTGCTGAAAATGAATGCGTTCTTACTAGTCAAAACCTTATTGAATTATGGTAACCCTGTTCTACTGCCTAAGGAGATAATTTGATTCTGATCTATCAGCTGGCACATTCTTTTTCTCTATATTCGATTGGAGGTGAACAAATCTTTGTATTGTGCTACCTTGATAGGTACCAGCCTTTGCCCTAATCTGAAACAATAGTGTAACATCACTACTTTTTAATTATGCTTGATCAACTGTCACATCCGGTTCTACTGCCTCTGGAGAGATTAGTTGATTCTGATTGATCAACAGTCACATTGTTTTTCTCTTTATTCGAGAAAATGTCAAGTGTGGACATCACAATATAGCAACTAATTACATAATAATTAATTATGTAATCATGTCATGATAGTGAAATTATCACCATTGGAAAGATTAATCTTTTTTCTTTCTTTTGTTACCTCATTTACAAAATTTAAAGCGGGATGAAAGAAATTACATCAGTTTTATGTTGTCTGATTGGAGGTGAACAAATCTTTGTATTGTGCTACTTTAATTGGTACCAACCTTTACCCTTATCTGAAACAATAGTGTAACATCACTAGTTTTGATTATGCTTGATTCACTGGTTTTATTTATGCGTGGATATCACAGTCTCCAATGAACATATTGTATAAAGATTAATCAGTAAACATGGTAAACGTATGTACTGTCAACACATTTTATCAAACACTGTTATCTTGTATTAGAAAATCTTTACTAGTTGTGTTTTCCTGTTTTTGAAAGAATTTAGATAACATCCCAGGAATAAATTACCTTGGCTGTTTGTGACAAGATATATGGGTTTGCAATGCTCTCGCTAGAAAAAATGTTTATTATCAAATAATAAAAAAAAATCGACAAATTTGTGTATTTTGTCTACAGATACCAAAAGAAAAAGATAAAAAAAAAATTGATACAACAGAAGTATACCGCTGTTCGAAAGTCCTAAATCGATTGAGAGAAAACAAATCGGGTTACAAACTTAAACCGAGAGAAACACGCCAACTATTTGAGGAAAATAGCGGAACAAAATAAACAATGAAGTTCAACAAAAACAATCTCCAACTTACATAGAAACCGACTATTTGATAACGAAGACAGCGTATTTTCTAAAAGATTGAATATAAACCCTTTGCAATATGAGTTATATGAGATTTTTATTGCATGATTTCCTTGCATTCAATTTCAAAATAAAGGAATGATACAAATTATACTAAATCAAAAACATAATATGAACATTCCAAGCAGAAGAAAAAGAATGAATGGGTTGTTGGCCCGGGTTGATTTGTCCTATCACAAATAGATCCCATCAAAATAACTTCAGAAGAAAACTTTACAATTGTTGACGCGAACATCGTCATCGTCGTCGCCGCCGGAATAGCAATCCCTATGTCTCGCTTTTCGCGACTTTTGGCGTTGATGAGACAAAAACAGCGCTACCCAAAATGTATTTCAGTTTCGTTAACATAAATGAATGAGACAACTGTTCGGTTCGAATGTTTCTCGAAATTGCAAATGCCAGATCTGAATGTACTCAACGGTTTGATGACAAACACCTGAATTTATGATTAATTTTTTTAGAGACATGCTAAAATAAATAAGATTGCGAGTGTGAAGTATATGGAAGTTACATTTATGACTTAACAAATGTTCTAATCCCAAATATAAGAACAGTGCGCAAAATGATATTTTACAGAATCATAATAAACATGATAAACATTTCACAAAGTTTGGTCAGCTGAGAGACCCCATAAAGGATACACAGCAGAATAAAACATAGAAATGACAAAACAAAATGCTATAAGAAAAAGATATGAAACTGATACAAAAGGCAAACTAAATGTTTTACATACATAACACCAACTAATTTTAGATTATTGATTAATTATTATCAATGGGTTTTTATTCAATAACACCAAACATTAGTTTGTTGAGTATCATTTTGGTATTCGATACTCCGTACTACCGAGCGATACTCGAGTACTCGTTGACATCCCTAGTTTATTGTTTTGCATAGTTTGTTCATATGTTATGCCGTAACACCACTGTCCCAGGTAAGGGGGAGGGTTTGGCGCCAACAAACTAGTTTAACCTCACCAACTTCTGTATGTAGATATAGGAAGATGTGGTATGAGTGCCAATGAGACAATTCTCCATCGAAGTAACAATTTATAAAAGTAAACCATTATAGGTCAAGGTACGGCGTTCAACACGGAGCCTTGGCTCACACCGAACAGCAATCGATAAAGGGCCCCAAAAATTACTAGTGTAAAACCATTAAAACGGGAAAACCAACGGTCTAATCTATATAAAAACGAGAAACAAGAAACACTTAATATGAACCACATAAACAGACGACAACCACTGAACATAAGATTCCTGACTAAGGACAGGTGCAAACAATTGCAGCGGGATTAAACGTTGTAATGGTACCAAACCTTCCCCCTTTTCTGAAACAGTAGTATGACATCACATCATTGAATGCCTGTAATTCAGTGGTTGTCGTTTGTTGCTGTATACCAGATTTGTTTTTCGTTCATTACTTTGTACATCAGGCCGTTAGTTTTCTCGTTTTAATTGTTTTAATTTTGTCATTTCGGAGCCTTTTATAGCTGACTTTGCGGTATGGGTTTGACTCATTGTTGAAAGCCGTACGATGACCTATAGTTGTGAATTTCTGTGTCATTTGGTCTCTTGTGGAGAATTTTTCGTTGGCAATCATACCAATTCTTCATATTTTTATAACCTAGCTAAATTTTTAAAGCAATTAATTTGTTTCCGACTTTTAGGAGTTAATAAATAACCGAATATAAATGGTTATGCATTCGAAGATGTTTGGTCTTCTATTTTCTAAATACGCCTTCAAAACCATGAAAATGGATCGTTGAAAAGTCAGTTGTAAAGGGATACGTATACGTAAATAAGTTGTTTTACAGCATTTAACAAACATAAAACAAAACACACACACATAACTGGGGCAGGTTTATTATATTGAGATATTTCTAGTTTGTATATTTTTCTGTTATCTATTTTTAATAGTCACTTCAAGAAATCAAAAAGGACTCTGCTTTGAAAAAGGAAATTCTCCAGGGGATTAAAAATCGAAATTTCATTTTCATTTATCTATATAAGAATAAGAATAACAAGAATGTGCCCAAAGTACACGGATGCCCGACTCGCACTATCATTTTCCATGTTCAATGGACCGTGAAAATGGGTAAAAAATATAATTAGGAATTAAAATTAGAAAGATCATGTCATAGGGAACATGTGTACTTAGTTTCAAGTTGATTGGACTTCAGCTTCATCAAAAACTACCTTGACCAAAAACTTTAACCTGAAACTAGCACTTTCATTTTCTATGTTCAGTGGACCGTGAAATTGGGGTCAAAAGTTTAATTTGGCTTTAAAATTAGAAAAATCATATCATAAGGAACATGTGTACTAAGTTTCAAGTTGATTGGACTTCAGCTTCATCAAAAACTACCTTGACCAAAAACTTTAACCTGAAGCGGGACAGACGGACAAACGAACGGACGGACGAACGAACAGACAGACGGACGAATGGACGCACAGACCAGAAAACATAATGCCCCTCTACTATCGTAGGTGGGGCATAAAAATAGTATGGGTACCTAAATTTCACAATACACATTAGATAAACATTAACACACATATCTTTTACCTCTGCGGAAATAAAGTGTATTAGAAACTGAGTTGATATTATAAAGTTGATAGAATCTCAAAAACTTTCTTTATCCTGGTAATCCTTTTTCGACACTCTCTCTGATATTATAAAATCGTAGGAAAGATTAACAAAAGGGGAATTATAATCCGGTATCAAGATAATGTTCTAATGGGTAAAGAAAATGCACAAAAATGTTATATCTGCATTTCGTCAGAATACATGTAAGACCATAAAATTGCTATTCAGTAGTGTATTGACAGAATTTTTTTATGCCCCGCTTCAGGTTAAAGTTTTTGGTCGAGGTAGTTTTTGATGAAGTTGAAGTCCAATCAACTTGAAACTTAGTACACATTTTCCCTATGATATGATCTTTCTAATTTTTATGCCAAATTTTACCCCATTTTCACGGTCCACTGAACAAAGAAAATGATAGTGCAGATGGGGCATCCGTGTACTATTGACACATTCTTGTTTGTTATTATCTCTGAACATATGTGTCACATTTAGCTTAATAATCAATGAGTGATGGCTTTTCAAATTTAAATCTACCATTGAAAAAACTTCACAGAGAACAATAGTGAGTGTATCTATTCAATTGGACAATTCCAATTGCAAAATTTTAAATGCCCAGGTAAACACGAACTGATTCCTTGGAAAGGTTTCATTTCATCCGCAATAAACTGATTGTAAATTGGTTCTCTGACAAACTATTGAATCCGCTCAAAGAAAGGTAGCACCTTAGCTTATAATGATTTCATGGTTCAATTGGCTGGTAAAATGACAAAAGATGTTGGACACAACTTAATCATTGTTAATACAGTTGTTTAAATAAAACTATTTCTAAACTGACTGTATTTGTTCAATATTTCCGATTTTTGATCCTATGAAATTGTCAAAACAAATATTTCCGATTTTTGATATATCTTATGAAAAGGTCCAAAAGAAGAATATAACAAAAGTAACGATATTATTTTTATTCGCTTATGTTATGTTATGTTAGGTTTTATTATGACTCATATTAATTATAACAGTCCCAATATTTTATATCAACATTATTTCATATTTTAAGTACAATACAATTTGCATCGTTAATGTTATTAGTACTAATTCTTTGTCGGAAACCAAAACATCATCCTAGATCTGAAATCAAAACAGAACCTTTGGATCGAATTTAGATTAGAACTTATCTATCAGGTTGAAAAGGCAAAATCATATTATTTAGAATTTTGTCATTAGGAAAATTTTAGATCTTTATTTTAAAGACTTTTTATCAAATTATGTTTTAAATTAGTAAATTTCCTTGTAAATGCATTTAATAAAAAGGATTTTATTTCAGTTCGGTTTAATCATCTATTGCAAAAAATCTTACTTTTTCATCTGTATCCATGTCACTTAATCGCTAATTTTCACAATCTCCTGATGTTTTTACAGCTCCGATGCGAAGATGTGGGATTAAACTAAAAAGCATTAAATTTGATGCATTATTTCAATGCATTTTAAGTTCATTGTCGTAATTCTAAGATTTTTAAAATTATATGCACGTATTAGACTTATACAGATATATACAGATACATACCCAATCCTATTGCACACCAGAAAATGATAATTGATGTCACAAGTTGTGACATTTTTTAAGAAGCTTGCCTTTATTTGAGGATGAATAAACAAATAGACAAATGTATTCAAAGGGATGAAAACGCGTCAGTAGCAAGGTTGTAAACTTATTGTGTACATTAATCATTAAATGATCTAACCGAACCTGGTCAGTAGTTCAAAGTTTGTTCCAATTATGAAAGTCCCGTTTTGCCTTTTAATGACATGCTTGTTCGTGTCGATAAGGACCGAGGAAAATAATGTAAATGGAGCAAAATTTGCTATCGAAAACGGCAAACGGGTCGTAGCTAGTACATATAATACAGACAAGTTTGCTACCACGAAAGTGATGTGTGCAATGATGTGTATTTCTGAGGCAAAATGCTGTGAAGCAAGCTATAATAACGCAACTTATATTTGTCGTCTGGATACGTCTGAGAACTGTTGTGTTACCATGGAGAATTTTGACGGATGGGAAGTTATCAAAAAAGAAAAATATGGTAATTTATGTTTTAGTTAATTAAAAGGGTAAGTTAAGTTTGCGAATCGGTCAAAAAGGAAGAGGATAATTGCTCAGCTTCTACTCTTACGGATGGGGTTGCGTTAACTATATTTCCCCAAGACAATCTTCGACCAAAACATTAAATGATACATATATTAAACGGTCTTTTCCTTGAATGCCTATAGTTTATACAATATTTATTCTTCAAATGTCAACAAAATGAATTGAATATATATATATACAAGTTGTTTTGGAGAATGCGTGTTGTTTTAGAACAACATTGAAAAAGGAAAAATGTTTTTTTTTATCTTAAAAATATTATGTTTTTTATAATTAAATTGAAAGGAATGGAATACAAAGAAAAAAGTATTAAAGCTTAAATGTAAAACAATAAAATTCAAACAAATAAATAAAATCAATGCAAGACACAAGATTATGGTCTAAGAACATCCTTCAACAACAACGCAGACTCTCAGTTATTGGTGCGACGTGCTACTGTGTTACCATTGGTACCATTGGTACCATTGGTACCAGTAAAAAAATAGAATATGTCTAGTTAAACGCACTAGAAGATTTAGAGACTCCCATCTTAACATTGATTGAAAAATAAACAGTAACTGTAAACCAACTTATTTTCGCGGATACATTACTTTGCATTTAATTCTTTCTAGTCCACTTTGCAGCTTTTTAATTTCTTGATTTACTTGATGTAGTTTATCATGATCCAAGTTTTATATATTTGCGACGATTTATATTCGCGTTATTTTTCTACTCACGTTTCTAATGTTGCGAAATTAAATCACGCGCAAAAATGAGTTGGTTGACAGTATACCATAATTAAAGAATAGGACACTTACTACATCACGAAATACGTCAAAACTCCACATCCTAATATCTTCCGTTTAATAGAGCTACTTCAGCGACAAGAGGCCCTTACAAGATGTCAACAACTTCAATAAAGTGTAGGTGGAAAGCGGGATTTGACCAGCTGTTCATTACTGTTGGCTGCAATTATTACCTTTATATCTCTGCATTAGCAGGCATACGAGATTTTATTTTAATTCTTTTCTTATAATTTCAGAGCCGGCATGTACTGGTTGTATCAGCTATGGGGCGTCATTTTACAAAATCTCCGATGATTCTAAGTCATGGCATAACGCTAAGGTATGATTAATTCTAATGCAATTATTTTGTATCAATGGTTCTGATTGGTTGACAATTAGCGTAAAATTATCTATCTCCTTGTCTGTAACTAAGGAAGCCGACATTTTGAAATATTGAATGTAATTTCTACAATAATAAGCCAAAAAAACTCACAAGTTGCACCTAAAAATCGTCTTTTTTTAATTTTAATATGAGGCAGGCATTACCTGTGAATGGGGACGAAGTCTATGTTTTATTTTTTAATTCAATCACGTTGATAAAAGAAACCGAAATACCGTAGGTAACGTTCCCAATTTTGATTCTGTTGTTAGGGAATTAGCTGTGACGTTCTTTAAGTTATGACGTCATATTCGATGTAAACAAAAGAAACGCCTTCATCAGGTAACGTTTTTTCATATCAAACAATTATTAAAATTGAATTTGTATTGAGATCCAATCTTATATTTTACTAGACTGATAAATATAATTTTTTTCAAAGTCTCATGCAAACAAGACAGATATCTACGCAAAAGCGGAGAAAACCGGAACAGGAAGTAGATCTGAAAAAAAAAGTTAACGATTTTGAGTTCATTAGTAGAATGAAATTTTTTTTTTTTTTTTTTTTATTGATTTTTCTACCGTTATTGGGGACTTCGTCCCCATATTACATTCTCAAGCGGCACAGAAGCCAGAAAATGCCTTGTGTTTATGTTTGAAGCCGGAAGCATACCTATGACGCCACAAAGTGTAGGGACCAACGAAGATAACATCTTTTCGCGGAATTTTCTTTAACGAAGATTTTACCCTGAAATAATGATTGAAATTTAATTATGAACTTGTTTTGCATTAGAATATAGATAACTATAATGTATTTGAAGCTTTAAGGACGTCCATCGATAGTTTTACTGTCGCAAATACCCGTTTACCTGTCTCCGCTACACGTCGCCAGGTAAACTAAATTTGAGACAGTAAAACTACCGATGGACTTCCTCAAAGCTTCAAATACAATACAGTTATCTCTTAAATAGCATGTTTGAAATATTTGACGTCATAGCATTCAGTTAAAGTTAAATACAAGGTGTGTCCGTGTTATTTTACAATATTTACAACATCCGAAAAATGTATTTGACAATAAAATATGTGATTTGGTTTGCTTGTTTGTTTAATTGTCACTTTGCTAATTCCGTAATTGATCCTGTAATTAGAGATTTATTTGTGAACTTATTTACCTGAGGAAAACCTAAATTTTCATTGACTTTGAAGAACAAACGTAAACAGTGAATGTATGTGTTCGTTATGTGTGTAATATTAAAGTCTTTCAAATATTTTGATAACATTTAATCTTTTGGTGTAAAAATTTACTTTTCATTAATAAATTTGTTGAAACGCCGATATATCAGCTTCAACTTACCATTAATTCCATTATAACAGCCCATTTTTGTCAGTTTTGAATCAGACTACAATTGGCAAAGGGAATCAACTAATGGTAAGAGTATGTTACAACAGAATCAAATCGGTAATTCGCAAATAGACTAATGTAATGTAAAATATAAGATTTGTGACAAGCATGATTTAAAAATAAACAACAAACACGATATAGCACCAAAAAAAGCAAATAAAATATTTGAAAACATTAAATCCAAGCTCAATATTCTTATCATTGAAGACTTGTAAATAATTCATCATCTGTTACTGTGTTGAAAGGCAAGTCGAATTGTTTTTTGATATCTTGCAGTGTTATAGATAAAAATAATACTAAACATTCCTTGCGTTCGAAATGAATTTTTGGATCAACCTTCACCTGGAACGCTGAAACATAAAAGTTTGAAAGCGAGGGATGTAAACAAATGTGGAAACATGGATCGAGCATTTTGACCAATTGGGATATAAAAATAATATCCAAATTCATTTAGGTCAAGTCTTTGTCATTGCAAGTTGAAACCTTAGTTTCTTTAAAATTACTTTTTTCATTATAACTTTAGAATATGTACACCACTTTATAAATGCAGGGGTTCTGAAGAGTTTTTCTGGACTTTTCTGCATCAGGATTGCTCAAATCTAAATAAGGGAGCTAAACGAACTTTCAGTCTTTGAGCGTTGTACTGAAACTTACTTTTACAAAGAAGAAAAATAAGAAAATGGATAACACTGAAGTATGAGAGACTTTATAAATAGCGCAAAACATTTTTAATGGAGTCACATATGTTTCTATGGAAAATAGCGTGAAATAAAGCTTTTTCTTGAGTGTGATATTTTTTTATATGGTAATATTTAAACTCGATGGGACAGACTTTCAATGACCCCAAACCACAAAAATATCGAGGCGGCGAACAGACAGATTTAGAAAAATATATGGTTGTCTGAGCAATACGTCAATTTCTAAAGGGGCGTCTCAAAATTTGTTCCAATTGTTCCCTTAAAAAGCAGCAATATGACATTAATTATGTGGTGCTTCAAGTTGTAACGATATAATTTCGAATCTATGTAAAATTGTCTTTATCCATATATATCATTTCCTCGACAGAAAAGCTGTGAATGCTTAGGAGGTAAACTTCTTCAGGCTGAAACTGCAGAGGAAAACAGTTTTATCAAAAACAAACTCAGAAATACTGCAAGTAAGTGGGAATCTTAAAATAACTACAAATTATGAATAATTATTAGATCAATTAATGAGAAAAAAAAACTATTGTCGGCTATGAGAGGATCAAACCTTTGTTTCTGGCCTCTTTATTTCATCGTTCTTTTTTGTTAATATCAAAGAAGAGAAGGACGGATTTATATGAATGAAGAATTTTCCCAAAATATTATACGTGAAAGATGTAGGTGTATATGTAGGATTCCAATTTTGCTGTGCATTCCGAGATCATTCCAAATAAGGATTTTTGCATATAAAGCAATATTGTATATTTGACTTACACATTTGCACAACCATATCATATGCAATTTTTGGCATCAGATGATAAATGATACTATTGATGGTACGTGTTTTATACAACACAAACGTATCACAGGAAAATTATTCCAGAAAAATAAGCAGATGCAATTAGATATGAAAGATAAACAGTCTAGTGTACCAAATAACTTTTACAATATCTAATATACAATATTTGTACAGTTGTAAACAAGCATTCAAAATGTATTTTCACAATGAACTTACTATTTTTAAGTTGACGGGTACTGGCTAGGAGGTTACAATTTCTACAAGAACGGAAGTTTTGAATGGATCAGTAATCCTGGGCAACCAATGACATATAGTGACATGCACTCAAGTCAACCAAACGCACCGACTACAGAGCTTTGTCTTATATACTGGGGAGGTTTCGACTACGCTTGGGGTGATGGTACTTGTAAAATACCATTATCTTATGTATGTGAATTTGTTAAAACATAGATAAGCATGGTCATATATTCATTATAGAATTAATAGAAATTAACAGAATATAATTAAATTGTGCAATAGCACTGCGTATGAATGACCAAAAGTGGTGAATGGTATTTTCAACTGAATTATGTACTTATGGAACATTTGTAGCTGTTACTTTATTTAAATAAGTAGAAACCCGGTAAATTGCGAGCAAGTGTTTACTCTTTTAAAAAGCATTCTGAAAATTAAAAGAAACTAAGGAATTATTGTACTTTTTTTCTTGCTGCATTACCAAATTCATTTTTTTAATCTAGGTTTTTCCTCTTTATAAGCAAAGTAAGAAACAATTGAAATCATAGATGGCGTAAGAATCTTTTACTACCTTAATCGGGAAAATAAATAGGCAGTCGGTGCCAGGGGCCGTCTTAAACTTGCAGTGAGGTGAAATTATGTTTTATTTTACTTCGTGTTGAAGGTCTCATTGTGACTTTTATAGATAAAGAACAGCAACAAAAGCGCAAAATAAAACCCATTGCAATTGATTAAATAAAATATATTGAATTACTCTACCTTTGAAAACTTTATTCATCCCTATTTGATAGCAAAGAATCCCCCATTATTTTGTAAAGGTATAACAACCATTTAGAACTTCAATTTTTAACTATAAATCAGTTACATCAGACTTCAGTGTAGAAAGTAACTCTCGTTCAACATCTGAGTTTTGTCTTATGACATAATACTTCAAGTAAATTCTTTAGAATGAATTTACAGGATCTTCATTTCTGTACAGATTCACATGAAATTTGTATACTTTATTCAAACCAATGTTGTCCAAAGGAGATTCGTTTGCAAACTTCACCGTAATTAAGCATAGTCATAAAGGGAACAAGGACAGTTAATTTCGAAGAAAACCTCAATGATTTAATAGTTTTATTCCAAACAACTGAAGTTTCATATCAAAATTGGTGACCATTAAAAAATTTCAAAGACTAGTCAATTTCAATTTCTAATTTTCTGAAAAGAAATAACTGACTAGTCTATCTTTTCCCCCAAAACCTTTCGGTTGGTAGGTATTACTTATCATTGTCTTATGTATGCAGATGATATTGTTATTTTCTCAGAAACACAAGATGGTTTACAAGAGAGAATAGATAGGCTACAATTATAATATCCAAAATAGGGTTTAAATATAAACCTTAATAAAACAAATTTAACGAACACGGAAATATTGATTGTCCATTTTATTTAAATGGGCAACGACTTGAAAGTGAAAAGTGTTAGAAGTACCTAGGAATTATTTTTGTGTCTATATATAGTGGTTAATTTACACAGTGTAAAGATGAGCAATACAAGAAATCAATGAAAGCTTGTTTTAAATTACAACAATAAATAGCGTCATCAAATCCTAGAGTCTCAGCTTTAATGCATCTTTATAACAATAAAATTAAACCTATCTTAATGTATGACAGTGAAATTTGGGGAATGTTTTCAATCACTGCAGTAACATGTAAGAAGAAGAGTAATTACATTTTAAAAAGGTTTATTCAAAAGATATATCTAAAATATCACACACAAAAATTATGAAATATATTCTTGGGGTTAACAGAAAAGCAAGTAATTTTGCTGTGTTGTCTGAATTAGGAAGATTTCCTATATATTTTTCTATTTTATTGACTATGTTTAAATATGCTAACAGGATAGAGAAAACAAAGAAGAAAGGTTTATTATATGATGCATATATTTGTAATAATGAGTTACATGTAAAAAACAATATTACTACATGATTTTCTAGTATTGATAGTTTAAAGATAGAACTACAAACTTAAATGTAAGTGTTGGTCGGGTATATAATAAAGATATAGATAAATTATATCAAAGTTTTCTGAACTATTGGAAAGATTTTAGAGAAAATACTGTTAATCCGATAAATGTAATCTTTTAACTTTTTTTCAAGTAAAAAATTGTTTGGTACAGAAAAAAACATATTGATTTAAACGAATTTAAAGCTAGAAAAGCACTGTTGACGATCAAAATAATTGAACACACTAACAATAGAGACGAATAGATATGCAAGAAACAAAATTGATAAATCACAAAGGTTCTGTAAAAAAAAGGCACGTTGGATAAAGTTAAAGATGAAGAATATTTTATATATATTAATGTCCCTTTTATAATCTCTCGATAAAAGAGCTCCATAAGTTGTATAAAGTGCCAAGTTCAATCATATTAATAATTGTTTTGAACACAGGAAACTATCAATATAGTACAAATATGTTTATTTGTAACCAATTACGAATATTTGCCTATTAATATTATATATATATAATCTTTTTTATTACTACTTTTTAACACATTTGCTTATTGCTTTGGTCTGGCTGTAGATTAAGATCTATTAGTTGATTATTTTAATTTTTTTATCTGATTTTCAACATTTGTTGTGTAAAACAAAATTCATTGTATCAAATTACTGTGCTTTTAATGGGCCCTTTACTTTGAATAAAAATATCTTTTCTTATCTTATCTTATCTTATCTTATCTTATCTGATAGAAAAACTTTTATTAGTCGAACACACACCAAAAACATAATTTGGAAGTCATCAATTTTTCATAGGAATATAGCAAACGTTTATGTCAGAAAACTTTTTTTCTGTATACATTGTATAATCAAGTGTTATCGAACATATTGAAAAATAAAATCTTTGTTAAAAATATAAGAGACTGTAGACAATTTATTATAGATTGGTGCATATTGCAAAAAGTAAAACAACAAAAATACCTAACTCCGAGGAAAATTCAAAACGGAAAGTCCGTAATCAAATGGGAAAATCAAAAGCTCAAACACATCAAACGAATGGATAACAACTGTCATATTCCTGACTTGGTACAGGTCTCTGTTTATTTTGGGGTTGGCTTTTTATAATGATAATTGAGGTTAATATATCATTATGCTTATGTAAAAGAAAAGAAGATATTGGGTATCCATCTATGACACGAATAGTACATGCACAGTCAAAAAAACAAAAAGCAAAGGAACAACGTTGTTATTGCTGTTTTTCATCTCAAAGTCAAAGTGAGGCTTTTAACACGGAGCAACAACTCTCACCTCACTGCAAGTTTAAGACTCTTTACAAACTGATGATCACGTCAAAACTGTGAGTTGATGAACTAAGACATGGAGTAATTTTATAGCTTTTTCGTCAGTACAAGGTCTTTCTGGGGGTACCATATCATCTTATATATCAGGAGTTTCATACCACCATAAAATACAAGGCATACAGGATACTACAAAACTCTTATAATTGGCAAGGCATAGAAAATGAAGGAATAAAAATAATTCAAGGAGGGAAACGTAATGACATTAGAGCACCAATTACAGTGCAATTGTTATAAAAATTGATAGATTGTTTAGATAAAGTATGTGAGAATAAATATGAAGCTGCTTTTTTCAGCAGTTTTTTCAGTTGTCTTCGTTGGTTTGCTAAGGGTAGGGAAAATACTACTTCAAAAACTAAGTCTGTTCTAAATGGCTCAAACTTAACAATTTCTGATATTTTAGTTAAGAAAACAGTCCTGGAACTAAAAGTAGGGTGGTCAAAAACTGACCAAAAGGGAAAGTCCGTTACTTTATTGATACCTGAGAACAGAAAAAAACTATTGTCCGATACGACTCATTAACGAATACTTAAAGGTACGACCTACCTGTAACAATAAAGATTTGTTTATTCATTATAATGGTATGCCTTTAACTAGATACCAATTCAGCAGTATACTGGAAAAGGCTTTAAATTTTCTTCATATTAGTAAAGGTCATTTTAGGTCACATAGTTTTAGAATTGGGGGAGCCACGGAACTAGCCAGGCAGGGGGTCTCGGAGGAGGTAATTATGAAATTAGGCAGATGGAAATCGCATGTTTATTCTTCCTATATAAGGTTGCAATTTTTCTAGTTTCAAAAGGCTAACAAGCTACAACTTTTGCGCGGATAAATCGTTAACATTGCACTGCTTATGTCAAGTATTTGAATGCAGTGCATCAATTAAGCTGCAAGACATGCTTGTGTTAAGCTTTTAGGGACAATTGTACCAATATTTATTAACGCATTGATCTCTTTTCTTGTGTTATTTTTATGTTTCACTTTGCTTGTTATATTGAATATAACTGAAGCAGCACGTAAAACAATACATGAACTTCCATAATGAGTTTTATAATAACTTCCTTCTTCGGAGGCCTACATAAGTAACGCCGGGAATCATGACTCGAAAACCCCGAAACGTTGCAATATCTAAAACACTACCAACATTTTAACAGATAAAAGCAATACGATGAGACATGTCATGGGGTATTATGTATTGTTTAATGTATATTGAAATATCATTATCTAAGGATTTTTAATTATCAGCAAAATTTATGCAAATTCCCAGTGCGAACGGTAAAATTGTTGTTACGTGGTGAATGCAATAATTGATAATAAAACAAAAGAATCAATGACTTCTAATTCAAACAAGGTAAAGTTTAAAACCAAAGACATTTAACTTTTACGCATGCTTACTAGAAAATGATATTTGATTTTAAGTATCACGTGTTTTGTAATTTTAGAAGCACGCAAATATTGGAAGTATATATATATATATAGAATATAAGGGAAATTATGAAAAGCTTGAAGACTGGAACATGCATTAGTAAAAAGAAAACAGTAGCAAGGTTTTAATTTTATACTGTTCATTTGTGTATCCTTAATTGATCCGATTAAGCATTCGAACATGAAAGTTCATTTTTGTATTGTCATAACAAGCTGTTACCTATTGGTTAAGACAGAGATAATTGTGATAAATGAAGCATCATTCTCCGTATTAAACAAAAAAAGGATCGTAGATAGTGAATTCACTACAGACCAGGTTGTTGACACGAAAATGCTGTGTGCCATTAGATGTTCTTCAGAAGAGAAATGCTGTGTAGCTAGTTATGATACATCAACTTCTATTTGTCGTCTTGATACGACTGAGAACTGTTGTGTTGACATAGAGATTGTTGACGGATGGGAAACTTTCAAAACAGATAAGTATGGTAAGATCAATCAAATAAATCTTGCGGCAATTTTTGAAGAAAAGGGTTAATTTGCTTGCGAAGTATTTTCTAAGCCCTCACTCTTCAACGATTATTTGTAAAACTACATTCCCCTGTAAACAGAATTGTTAACCTAACGGTAGTAAATAAAAACTATAAACATATGTAAACTATGTCTTAAGCTAATATTTTTGGCATCGTTCATTGAAAAATTAAGTTCCCTACTTAGTTTTTGTATTGAATATTATGGAATGTTCACAGTTTTTGATCAGATCTATTAGTATTTTGTCAGTTGTGTTGTATGTCTGTGATGTATGGAAGCTGGGTCTAAATTATTGTCACTTTAACCAATAACGTCTATTTGATTATAACATTAACGGTACAATTTTCCTGCACCAGATGTGCATTTCGACAATTCATGTTTCTTCCGTGATGCTCGTGGCCAAAATATTTGAAATCCAAAGCTTAAATAAATGCTAATATAAGTTTGTCAATATAACGGAACTAAAAATAACTGTCACAAAGCAAACAAGAATAAATGGTACCATTCAAATATTTTGGCATATCAATATTTTTATGTTAAGTTACAAAGCAAACATCAAGTCAAATCTCAGAAAACCAGTAAATTTGTGTCTTTAAAGAAATATAATGTAACGAATCAATTTATTTCTTGGTACAGTAAAATCACGGTTATCATTATAATAAAAGAATATGTGGTATATATAAAGGCAACAGTAGTATACCGATGTTCAAACTGATGGTATGATGGTCAATGAGACACCTATCCAACAATTTTCAAATGATGTGGATGTAAGTAATTACCGATGATGAAGTTGTCTAGTTATGAGTAAGTGCACCTTTAAAGTGACTTAATTTGCAAAAATACAGTTGAACAAACAAAATTCATGTATTTTGTGTTCAGCAAAATATTTTTTAAAATTTTTTTCAGTTAGAATTATCCAAAATATAAAAAATCTAGTTTATATTTAAGAAAGGTAAATAAAATTATATCGTACCATAAAATAGGTAGAAGATACTAAGGGGGCAATCCTAAATATACTATTTAAAATCGCACGAATGCATGTTTCAAATATTTGTTCTTTTCCTGTGTTAAATTTATTTAATCATTTCCTATAACAATACGAAAGATATATTAACCCTGACCAACATAACAAGAAAACGCTATATAACGGGAGGGATGCACAGAAATTTTCTTAAATAATAAAGAATAGCCTATAATGAACATTTTAATATATTTAAAAAGAAAAAAGGAAAAAAAAGCTTAAAATCGACAAAAAAAAATCCTTAACGGAAGATTCACGGATTGAAAAGATGTTTTAAGTTCAATCTATTGTTATGGTCTTTAGAAAATTTTGCTTAACAATAACCGAGTTCCGGATTCAGGAAAAATTGACAAAACGAATTCCTAAACAGCTTTGTAATGGGACTTGCATATAAAATATGTGCAATCATCTGTCCTTGAATCTTAATGATACTTTTTGAACCAGTAGGAAGTGATTATAAAAATTGGAACCGTTTAATGTAAATTTTATTTAAAGTAAATCAGTCCCAACAGGCAGATTAGTGAGAAAATTATTAAAAATTCCTTCATGGCAGACTTTAATGAGTGTAGTATTTATCTTTGAAGATTCTGGGACCTGGGTTGAAAACTGTAGTAGTTGATTACAAAATATATGTACCAACATTTCCCCGGTCGCCTGCCCAACCGATAATGTCACCATTCTATAAGTCGGTTCTGCATTTTTCCAACCCCGCAAATAAATGAATCTTTTTGGTCTCAAAACATTGACGTAGCTTAAAGTCATATATACCAAATATGTATATTGAACTTCATCTGTTTTTTTTATATCCGAGTGTCAAAATAAGAAAGATAATGAAACCTAGTGGAAATTGTATGAATAAAACATTTTAATATTTATGCCTTTTTGTTTTTCTTTGTTGACATACTTTTTTGTTTCTAAACTGATTAAGATTATACACAATGTTGACAGCTGTACCCCTATTTTACCTATTATATCTATTTGTTTTGTTCACACATTGTTGTCAATATAATAGAATGTTATGCTACTGTCATACAATTGAGAGGTTTAGCTTGTTATTAAACCAGGTTTAATCCACCATTTTCTACCTAAGGGAATGCCTGTACCAAGTCAGGATAAATGACAGTTGTTTTCCATTTAATGAATTTGGGCTTTTGATTTTGCCATTTGATATATAAGGGACTTTCCAATTTGAACTTTCCTTGGAGTTCAGTACATTACATTTTTGTAGGCCTATTAGAATACACAACGGTACAACACTAAATATCTTCAATAATAAATAAAAATGAAGTTTTTAGTCATCGTGTAGCATTGTTAACCAGATAACATGTTTTAGAATAACTACACCACACTAGTCTTTGAAATCTCAAAACATATATAATGCTGTGGTACTGTAATTTTGTGTAAAGGTTACACGACTGAATGAAAATGGTCATAATAGTCTTATCCCAGAAACCAAAGACTTTTATATCCTAGCCTCATCAATCATACGAAATTTTCATTAAATTTCAGAAGCACCATGCACTGGTTGCATTAGCTATGGGACGTCGTCTTACAAATTCTCTGAGGATTATAAACCCTGGAATGGCGCTAAGGTAAGTCTCGCCATGATACTTTGAATATATTATGGGTTATCATATATTTAGATATGCCTGTCCTTAGTTACAATGAAACAATTTCATATACGTTATTGTTAGGTGTATCATTAGAATTGTGATAAAAAAAGCATACATAACACATAAGCTAAATATAAAACATAAAAGTAAGCCAAAGTTTATACTAATTTGAAATATGTAATACAGGTCCCTAATCCTAAGTATTTATAACTTTTGTATACTTCAACAACTTATTTGTTGAAAGGTAACCTAAAAGAAGTTTTTTGTTTTTTTTAATATCTTGTATTGTGTTACAATGTAAAAATACTTTTATGGTTTAGCGAAATAATCACATAGATATTTTTCACTAACATAAAATAAGACGGATTTTTCCAAGAAATCTACTTTTATAACAAATGCTATTCCTGGGATATTTAACCTGTGTCCAAGTTCTTAGGTATCAATAGATTATTGCGGACCTGATATTAATGTTTATGATTATCTTGACAGTGAAAACATCTGCACTTATTGCATTGCATTTCTTGAAATAATTGCAATTTATAAAAAAAACTGAGTCTTCTCACTTGATCATAAATACCTCACACTGAAATTAGTACAGCTGCATGCAACTTCAATTCAACCATATGAACAATCTTCACATGCTCGCAATTGTGTAACAACAGATTAACAAGAAGCTCTAAAGAGCATGGGTCGCTCACCTTGGTATATGTGCAAACAAAGGACATTCTCCAACATTGTAGACAAGAATAGACTTTATGACAACATTTCTATTTTGTTGATGTTGTATTACTGATCTTTTAGTCTGTTTAGTTTCTCTCTATCTTCTTTAGGTTTTGCTCAAAACACAAAAGAGGGTAAAAAAAGGGCAATCACTCCTACGAAGAGTGACAGTCTACTAACTATATCGGCAAAATTTGACATTTTTATAGATCTTGCCTTGCTGATCATAATTGTGATTTAACCTGTTTATTTATCTATTATAATTTAAATCATATAAGGCATAATGGAAAAAAAGATTCTCTCTAAATATCATAGTTTTCATGATAATAGGCAAAAATGAAAAAAATATGGTAAAATTTGTCATTTATGGGCAATAACTCCTATAAGAATTTGTCTAACAGTTTTGACGTATATGGACAATTGGTAGAGCTCATTATTCTGATCAGTTTTGCTCCTTTCAGTTTTTTTCTATTTATAACAGTAAAAAAAAAAAAGACAACACTTGCATTTTATCCCTATGTTTTATTTTTAGCCATGTTGGTTGGTAGGCGGGGTCACCAGACACATGTTTTAAACTAGATACCCTAATGATGATTTTGGCCCAGTTTGGATAAATTTGTCTCAGCAGTTTCAGAGGAGAAGATTTTTTTGTAATAGATCACAAAAAATTACAAAAAATTGTTAAAAATTTACTATGAAGAGCAATAACTCCTTAAGTGGTCAATTAACCATTTTGGTCATGTTGACTTATTTGTAGATCTTACTTTGCTGAACTTTATTGCTCCTTACAGTTTATCTCTACCTATAATAATATTCAAGATAATAATCAAAAACTGCAAAATTTCCTTAAAATTACCAATTTAGGGGCAGCAACCCAACTACAGGTTGTCTGATTTGCCTAAAACTATCAGGGCAGATAGATCTTGACCTGATGAACATTTTAACCGCGTGTCAGATTTGCTCTAAATGCTTTGGTTTCAGAGATATAAGACAAAATCTACATTTTACCCCTATGTTCTATTTTTAGCCATGGCGGCCATCTTGTTTGGCGGGACGAGACATCGGACACATTTTTTAACTAGATACCCCAATGATGATTGTGGTCTAACATTTTTTTATTCAAAGGTCAAGACATTTGTCGTTGTCACCTTACATCGAGAGCAGTGTTGTAAATTAATGACGGTATTACATAATTCTTACAAAACCTCATCAAAGATATCAGGCTTATGATTTTTGAACACCAGACACGCGTTTCGTCTACAAAAGACTCATTACTGACGCTCGAATGAAAAACTTCAAAGGCCAAATAAAGTACGAAGTTGAATACCATTGAGGGTAAAAAATTCAGAAAGCTTTTGCAAAATACTGCTTATCTATTCCTTGAGAACAAAATACATTCAAACAATTCAAAGGGCTTCTGGTCTGTTCAGGATAACCGCTTTTCTAGAATCGTTGAGTATTTAAATTAGGAGCTGAAGGAAGTTATTAAAATATTAACTGATAATAGATGCATGATTTTATGAACAAAAAGTGTTTGTTTAAACAGAAGGTAAACTAGTGTACTGGTTCTCCCTTTGACTTGGTATGTAGTTTTAACTGCCTTCCTTTAGCTACGACAAAAAAAATCAATCAATCTGTTCCAGAGTCGTTGGATCAATTTCCGGCTGGAACGGTAACAATTGGCGCTTTTACTTAAAAGCCCAAGGTGCATAAAAAAGAGCTACGGTAAAAAAAAATCAATCTATCTGTTTTAGGGTCGTTGGATCAATTTCAGTCTGGAACAGTAACAATTGGCGCTCTTACTTAAAAGCCCAAGGTGCATAAATAAACTAATCATAGATACCAGGATTGAAATTTTATATTTACGCCAGATGCGCGTTTCGTCTACAAAAGACTCATCAGTGACGCTCGAATCAAAAAATGTTAAAAAGGCCAAATAAAGAACGAAGTTGAAGAGCATTGAGGCGTAAAAGAGATTATATGAGTTTAGCATTGGTTAGGGTGATAATGACTCTTGAGATTGAGGAAGTACATTGATGCTTCCATTGACCATATATAGAAACCCCTTCCCCCCGGTCAGCTGCACTTAATTAGTATTACTTTATCTCAGTTTATAGAGCGGTGACTGGCTGTTACTTGGGTCCCAGGTTTGAATCCCAGTTACAGTGTCATTTTTGAAACAAATCACTCCCAAAGATTACATTTTGTCTTCCAAATGAAAAATGCACGGCAAATACAAGAGATTGCATGAGTTTAAATGGGTTTGATTTGGATGTCTTCATTATGTTACAATGACTCTTGAGGTTGAGAAAATTAAGCGGTGGATCTCCATACTGTACGGAGGGTTCCGTGTTCGAAACCCAAATGGTAAATTGTCAGTTTTGAAAGACATATTGCCGACGAACATACCGTCTTTATCAATTCAAAACAACTTTGAATACAATATGCAAGTTTTCAATTCTTTAATAATTCAAAACAACTTTGAATACAATATGTAAGTTTTCAATCGCCACCAGTCTAGATCCATCGTTAACCAGTAATTTATCATTTAGAGATGATCGTTAAGGCAGTTCAGACTTTATTTTACGTCTGTTTTATCGTTATAATGGGAAAATATTACTTTTTACAACAGATAAGCTGTGTGTGCTTCGGAGGTAAATTCTTAGAGGCTGAAACCACAGAGGAAAACAATTTCATTAAAGCTGAACTCGTTACCAGGAATACAGGAAGTAAGTAAAGATCATATGAAATATTATCTGTATACAATAATTAATTGGTTCACCATCTCGTATTTTTGGCTCTTAAATTCTGAAATTCGTTCACTGTGGTAATGTGGTGAAAATTTGATAAAACATATGTTGAAATGTCCAATAGATTCAGCTAAAAAATGCAGGACAACATTTTTCATCCTAGCTATCCTTTACTTGGCATGAGTAAAGTTTTATCCTGTTCAATACTACAGACAAAATGTCATTGCATAAAAGATAATAACAATCACTGGAAGTTAACCAATCAAATTTACACAACCTTTTTCCTGTGTACAAGCTTTAGTAACCATGTAACCTAAAGTTTCCAAAATATTCTATAGAAACACCAAATAAAAAAGAATGGTGCTTTGAAACACCCAAGATATATGTTTATGACTCAGAGAGATTTTACTGCAATGAAATGTAGGATAAATTTCCTACAACTGTAAATTAAAGGGAATATTTTTTTCAACCGTTTTTCGTATGCAACCGGATGTGACGTACTTAGATTTGGTGGTATTTCACCTATAATCCATAAAGTTTCGTAATGATTGTTGAATATAATGACAAAGCTGATATTTGTCTCTACAAAAAACTAACTGAATATTTGCGCTAGATATAAGATGTGTTTCAAACTGCGATCTGCTATCCAACTATTTACACCGTTTGTATGGGCTTGTAAGTAAGTGTAACATAATAATGTCTGTCTTCTTACCAACGATATAGTTATATAAGAATTTCTGTCTTTTTCCAAAGAATAAAGTTATATAAGAATTTCTGTCTTTTTCCCAACAATAATTCATAACACCAACACATATTATTATTCCTTGAATGCCAACATCCTTTGATCTACCGATAGTTTACCTGTAAATTATGTTGGCGTTCGAGGAATAGGTGCAAAACAAAAGTGCATGCTTATCAAAACAATCATACTAATTCACAGATAGGTAAATTACAGGTCGCTAAATCTAGTACATGTTTGTCAAGTTGTTTAAAATCATTTATTTGCTGTTACTGCTTGAACAAATATTTCTCTAAAAATGAAACTTTGAAAAGTGCTGCATCATAAAGTCAGCATTTGCATATTGTCAGGAATTCCATTTTGCACAAATTCTAAATTAGACTCTTTGGACTTTGATGTTTCTTTTCAATATTTCTATAGTTGTGTGTGCCGTAATATCCTCCCATATTACTTGATGGAATTTCTTGAAACTTTGTATCTCGTGTTAGATAACTTTGTTCTATTTCATTGTATTTTGTTCAGTTGTACAGGATATTTTTCTTGGTTATAATATTACATCCTTTTTATTGTAAGTTCATATTACTTAATTTATTAATTAAAATGATATTGAATATTAAACTAAAATTTCTTTGATATTTCTAACATGTCTTATGTTTATAAACATTTCCATTCCCTAAATATCTTTTTTTTTATATAAAAATTAATAAAATTTGTAAGGGTTCCACGGAACCCAGTGTCTCGCCTACTTTTGCTGTTGTCTATGTTTTCTGTCCAAGTTTGGTAAAAATCCAGGATGGTTTATGAATTTAATAAATGTTTTTAAAACTTTAACTGCAGACTGTATGTAATGTTATCTGGAAGAAAAACTAAGTCCATTTATAAGTAATACACGGAAAAACTGGAAATATATTTTTACAAAATTTCCTTCTATATATTAGCTTTTGATCATAAACAAGCTTCTGTCCAAGTTTGGTACAATCCAGGATAGTTTAAGAAAGTTATTAAAATTTTTAAAACTTTAACCACAGAGTGAATGTAATGTTAACTGGCAAAAAAACTAAATCCATTTATAAGTAAAATACGGATAAACAGGATTATTTTTACAACATTTACTTCTGTATACTTTCTTATGATCATAAACAAGCTTCTGTCCAAGTCTGGTTGAAATCCAGGATAGTTTCAGAAAGTTATCAAAATTTCAAAAACTTTAACCACAGAGTGAATATTTGTGAACGCCGCCGACGACGACGACGACAACAACAACGACGCCGACGACGGAATGTAGAATCGCTATGTCTCGCTTTTTTGACAAAAGTCGCAGGCTCGACAAAAATGTTTTCATTTTCTTTCTTTCTTTAAAATTCACAATTTTAACCCTAAAATCAACTATTTTTTCTTATCAAAAAATGATAAAATGTTGCAATTTTATCTAGTTCACTAATTATTTTTAACAGTTTAATACTTATAAAAGACCTATTGTTATTATATAAACATCTATTGAAATATTTGTGTTGGCGTTCAAGGAATAGGTAACATATAAAATGTTGGCATTCGAGGAAGACACCATTATGTTTAACAACGATATCATATTCATTGAGTTTACGCATCAAATGATATATGATACCAAACGACTCTTGTGATATAAATCTTGATACTGCTGTTTTTGTTATTACAAACATATCATATAAAAGATGTTCAAGAAACATAAACATATTTAATAACCGGTACTACGTGATATAAAGAGTATATTGTATCAAAAGTGTATTGTATCCTTTGCAACATCAATAGGTAACTTTATAATTCTAAAATATTTCTCCTGCTGTAAACCATCATGCAAATCATAAACATTAACGGTCACAATTTAACTGCACCAAATCCGCCTTTTAACAAATTATGCCTCTTTAGTGATACTGCAAGCCAAACTATGGATAAATTTCAAACTTTACAAGTACACACCCGTGATATCGCGGGTCCGTGACTGAATTAAAGTATATAACTATGCCTAAGCCTTATTTTAGTAATTGGTATTGTCATCTGATAAAGTCATGTCGATTATAAGATACACAGTTTTCTCTGCTTTCAAATCTTTCTGTTTGAACCCGTCGACCTGGAAATATTAATTATTTGGAAAACAAAAGGCTATCCAGGAATGGGGTATTTTTTAATCAACAGCATTGTCCTATATTAGTTATCTTAGAAAGTCTTGCTGATTGCTGAATAAAGCTACAATAGGGAACAATTTGACAATGATTGAATTTAGTAGTGTCAGCCCTTTGATTATGACCCGTGTATATAGCAAAATCCTAAATAAACCGTTTGGTGGTGCGCCTGTCAAATGCGGAACGTACAGATAAGGTAATAGCTAACAGGTGAATATACTATTGGTATCGGTATCGGATTAGACCCGGAACTTGTTAATTATTGGCAATATTAATTATGTGGAAAACAAAAGGGTCTGGAGAGGTGTAATTTTTAATCTACACCATTGTCCTATATTAGTTATATATAGAGTTGAATTCTTTGATTTGTCGTTTTTACCCGATGACGGCTGACAAATTGGACCTCGTAATTTTAGTATTATAGATAAGTATAATGCCATTGTTCAATTAATTCATAATCTCAACATTACTGTAATTTTCATTAGTTTCATACTCTAAAGCAATTCACGTTTTAAATTGACAAATATAATTTGCAGCTATTCTAGAAATGTAAAATTAATTATAGAAAAAATATAGCAAGAATCAAAATATAGAAAAATATTCAACGTTTGGCCGAACAAATCCTTAATTTACGAATGCGAGTAGCGCAGGGTTTAACTATCACTGTTGTTCGGTAGAGTTGAATAGTTTTCGATAATTGAATTCATGGATTAGTTATTCTTTTCATTACTTTGATCATGAACTACTTTTATCGAAATAAAGAAGAAAATACTAGGAACTTTGTCTTTTCTACGCATTTTCAATTTTTTCTATGTAACGTAAAAACAGATATGAAATTAAGATAGAAGGGCATGTTTACCCTGTTATTCAGATCAAAAGTACCTGTTTGTTAAAAACTAAACTTCCGAGAACAAGTGCGTCTAATATGCAATTAAAGGTATGTTGAATTGTTCAGCACAAGTCAAGGAAAGATATAGTTTTGACATGAAATGGCTGTCACTTTATTTCAACTTAAGACACTATAGCTAATAGAAAGCAATGGGGCTATGCATCAGTGGTTTTATTCTTTATATATTTTGTTTCAGTCAATGGATACTGGCTAGGAGGTTATAATTTCAACAAGGATGGAAATCTTGAATGGATCAGTAGTCCTGATCAACCTATGACATATAGTGACATGAACCCGGGAGAACCAAGCGGTCCGACTACACAGCGTTGTCTAGTATACTGGAGGGCATTTGGATATGCTTGGGGTGATGCTTATTGTAGCGCAGAATTACCTTACGTGTGTGAATTTATCAAAACATAGATAATCATGAGCATAGATTTATTGTACGGTGTCTGTCTCTCTTTTTTATTTATATGTTGTTCAAAAGAGGAGAGCTAATGGGAATTTTGCAATAAAAGTCAGGTCCAAAATTTGCGGTAAAATGCAGACTGAATATGTTAAAGCAACTGATAATGAAAGTTAATATTTAAAAGTGCTGCTAAGACGAAATTTAATAACAATCGGTGGCTGGACGACTTTCTTCCATAGACTTTTGAGGGCCCTGTAAAATTGCCAGAATGTTTTTGGATTCTTTGCTAAAATGTCATTTCCAAAAGCATTACTAAAAGTATTGGCTGCTAAGTTTATTTTCGTACTACATTTTTGTGCGCAAGGTTATTTTTTGTTGTGTTGTTCTGAGTGTTATGATTGTCTAGGAAACACACTGAAATTATATTGCTATCTTAAATGAATTCCCCATCGGTAAAAATTATCAACTGCTTAAATTTTATATATTACCTTTTCACACTTATTCATAAATAGTAATATATCAGATCAGAAAATTTTATTTACAAAGGAACTATTTTGCTGTTCTTCGCTCTTTTCTTAATTTAAGGACAACTAACATGTCAAAAGTTGGCAGTAGATGAATAAAATGTTGAAAAACTTTCTGCAAGTCATAAAACACATCATTAGATTCATAATATGTCTTCACCTCCAAATTCTGTACTATCTTAACATCCGGAATGGTCACATAGATCCAACATGTCTGCATCAAAAAACCGGATGTTATCGAAATGCCCAAAATATCGAATTTCCCTGTCTATCAACAGAAGGAACAACTTCCGATTACTAATGAAGACTATTCCAGAAAACGAGTAAAGCAGTAAACTGCGATCCAAAGGAACCATAATTGGACACTTCCAAGGAATGTTACTCCCAAATAAATAATGAATCAGTGCTGATGTGGATTGAAAAGCACCTAAAATGTTGATTTTGTATATTTTTTCAATTTCCAAGTATCATTCTGTCCTATTTTTCGAACTCATCTGAGTATTGCTGTAAAAATGAAAAAACGATCAACATAGATACTGTTATATTTTATGAGAAATGTTGTAACGAGTGCATTTACATTGTTAATTTTTCGTATAATTTTCATTTCTAAATGATGTTATTCCCCCGACAAATAAATTTTTAAAAGGGCACACTCTGAAATGTCTCGCCTGCGTATTTGTTTAGTCATAATTGAATGATAATGATGAGTTCAAGGTCAAATGAACCCTGTCGGACAGACATGTTAATAAATGAACCATGACAATAAGGTAAAGTTCATATGAACCCTACAAGACAGACATGTACACCTTACAATCATTTCATTCAATAAATAAGATTGACTGCTTATTCTATCTGATTAACTGACAAACTGACAAAATCATGAACAAATAGCATTGACCAATGAAATATGAAAATGAGGTCAATGTCAGATTAACCCTGCTTGGCAGTCTTCATAAACGGGAAGCTTAATACAAAAATTTATGATAAAAGAGATGATTTTTCATTTCCTATTGTTAATTATCCATTTTTAGATGGTGACGTTCCCTTGTCACCATCTTATGGTGTTTATATATCTCAACTTGTACGATTCGCTCGTGTATGTAACAATGTATTAGATTTTAGCGAGAGAAATTTATGTATTACTGAAAAATTATTACACCAGGGTTTTCGATATCACAAACTGGTCAAAACATTTACTAAATTTTATCACCGGTATAAGGAAATAATTCGTAAATATAACTCAACATGCAGACATCTTATACGTTCAGGTATTTCACATCCAAAATTTTATGGAAATATTCTTTATAAAGCACAAAAATGTCAGTATTCTCCTCAGAAACTAACAAAACCTTTAAATAGACTTATTAAAAGGGGATATAGTTACGATACTGTTGTCAGGTCATTAAAGATTGCATATTTTGGCTTTAACATTGATTCACTGATAGGGTCTTTGCATCGGAACTAAACACATTTATTTCTTAAAAAAACCAGTTGTTGGCATGACACGGGTTATGTTCTTCTCATATATTTTATGATAGTATGATACTAAACCCCTAACGGGAGGGATTGTACCTGATATTCATATGATGAAGACATAATCTTTCAATCAGTTTAATTGAGGTCTGGAGCTGGCTTGTCAGTTAACTGCTAGTAGTCTGTTGTTATTTATGTATTATTGTCATTTTATTTATTTTCTTTTGTTACATCTTTTGACATCAGACTCGGACTTCTCTTGAACTGAATTTTAATGTGCGTATTGTTATTCTTTTACTTTTCTACATTGGCTAGAGGTATAGGGGGAGGGTTGAGATCTCATAAACATGTTTAACCCCGCCGCAATTTTGCGCCTATCCCAAGTCAGGAGCCTCTGGCCTTTGTTAGTCTTGTATGATTTTAAATTTTAGTTTCTTGTGTATAATTCGGAGTTTAGTATGACGTCCATTATCACTGTACTATTATGCATATTTTAGGGGCCAGCTGAAGGACACCTACGGGTGCGGGAATCCTCGCTACATTGAAGACCCATTGGTTGCCTTCGGCTGTTGTTTGCTCTATGGTCGGGTGGTTGTCGCTTTGACATATTCACCATTTCCTTTCTCAATTTTATTGTACAACTCACAATCATTTCATACACTAAACATAGTTGATCTTTTGCTTATTGTACCTGATAAACTGACGAAACCATAAAAAAATTAACATTTACCAATGAACCATGAAAATGAGATCAAGGTCATATGAAACCTGTATGACGGACAAGTACACCTTACAATCATTATATACACCAGATGAAGTTGGCTGCATATGGCTAATAGTATTTAAGATACGGACTTGACCACCAAACTTTAACCGTAATCACTGATCAATGAAATGAGGTCTGACGGACACGTAGGCGTTGCAAGGAACCCAAATACCAAATATAGTTTTCCCATTACTCATAATAAGTGAGAAATTCAGATGACCAAACCAAGAGGCTGTCAGAGTGACAGCAAACCGGATATCCCTGCAGAGGTCGAACCCTGAACAGTTGAGCAAGTATGGACACAACATGGAAGCTTAAAACAGCTCTGAAATTGGATTGTGATTGAACATTTGAAATAGATTATTATCTAAATAATAATGAAAATGATATTTACAAATCTGAACCCCCAAAAAGGATCAAATAAAAATTATACATTAACACACACAACAACAAAAAAATACCACATAACAACTGTGACATCTACCTTCATAACACACATGACTTTAATAAAATAGTTATAAAGAAATTTTTGACAACTAATGACTAAAATCAATTGAAAAGAGACAATCATTGATAGACTAAAATACATATACCATTTCTGTTCAAAGGGAAATAACTCAAACTTATTTCCATGAACCAGTGATGTAAACACCAGAAATAGTTTTTCTAAAATTATATATATGATTTAACCACTAAAACATAGTTAGAATCAGCATATCAAAGAACCCCAAGAATTCAATTTTTGATGAAAAAAACAAAAGTTTAATTTCGGACCCTTTGGCCCTCAATTTGGTATTATCTAATTAATAATGAAAATAAATACAGGTTTAGATTCAGCATTTCAAAGAACCCTATATATATTCAATTTATGTTGAAATCAAACACAGTTTAAATTTGGACCCCGATTTGGACCAATTTGAAAACTGGGTCCAAAATCAGAAATCTAAATATATGTTTATTAATAGACAATATAAGCTTAGTTTTTAAAGGGGTTCACTTCATCAAAAAACAATATATATAGCATTCAGAAAATTAGTTTATACAGAATAACAAACAAACGTAACACAACATTCTTCAAACAATTTACCAAAGAAAAGAAAAAAAAATCCAAAATGTCATTTATCATTAATTCAATGTCTTTTAAAAATCTATAAAACTTATCTGTAAGTGTAATCAAACTTTATATATATATATGTAACCATTTATGGTCAAAGGGAAATAACTCAATCACATAATAAATACCACTTTTGGCTACTGAAAGAGCTATAACTCAACAACGAGAAAGAGATAAAAACGTGAAAATCAAACTTGACCTTCATTTAGTCACATGAAACAACATATCTCATTTTGAACAAATTTCGTCAAAGCGTTTTCATGTCAATGAATGGACACTGTTTGAAAGCCGCCCGACCACCCACTGTACATCCCCAAATCAATAACCGATTTTTTTTCTTCCGAAATCCGGTTAAAATGCCAAGCAGTCGCTGAACCATGAAATTGAAGTCAAGGACAATGGACATGCGAGAAACAGAAATTTCGTAATATAAGGTATCTGCATACAAGGTACGAAGCTTCCATGTCCTCTACCTTCTGAAATATAAAGCTTTAAACAAATAGCTAACGCCGTCGCCGCCAGATTGTAATCCCTATGTCTGGCATTCTACGACTTGCGTCGCAGGCGACATAAATGCCTTACTATGAAAGGCCAAGGATGTTTTATTATCAAATGGAAATTTAATTTAAAATAATATGCTGTCAGAATAAGAGTTGCATATGGCAGCTTTATTATTTCATCTGATAAGATGAAGTCTTTATCAAAATTCGTTAGATAAATTGGATATCTTCTAGTGAACCTATGTGACATCTTTGTCAATTGGCAGACAATAAGAAATCATTTAGATTTATATGAAAATGCAAGGTTTCAAGATGTGTAGATTATTGATTGGAAACAGATGCAGGGTTTTATACAGATTATATACCGGGAGTAATGTTTTTTTACTTATTTGTATTTTCCATGGCAAATAAGAAATTTAAAATAAAAGCATGGACCCATCAGTCAGCTGCCATGGACTGCTTTGTGTATATGTATTCCAGGTGATTTGAAATAAAAGATGTTATTCATGTTATAAAACAAATACTTTGTTGAAGGGTTCCAAATAAACATACCTAAGAAATTTGAAAATATTTTGCCTTATAGTTACAGAGAAGATTCTAATTTGAAACTTAGGTAATCTATTATTACAAAGTTTTCTTTGTCCCAAAGATGGCTGGTGAACAAATTATAAGAAATGTAATAGAATTGATATTTAACTTCATTATAACAAGGACTGAAATGTAGTTCATTTAGTACCAGGGAAATAAACTTGAAATGAGCATATGAAATGTTAAAGGTGAAGGTAACTTCCTTTTTGTGAGGCTGTTACACTCTTGAAAACATCCAATCGCAATGTTTATTACATGATTGTTACCCTTTAATAACCATCTGAAAAATAAACCTACATGTCAAATTTGATGTGTCAACACTGAGGTGGTGAGTTCGAATCCCCATGTGGCAGGTGCGCTCAATCCCAATCTAAATTAACTAGGGTTGTCAGTTTTCCTCCAAAAGGTCCGAGTTTCTCTCCAGGCACACCTGCTTCCTTTACCAATAACAAATTACCACCACAAAATAAAACAATAGAGCTGAAAGTGGCGTTAAGAGTGAAGAGTTAACGTCAAACCTTAAGCAATGGTCCTATAGAACATTATACAAACATCAAACCTTCAGCAATGGACCTTTAGGAAATTACACTTACGTCAAACCTTAAGCAAAGGCCCTTTAGAAAATTTCACTAACGTCAAACTTTAAGCAATGGCCCTTTAGAAAACTTCACTCGCATCAAACCTTAAGCAATGGCCCTTCAGAAAACTTCACTAACCTCAAACTTTAAGCAATGGCACTTTAGAACATTTCACTAATGTCAAACCTTAAGCAATGGCCCTTTAGAAAACTTCACTCGCACCAAACCTTAAGCAATGGCCCTTTAGAAAATTTCACTAACGCCAAACCTTAAGCAATGGCCCTTTAGAGAACTTCACTAACGTCAAACCTTTAGCAATGGCCCTTTAGAAAATTTCACTAACGTCAAACCTTAAGCAATGGCCCTTTAGAACATTTCACTAATGTCAAACCTTAAGCAATGGTCCTTTAGAAAATTTCACTAACGCCAAACCTTACGCAATGGCCCTTTAGAAAACTTCACTAACGTCAAACCTTAAGCAATGGCCCTTTAGAAAATTTCACTAACGTCAAACCTTAAGCAATGGCCCTTTAGAACATTTCACTAATGTCAAACCTTAAGCAATGGCCCTTTAGAAAATTTCACTAACGCCAAACCTTAAGCAATGGGCCTTTAGAAAACTTCACTAACGTCAAACCTTTAGCAATGGCCCTTTAGAAAATTTCACTAACGTCAAACATTAAGCAATGGCCCTTTAGAACATTACACAAAGATCAAACCTTAAGCAATGGCCCTTCAGAAAATTTCACTAACCTCAAACTTTAAGCAATGGCCCATTAGAAAACTTAACTAACGTCAAACCTTAAGCAATGGCCCTTTAGAAAATTTCACTAACGCCAAACCTTAAGCAATGGCCCTTTAGAAAACTTCACTAACGTCAAACCTTAAGCAATGGCACTTTAGAAAATTTCCCTTACCTCAATCCTTAAGCAATGGCCCTTTAGAAAAAATCACTAACATCAAACTTTAATCTTAAGCAATGGTCCTTTAGAAAATTACACATGACTACTTTGTGTCCTCTTTTCAACCATGAATTGATAAATATAAATATGAATAGAAGGAAATAAAATCAAGAGAGAACAATACATTGTATATATTTAATGATGTAGCTCAATATAAAACATGAACAGAAATGCTTTAATAACAGTAAGGCACATTTGTTCTGCCAATAAACAAATACTTACTATAAAGCATTTTTTAACATGGTTTATGATTTGCACATGTGCTAGCTGTTATATAGTTTGAAGGCCTTTCAGTAAATCAAAAGCATAAGACTATTAAAGTCTCGAATAAATAAACACATTTTTACGATAGAGTAAAAGAAAATGTAGAAAGTAACATAGAACTTTATTTTTGCACCTGATAATAGGCACATATTTAGATATCTAGTAGTTAATATCAGACTGAGTGGATTTGAAATTAAAACATGGTTCTATTTCATGTATTTTTTTATTTGGCAAAAAACTTTATATAGACTTTCCATTAAGGTTCAAAATAATAAAACTTAAAATAAAATTTTGATACAATTTATTATTTGCCACATTTTTTTTCTACAAAATTTTACCCCTCTTCCAGTTCTAACTAGTAATATCTCTTACTATTTTTGCTGGAATTCTGAAAAAAAGTTAGCATAGAACTTTAATTTAGTGAATTTTACTAATGCATAAATTTTGGATGTACAGTTTAGAAAGAAAAAAAACGGAATAACTATAATTTGAAAAAATTGCATTTCAAGTCACAAAGTAACAAGGACGAGGGGAGGGGGGAACATCATTGAGCACTCTATAGTACCTGCTCACTCCATCGTTTATAAATATACATATACATATATATATAAATAAAATGAATAAATTCAACAATAAAAAGTATGTATTGCACTACATTGTATTACCTTGCTGAGAGAAAAAAAAGGTTACAGAAACTAAGGTATCAATGCTTTCATTTGATCTTGAACTTTAACCTTGTATTGTTTGGTTCAAACACAAACAAACAAACAAATAAATAAATAAAGCATCTCTTCTGCTTGGCGGTGTCTACCAATACTTGCATTCTACCCTAGTAAAAATAATCTTGACCTCTCCACATATAAATTTAAAAGTTTAAATTATTCCATGTAAAGGAGTATTTTTTTTAATATATTAATATAAGAAAGCAAAAAGCAAAACTGTAACAGACGAGGCACGTTTAACAAACAATAATACTTAAGTATATTGGTCTCTACAGAAAGGTACATTTTGGATACAGATAAATGTAAGGAGATGTGGGGTATATGTCAATGAGACGGCAACCCAACAATACAAAAAGAAACAAAATCTAGCGGTCAACATACAGTCTTCATCAACAGACAGGTTTCTTAACAAAATGTCAAGTTTTGAATCACCCAACATCTTCAAAGTTGTGTCTTCATATCAAAAAATTATTATCATTTTTTCTCAACTTTAACTTAGGTGTGATTTGCTCAAAACACACGAACAACAAATAAACAATCTATAAAAAATATTCTTGTTGTATTTTTACTCAAAAATTTGTAAGGCACCATTTATATTTATAATACTGTGTTTTTCAAAATGCATAGAAATCGACTCCATTATATTTTCAATTCAAGATACTGTAAAATTATTCTTGAAATTCTTGAAAAGACTTCTATAACATAACACCATGACTTTTTTTACAATATACCAAACTAAATTTAAAATACTACATTCAATGCACGTGGTGTAGATTTTGTTAACATTTTCTGAACTCAAAAGAAAAAGTTCTACAAACTATAAAAAATAATTATTGACAACACAACAGTGACCATGCCATTTACTTATGTAATTGTAAACTTATTTCTTTTGCTTTAATCATTATAATGTATATGAATAAATGAATAAACAATTGAAATATACAATTTGAATTCAAAATTAAATTCATAATAATAAACAAAGAGGTTTTGTGTGTAATATTATATTGCATATATGATAAACAAAGTGAATGGTTTAATAAAATTTCTTTGAACACTAGTTTCAACATCTTTTAAAGCTGACTATCGACTGGTATCGATCTTCATTGATGTTCTGGAAAAAAAGTATATGATTTATGATAAGACAAGGGAACATTATTACAGTAGGCACAAATGATCCAACAAGTAAAAAAAAATCTGGCAAACAATGTGCATTTTAACATTATTATTTCATAAATTAGATTAAAATATGATAGAACCATGTTCACCTCAACGCATTACAAAACCAAATTAGGATGAACCTAGCGATAAACAAGAGTTAAACCATTGTCTGAACACTTTCTTGGTGGGTTATAAAAGTAAAAAAAATTGTTTCTGGATGATGACAAAATCTCTAATTTTTTATTTATCCTCTTTCAAACTCATTCTTTTTGTAAGGGATATAAGCCGATAACAGTCCATTCTGTAAAATATTGGACAGGTCTGAGGCCGCAGGCCGAAGACTTGTTCAATATTTTACAGAATGGAGTGTTAGAGGCTTATATCTTACTTAAAACATTGTTGAACACGTCGAAAAAGGTAAAACAAGAGAAAAAGCATGCAAGGATTATTTTCATTAAGTATGAAAATTGTTTTGTGAATAAACTTAGAGGTAAAGAACATGTATTGCTACGTGAAGATTAAGACACAGTGTATGCGTATCATCATTTCTGCATGCGCAAAGACAACTCATATTTTCCGCTCACAGTTTCCATGAATACCTTTACATTCGTGTTGTGTTTCAAAATGGATAAAGTGATGAAAGTATATTTTAACGAAAAAAAGAAGAAAGTGATGACGTTATTAGTGATTGTGTTGTTTCAAACTTTGGATAAAATCAGATGTGTATTCAGAATCTATTCAGATACATTATTTAAGTGTGGATTACAAACTACAAAGAGGATATAGTCAAAGCAGCTATATAATAATGGCAAGTTTTATATATATTATATTTCAAAATGTAGTCCTTTCTATTAGTTTCTTGTTTCTTATCGGGTTTAATTTTTACTAGGTGAATGAGAAAAAAAGAATAACATATGAAGAGTTCTTGTTCAATCATATCGAGTGCACCGCAATCGATTTTATGTCAAATATATAATCAATATGAAAAAATGAAGAGATAACAACATGCAATCAGTTATATTATTTTGTTGAAATTTCCAAGGGAAGACTGTTATTGTTTACCCAAACCGTACCACCTGAATACCCCCCCCTTTTCCCCCCTCTTCTGTTTTTTTTTTAATTTCTGCAAGGTCGTGTCGCTCTTTTTCGTTTATTTGTGTATTGAGTCCCTTGTGTTTTTTTTAATGTGTCCGAAACGTAATTTTGTCACAAATTTGTTTTTGAAAAAATATCTTTTATAAAACGATCACTGCGAACAAAGTGCGAATAGGACACACGATTGGTTTGTTTGACAGATAAAATGAGGTAATGTCTTACTTTATTCTGCTTCCCATATTCATCGTCGTTTATAAGTGAAGTGCTGTATTATATTCACATTTAAACAATAATATCAGACTTAAAAAAACAACAACTTGTAAATCAACATTGAAGCCTGAAAATTATAAAAAAAAATAATATCATAGTCCCCTAGTTCATGAAGGAAGTTCTAAATTTGCACTTTGTACACAGGATAAGGTTTAGGTTGTTCGTGGCCCTTGTATTGGAGTATGGTCTATCAAATTTTAGAAGCATTACTTTATTGGGTTTTTTTTATTTTAATTGTAAGGGAACATGACCTTAGGAAGAATAAGAGCAACACCCGAGGTCAATTTTAGCAATATAAAGACGGACGAGGATAAATCTTAAAAAAAAAAAGAAATTCAGAAAAGAAACAAAAACAAGACGAGCATAATTAACGTATTGAATTATTGCTAACAGAGACAACCCAAAAACACGAGAAAATGGCTGTGATATAAGTATTGGTAGCGTAAAAAATCAATTTGAAAGGGATTTCTTTCCTTAAGAAACTGTTTGATGAGTGACAAGATTATTGTATTTGAAGGTTTTTTAAAAGTGATTTGTTCGATAGTTGTATTTTCGTTAACATGATGAAAACAATTGAGATAATTAGTATATTTTTTTTTTATTTCAGTGATTAACTATCATTTATTTGTACGAATCCGTTATGCTACCTTTAGCTGTCCAATACTTTTAAGAAAGATGAGGGCTATTCTTAAAAGTATTGGACAGCTAAAAGTAAAATAATGGTTTCTTGCAGGTAAATGATAGTCCAATCACTGAAATAAAGAACGGGTAAAACAATAGAATGACGTCACAACAATGTTTTAATTAATCCTAAATGGTATGATGTACTTACATATTTAAAGAAGGTATCAAATGGGTCGTTGGCAGGTGGTGGCTACTGTAAAAAGGCATAGATTGGTTAATAATATAGTATATATAGTAAATAATAAAGTGGTTAATAATATAGTATAAATAGTAAATAATAAAGTGGTTAGTAATATAGTATAAATAGTAAATAATAAAGTGGTTAATAATACAGTATAAATAGTAAATAATAAAGTGGTCAATAATATAGTATAAATAGTAAATAATAAAGTGTTTAATAATATAGTATAAATAGTAAATAATAAAGTAGATTCAGTTGTTCAATATTTTATTGTAATTATTAGTTTACTTCCTGCTATTGTAATGTTCTCACAACAGGTGCCACATGTGCTTACCCTTCCGGAGCATCTGAGATTACATCCGGTTTTTGGTTGGGTTAGTGTTGCTCAATCTTGAGTTTTCTTTGTTGTGTTTTTTGTACTGTTGTTTTTCTTTTTGTTTCTTTTTGTTTTTACATGTTTTGCCTTTGTCAGTTTTTTTTCAACTTATGAGTTTGAATATCCACTTGGAATCTTTCCCCTCTCTTTTTTATATTGTACCAAAATATATTTTAACTATCAAATGTCTTAAATTGTTGGTCTGCATACTTGTAAATTTGAATGAGTGAAACAATACACATAATTCAGTCTCTCACTTTTTTTTATCCCAAAACCAAATAAATGTATTATTGTTTCAGCAATACAGACAATAAACTTTGTCAACAGAATATTTCTCAACTTAAATCCCATCCTCTTTTGAGCATTTATGACCAATTCTCACAATTCAATTGATCACAAGATTTTACTTGAAAATGAGCAATATGAGAGGTAACACTATGGGAGAAGGAACTGCTTATATATAATTACTCATCAGGAGTATCTAACTTCACCGTTGATTCTGTGGGGTTTGCATTGCTGAATTTTTTATTTTTAGAGTAGTGTTATTTGTTTGTCATTTTTCGTTTGCTCATGCTTCTTCTGACTCTCTTCTGTTATGATTTTTTTATTGACCCTTGCTACCTATCATCCCCCCTTTTTTTAATAATGTTAGTTATTTACCATACAAAAGATATACATACAAACCTGGTTAGTCATAAGTACCCTTTGGTATATGAAAACGTTTTAGTCCCCTTAACAATGAACTTATTGATCCAAAGGGAAGTACTTTACATTTATATGAAATACATGTAGCAACATTATATTCCCATTAATTCTTTTAACTGTTTTTCTTATCACTATAGTGAAATTGAGAAATTCTTTTGAGCATATGACAAAAATTTCAATTATTTATTTAGATGTTCTATTGTGAGGTTAACTTTTCTTCTTTTTGTTTTTTAAACATGTTTTTATTTCAAAGTTTTCAGTCCTACAAAGCATAATAAAAGTACATTGTGCAAGAAGAATGTGTTATGACAACAAATACATTTTATAAAAGATCATACTTCAGAACCAAATGTCAAATATCTGACCATTAGACATGTGTGGAGTCTCCTTAATAGAAAAAAATGCTATAAATAAAGGCAGTAGTATACCGTTGTTCAAAATTCATATATCTATGGACAAAAAACAAAATCGGGGTAACAAACCAAAACTGAGGGAAACGCATTAAATATAAGAGGAGAACAACGACACAACATTAAAATGTAACACAAACAGCAACTATAATACAGTATTTGCTTTGTACATAAATTTATTTTAATAATGAAAAGAAACTGATATTAAAACGATAATACAAAAGCATAGAACATATGACCACTTTCACAATTTCACATGTCCATGTTCAGTGATAAGCAAATCAGGGTCAAAACCCTGATTTCACATTCAATTTTAAATGTTCACTTAATATAGAATATGTCTGATCTAACTTTCCAATTGATTTGATCACAATCACTCTTAAACCAAAACTTAAATAAAAGGTAAACCTAAACTTTAAACTACCTTAAACAATGACTTAAACCTGATATTGGACTGACAAACACACCAACTGAAAAAATCAATGCCCCTACTACTTTAGGCAGGGCATACAAATACTGTACTAAATAATATATTGTGTGGGATATGGAATGAAAATACATTTGGTCAGTTGCATACATTGTATATAGCAAAAGGGAAATAGGGATGGGAAAGCAGTATATGTTATAAATATGAATTTCATGCAAATCATTTTTATATGTGCCATTCTACTTGAAACAAATTTACAAAATTAACGGTTTTGGACTTTTCTTACACTTATGGATCTATCAGTGATTTATATCAAATCTGCAATTGTTAAATGTTAGTAAGAACACTTCAAATTCCAATGTTTGTACTCTAAGTGTACTTACTTTTGGTTTGTAAGAATCTGTTGAAACTTTAATAAAAAAATTTAACACCATTGCTCTTAAAATCGAAGGCAGCAAATGGATCCTTGGATGAATCTAAATTCTAACTTTTCTGTCCTTTTGTTTGAATACTAAATCACTAAGAAAATGGATCATTGGAATTATTGTCAAAAACTTTAAAAAATCCATCTGATGAATGAAAAGGATCACAGTCTGCAAAGGGATCATTGCTCTGAAACGGATCTTCAATCACAAAACGACTACTTGAACCGGATGATTTTGAAGAATTAAAAGTCAATGTATCACCATTTTGAGATGAAGCATTTAAATTATTATATTCTTCAACTTTCTTTTGGGTCTTTGAACCTAAGTTATTTTGACTAGATTGAGATTCTCCGAGGGATTTTTCCCTCAGACTTCTGCTCTGAGGTCTGGATCACGGAACGGGTATTATACTTGTCTTTTGAGATTTTGATGACATATTTCTAGGTGGTAATGCTGGATTCTCTCTGGTGGCAGTGGCGGTGGAGGCCCTTCTTGAGAAATCAAAATTGTAACTGTCACTCTCTCCATTGTTTGCAGACGACAATGAATTGGTTTATTATCAGTATTGGCATTGTTGTTGCAAGCAGGTAATGCAGCACATTGCATTGCTTTGAGAGGATTGTTTATAAAGGATGTATCAAAAGGATCATGACTGGCTTGTGTTGTCTTGAAGTTTGCAGCGTTTGGTAGAGAAAATGAATTGAAAGTGCCAAAAGGATCTTCTGAACTTGTCTGTACTTGTGGTTGATAAGCTTTTGCTAATTCGTTAATTGATTTTTAGCAGCAGCAGTTTGTTGGGCAAACAGCTGTTTAGGAGTCTTGTCTGTACTCTTGGTTTTAATTTGACAAAGATCCCCAAAATCATCTGCTGGAGGTTTTGGAGAGTCTCGTCCTACTTCACCTTGCATATTTGTCAGAGCTAAAACTGGTTCCCCAAATTGGCCATTGGTAGGTGCTGGCATTCCAGAATTTGCAGCTCCCCATGGATTAGGTTGATTAGGTGCTGGACCTCCAAAGCCAGGGCTCTGTGGTACAGGGGGAAAACCTCCCTAAAAAAGAAAAAATAACATAATCAAATGACAAATTGTTTGTTATGTATAATGTTTAAATAAATGGGGGATGTGTCCATGGGACACAGATGATACCCCCACTTGCATATCATATAAAGTTATAAAGGAACATAACTGAAGAACTGTAAAAGTGACACTACCCGAATTTGATTTGATCTGAGTTTTGTGGTACATGTAATAAGTATTGTGTATACATGTAAGTTTCATAAAATTTGGTTGAGGCACAATTAAGTTAGAGAATGGAAACGAAAAATTCAGCAATTTTTCCATTTGTAAAGGGAAATAACTCTAGAATCGTAAAAGTGACAACACCAAAATTCCAACTTGATCTGTATTTTGTGGTAATAAGCATTATGTATAAGTTTCATAACATTTGGTTGAGGCAAACTTAAGTTAGAGAACGGAAACGAAAAATTCTGCAATTTTTCCATTTGTAAAGGGGCATAACTCTAGAACAATAGAAGTGACACCCCTAAAATTCGAATTCTATCTGTATTTTGTGGTAATAAGCATTGTGTTTAAGTTTCATAACATTTGGTTGAGGCTAACTTAAGTAGGAGAACGGAAATGAAAAATTCAGCAAATTTTCCATTTGTAAAGGGGTATAACTCTAGAACAATAAAAGTGACACCCCTAAAATTCAAACTTGATCTGTTTTTGTGGTAATAAGCATTGTGTAGAAGTTTTATAACATTTGGTTGAGGCTAACTTAAGTTAGAGAACGGAAACGAAAAATTCAGCAATTTTTGTATTTGTAAAGGGGCACAACTCTAAAATGGTTATAGTGACACCACAAAAATTCCAACGTGATCTGTATTTTGTGGTAATAAGCATTATGTATAAGTTTCATAACATTTGATTGAAGTTAACTTACGTTAGAGAACAAAATCCAACTTTTGTACGTACGGACGGACGTACGGACGTACAGACGTACAGACGCATAGGGTAAAACTTAATGCCCCTCCGCTACGGCGGGGGCATAAAGAGATGCTAAAATTTATATAAACTGTCGAAATTTTGGGCATATTCTTTCAACTGTTTTGTCATTTTCAGTCTCACTGCAAAACTAGTTATTTCAACGCAATTTAAATTCCCTGCTACCTTGTTATCACATAAGCAACACGACGGGTGCCACATGTGGAGCAGGATCTGCTTACCCTTCCGGAGCACCTGAGATCACTCCTAGTTTTTGGTGGGGTTCGTGTTGTTTATTCTTTATTTTTCTATATTGTGTCGTGTGTGCTGTTGTTTGTTTGTCCTTTTCATTTTTAGCCATGGCGTTGTCAGTTTGTTTTAGATATATGAGTTTGACTGTCCCTTTGGTATCTTTCGTCCCTCTTTTATAATCTGTTAGTATATTTAGCTTATTTAACTATATATGTCAATTAAGATCATTTTCTTTTAATCTCTCTGATCTGTATAAATTAATCTGTCTATGTGGAATAATATAAATATATGTGTTTTGTTCAAGTACATATATATATAAGTGGAAAAAAGTCATCAAAGATACCAGGCTTGTAAATTTGTAAACCAGACGTGAGTTTCATCAAAATAATCAGAGCGGAACAGATGATGATGTATTTTTTTTTGTTGTTATTTTTTTCTTGGAATTTCTCATCTTCTGGATTTAGTACCTGTGTACAGGATTAAATTCATTTTAAATAGCAATATAAAAATAAGGAGACGGGGTATGATTGCCAATGAGACAACTATCCACCAAAGTTCAAATGAAGTGGAAGTAGGCACTTATAGGCAACTGTACGGCCTTCAACAATTTATAACAAAACAATTTATGGAAAACATATGACAGACATAAACAAACGACAACCACTGAACTATAGGCCCCTTTTTTACAGTTAGAGTAAAAGTTCTCATTTAAGATAGTGATTTCATCTTTTTTGTAAAAAAAATAACCAGAAGTTCTCATTTCAGAACTTATATTTATGATTTAAGACCATTTGCTTATATCACAGCACCAAAATACATACATCTGCCTTTCAATGGGTAATAAAAATATGGTTTCAACACTTGCTTTTGTGAGTTTGAAACTTTAGTCTTACAAATGTTTTTCACCGTATTTCTCAACTATTTTCAAAAATGGCATTTTACACCTTTGCACATTAAAACTGCGATTTTCTGCATTCTTCATGTGTAGTATAATTTGATGACCTGTTAGAAATAGGCAAAAACAATGTTGTAACCTTAAAATACACATATTTGTCTGTCATTCTATGAATTTAAATAAAGAATGAAGGACTTCTAGACCTGATGTAAAATAAATTCAGGGGAAGTTGGCATGTATCCTTTATAGCATCCTTGAAATTTCATATCCTACGTTACTGCTTTTCATTAATTATCTAAACATATTGGCATAAAGAATCATTACCATCGGCTGTCCAAATGGATTTGCAGCAGGTGCTCCAAAGCCTGGCTGAGATGTTCGTATTCCAAAGCCTGGCTGAGATGTTGGAACTCCAAATCCTTGTTGAGCTGGTGTTCCTCCAAATCCTTAATGTCCATATCCAGTTTGAACAGTAAGTGGTGTTCCTGGTTGAGCACCAAATCCTGCCTGAGTTTGTGCACCAAATCCTTGCTGTGGTTGAGTACCAAATCCTTGCTGTGGTTGAGCACCAAACCCTGGTTGAGCTTCATAACCAGCATGCAACATTCCTGGATTACTAGGTGGTAATGTAGGTTGATTTCCAAAAAGTCCTAATATAGCATTTTAATCAACTCGAGAGACTAGTTTTGTACCACATAAGTCGATATCTTGAAGGTCAGAGGATGTTGATGTGGGTACTCCAACACCTGTGGATGTGGATGTGGGAGTACCCCATGGATCATTTGATGGAGATCTAGAAGATGTTGGTGGATTTTCACTTTCAAAAAGTGTTTCAAGCTTGTTCATTTGCTCTATACCATGCAAAACAAAAGTATGTCTTATTCAAACAACATGGTCCTTTGTGTAGGAATAAGGGTTTTAATTGCCTCCCTTGCTTTCAGCTTTGCTGTCCATCAAAGAATTATCAAAACTCACACAGCATTACAAAAAAATTGCAGTTGTCATTCATAATCTTCTTTCTGATAACCTTTGTGTTATAACTGACAGAAGTTTCCGAGTATTACAGAAAGCTTTTTATTTTCTATTAACAGATTTCACACTTCCAAAAAGATAAACAAACATTTTCTAATCTTTTTTTCCTTTTTATTGTTTGCATTTTGATAAAGAGCAGCAACATTGAAGACAGACTTTTCCAAAGTGGTTGTACTTCTACACAACATGTTAAACCATATATACATTTCAATTCCATTTTTTTCTTCTTATTAAACTGTTTTTTGTTGTTGTTTTTTTTGTTGGTTTTTTTTGCATTTGGGGATTCAAGTGCTGAAGGATGATCTTTGATAAAACACAGAAGATACACTTAATTCTTTTATCAAACAACAGTTGAATATTAACAAAAGAGTCGACTTTGTTTCAGTTCACCGATTCAGGAAAAGGGGTGGCAGAGATAATCGTCCGATTTTAGCAAAATTTGTCTCAATTAAGGATAAGGAAATTATACTGAAAAACGGATTCAAATTAAAAGGGACATGTTTTTGAGTTCAAGAGTAATTTCAAAAGAAATCATACAAAAACAAAAAACTTTATACTTGGTAGCCAAACAGGCCAGAAGGGAAATACATAGTTTTCTAAAAATCAATGGTACTACTTTTCACTTATAACTAGAGCCTCTTTAGAGCCTGTGTCGCTCACCTGCATCTTCAACTATAGCCACATATTTTTGTAAAAATCATCATTAAAAGGGACACAGGCTCTAAAGAGGCTCTAGTTATAAGAGTGATTTTAGAAAACTATGCATTTTCAGATATGATTATGCAAATTGGTCAGCTTTTTTTAGAATTTTGAAAAATATTTGAAAAGGGTTTTAACAGATACTTTTCTTTTAGCCTAGTAAACAGGTGGGTTTTGTAATTTTTACCTGTCATCAATATTACCCTCCAGTTTTGTAAAAAAAAATATTAAACGCAAAAACAATTATCAATTCCAAGGTATCATATTCATAATCTGTTTAGTGCTGTTTTCCTAGGTGATGTAGATTTAGAATGTGAACTTGATCAGGTAACTATAGATTCATTTGGAATAGAAATAAATGAGTTGTTCAATGAGACAGCAGCCTAACAACACAAATAACTAAAAGACATCTAGAGGTTAACAGACAGATGTCCATGCAATATAATGATATCTTAAGGTGGTATGGGTGTCTTCCTCCATCTTGGATTGTAAAAAACAGAGAATCTCAGGTCCAGATTTTGCATCAAGTTAGCAAAATTTGATGCAGGAATGCAGATGTTTAATGTACATTTTCATTTAAAAGTACCAATTTATAGGAATATAACTTCTAAATATTGATATTTTTGCAAATGTTAATTATTTTTGGTTGTTTTTATTTTTTTTTAAATTGGCATTTTAAGGGGAGGTAACTCTAAAAAAAGGCATTTTCTGAAGGATTCTGTATGGAATTTTCCTATTTTGTATTTTAGCCGGGAAAAACGTACGGTGACCCTATCTTTTCTTTTGATATTCTCAAAGCAGTGTCTGAAAGCTATCTTTTCCTGAAGTATTTAACAATTCTATCATTTTGTTTAGTTTCTAATCACAAAATGGTGTTTTTCCTGTATAATCCATACAAAATGTGTCATTTTGTCCCATCCTGTAGCTTGAGAAAATGCGCGGTGACCTATCATTTTTATTATATTTTTCAACATGTATCAATAGATACAACGTTTTGGCAAAGTATGAACAAATTCTATCATTTTTATTTTAGACTCCCATACCACCTTAATAGCTTCAAATAAAGAATTTTACAGCGACTATCTACCCTATCCTATTAGTTTATTCCGATAACCGTTGTGTATACACTGGTATACAGAAAACAATAGTAAGAAAGTAACCCTCTGTCACAGCGATGGTGAAACACGAGGTTTTCATAGAAACATTTTAACATGTACTGGATTGTCTTTAAAAAACGATTAATAGCAAAGTAATAATTTGACGAAATAATGTTCCCTTTTCACATTTAAGTATAATAACTGGCTTTCAAGTTGAAACACTTATTAATCAAGAGGTAGTCTTCCCGAATTTCTACGTTTTTGACTGTTCGGAAGTAAAATCTTTGTTTGAACGCGTGAAAAACATTTTAGTTCAGATGATTCTGATTCCTTTGTTGATCTTTTGTTCTGTGTTGGTATATTTCGTGGCTGTATGATACTCACAGCAAATGCATCGGGGAGTTTTTCGTTTCCAGCTCCTTCGTATGTGGTTTAAACAAATCACAATCAATATACAGTTTGTCTCTTACCAGACCTGTTTGGCTACCAGGTATAAAGTTTTTTGTTTTTGTTTGATTTCTTTTAAAATTACTCTTGAACTCAAAAACATGTCCCTTTTAATTTGGATCCGTTTTACAGTATAATTTCTTTATCCTTAATTGATACAAATTTTGCTAAAATCGGACGATTATCTCTGCCACCCCTTTTCTGAATCGGTGAACTGAAACAAAGTCGACTCTTTTGTTAATATCTAACTGTTGTTTGATAAAAGAATTAAGTGTATCTTCTGTGTTTTATCAAAGATCATCCTTCAGCACTTGAATCCCCAAATGCAAAAACAAAAACAGTTTAATAAGAAGAAAAAAATGGAATTGAAATGTATATATGGTTTAACATGTTGTGTAGAAGTACAACCACTTTGGAAAAGTCTGTCTTTAATGTTGCTGCTCTTTATCAAAATGCAAACAATAAAAGGAAAAGAAAGATTAGAAAATGTTTGTTTATCTTTTTGGAAGTGTGAAATCTGTTAATAGAAAACAAAAAGCTTTAAGCAATACTCGGGAACTTCTGTCAGTTATAACACAAAGGTTATCAGAAAGAAGATTATAAATGACAACTGCATTTTTTTGTAATGCTGTGTGAGTTTTGATAATTCTTTGATGGACAGCAAAGCTGAAGCAAGGGAGGCAATTAAAACTCGTATTCCTACACAAAGGACCATGTTGTTTGAATAAGACATACTTTTGTTTTGTAGGGTATAGAGCAAAATGAACAAGCTAGAAACATTTTTTGAAAGTGAAAATCCACCAACATCTTCTCCATCAAATGATCCATGGGGTACTCCCACATCCACACCCACAGCTGTTGGATTACCCACATCAGCATCCTCTGACCTTCAAGATATCGACTTATTTGGTACAAAACCAGTCTCTCTAGTTGATAAAAATGCTATATTAAGACTTTTTGGAAATCAACCTACAATACCACCTAGTAATCCAGGAATGTTGCATGCTGGTTATGCAGCTCAGCCAGGGTGTGGTGCTCAACCACAGCAAGGATTTGGTACTCAACCACAGCAAGAATTTGGTACACAAACTCAAGCAGTGTTTGGTGCTCAACCAGGAACACCACTTACAGTTCAAACTGGATTTGGACAACAAGGATTTGGATGACTCACCAGCTCAACAAGGATTTGGAGTTCCAACATCTCAGCCAGGCTTTGGATTACGAACATCTCAGCCAGGCTTTGGAGCACCTGCTGCAAATCCATTTGGACAGCCGATTGTAATGATTCTTTATGCCAATATGTTTAGATAATTAATGAAAAGCAGTAAGGTAGGATATGAAATTTCAAGGATGCTATAAAGGATACATGCCAACTTCCCCTGAATTTATTTTACACCAGGTCTAGAAGTCCTTCATTCTTTATTTAAATTCATAGAATGACAGCCAAATATGTGTACTTTAAGGTTACAACATTGTTTTGCTTATTTCTAACAGGTCATCAAATTATACTACACATGAAGAATGCAGAAAATCTCAGTTTTAATGTGCAAAGGTGTAAAATACCATTTCTTAAAATAGTTGAGAATTACAGTAAAATACATTTGTAAGACTAAAGTTTCAAACTCACAAAAGCAAGTGTTGAAACCATATTTTTATTACCCATTGAAAGGCAGATGTATGTTTTTGGTGCTGTGATATAAGCAAATGGTCTTAAATCATAAATATAAGTTCTGAAATGAGAACTTCTGGTTATTTTGTTTACAAAAAAGATGAAATCACTATCTTGAATGAGATCTTTTACTCTAACTGTAAAAAATGAGCCTATAGTTCAGTGGTTGTCGTTTGTTTATGTCTGTCATGTTTTCCATAAATTGTTTTGTTATAAATTGTTGAAGGCCGTACAGTTGCCTATAATTGCCTACATCCACTTCATTTAACTTTGTTGGATATTTGTCTCATTGGCAATCATACCACGTCTCCTTATTTTTATATTGCTATTTCAAATGAATTTAATCCTGTACACAAGTACTAAATCCAGAAGATGAGAAATTCCAAGAAAAAAAACCAACAAAAAAATACATCATCATCTGTTCCGCTCTGATTCTTTTGATGAAACTCACGTCTGGTTTACAAATTTACAAGCCTGGTATCTTTGATGACTTTTTTTCACTTATATATATATATATATATGTACTTGAACAAAACACATAGATTTTATAATTCTACATAAACAGATTAATTTTGCTTTTCCATGGCTGTTTATTTTTAAAATTTATTGCTAACTCCATTAATGTACGTAGTTACACTCCATTTTCTATTGACTTTTATATGGTTTTTACTATTTATTATTCTCATTCATCAACTTTTTTTATCTTCTCATTTTTGTGGTCTCTATCATTAAGCTGGGGAAAAAATTGTGAATAGATAGGATAAATATACGAATATGTTTATGGTGTTTTGAAAAAAAACCCATGTGAATAAATAAACTCATCATAGATACTAGAATTACATTTTGTATTTACGCCAGACGCGCGTTTCGTGTACAAAAATACTCATCAGTGACGCTCGATGTATTTGTCTTACATACCATAGATGTGCGCTTCTTATTTTAAAAGCAACGGTAATCGTGATTTTCAAAAATCTTGTAAAGTCTTAGGGGAGTTCGGTGAATGGTAAAAGGCTGTTTTATTTAACAGAAACTATGTAATATTTACAAATACATTTAGAATGACAAGCATGGAATATCACTTATACTCCAGTTACACTACAAAAAAACACACACATATAGGCGTAATCTTGTAATAAAGATTCCTTTTTGACTCTGGAAAGAACATTCTTGAAAAAAGTACAATAACAAAAATACCGACATCCGAGGAAAATTAAATTCGGAATGTCTTTTATCAAATGTCAAAATCTAAAGCTCAAAGACATCAAACGAATGATTAACATCAATACACATTGAAAAAAATATTGCAACACCGAATTAAAATTTAAATTAAAAAAACAGTCTTTGTCTTTTTGTGAATTTTTTTTTTTTAAATAGAATTAGTTAGACATTATTTAAACCTGAGTTTAATCAATAAATATCGACTCGATAAGTTCTTATCTGCACATGCAGCTTCTGTACCCATAAACAATAAAACAGATGTGTTTATCCTCATTGTTTTAAATATTAAAAAAAACAAATTTATAAAGATATGTGATTGACACCTTGTAACGGGTCCGCCAAAACTCTTAACTGCAGCGAGATGGCAGATTATCAGCATGAGAGAAGCAGGTATGTCGCTGTGGCAATTGTACGTATTATTGGTCATCACCATTCCACTATAAGTCGTTTTGAGAAAAAAAACAGGCAACAAACGATGTTCAAGACCTTCCGAGATCAAGAAGACCGCCTATAACATCTGCTACGGAAAATAAAGCATAATGAAGGTTGGTCAGAAAGAAACCCATTGCAAACAATACAAACAAATGTGAGAGTGGTTGCCCTAATACAGGAGACTTTAAACAAAAACTGTTGAAGATCGACTCATCACTACTGGTTATCGTGCGATATGACTATTTGTGGGTCGACCTTTGCTTATGAACAGACATACAATAGCCCGTATCCAATGTAATGCAGAGCTCGTCAAAGTTGGATATTAGCATCGTGGAGGAAGATCCATTGTTCCAATGGAATTCGGTTTATCTTCCTTGGTCCGATCGTAGCCCGGAATTGAACCATATCGAGCATATATGGGACACTATTTGGCGTGAATTGCGCTGAAGGACACCACAGTTCAAACATGAAATAAGCAATGCCCTTCATCAGGAATGGTTGCGGTAACCTCAGCAAACAAATTAGGCGACTGGTGGCATTAAGTATGTTTCAATTTTATTTTATCATATTCTATCCACAGTAAGAGGCTGATTTTTAAAAAATCAAGGTGCTGCAACACATTTTTCCATGTTTATATCTTATTCATGACTTGTTACAGACATGTAGAAAATTGTAGATTAAATCAGGTTTTATAGCAAGCTAAACCTCTCACTTGCATGACAGTCGCATACAAATTTATTATATTGACAACGATGTGTGAACAAAACTAACAGACATAATAGGTAAAACTGTAAACCACAGGGGTACAGCAGTCAACATTGTGTTATAATTCTAATCACTATAAAATCAAACAAATAGGTTAACAAAGAAAAGCAATAACATTATATAAACAAAGCATATAAGCAAACCCGAAAGACAAGAATACAAAAACTTTCCATAGCACAAAAGCACGACGATGGGATGTATATGTACGGAGCTACGTCAAAAGTAGAATAACAATAAATACTGAACTCCGATGAAAATTGAGAAGGAACGTCCCTAATCTAATGACAAAATCAAACAAAAATGGATAACAACTGTCATATTCCTGTCTTGGTACAGGATAGATATTACAAAAACAGATTAAACAGAAAACGTAATTAATTAAATTGGCTAAAGGATATCATTTACAGTTTCACAATCCTAAAGCAGCACCAATAGTTTTAAATCATGCACTGAAATAAGAACATATATATGGCATATACCATAATATGAAAACACCATACGAATCAACACTCAGTCTTTCTATTTATTCAGCTCATCGTTTAACATAGCAGAACTGAAATCAATAACCAACAATATATCTTCTTGTCAGATCCTTTAATTTTTCGTTGAAAATGCTGTCTTTATATTTATAATGCCTCCACTTTTTCTTATTTCTCAGCATATGTTTTGATGTAAAGGGCGTGCAAAAAGGACAATACCAGTGTTATCTTTTCGTCAGACGACTATGAGATCATAATACATGACTTTCCAATAAATGTTAGATAATTAAGAAAGGTTCCTCACAAAGTGTATAATTTTCATTTACTATTTTGTTCAAAGATGTGGGAACACTCGTTTCTGCTTTATTAGAAAAAAGCTTTATTAATAACAATAATTTCCCATCACTGTCATGACGTATACAGAAAACCTCCAGCGTAGGTACAAGTACACTTTAATATTGAGTAGCACTTGTCTACAAATCAGTTGTGGAAATTCCATTTAATGTAACAGGGGAAAACCAACAAAAGCTGAAATAGCATTCACCCCTGATTGCAATAAATGTATGTACGTTAAGAGTAATGGTTACACGAGCGCAATTGTTTGTTTACATTTTACTGGCAAGTTTTTTACCCAACGATGGTACTCAGAATAGAATCCTATATGGCTTCTGATTAGTTGATACAGGATTGGAATTACATTTAATCGAAAACTTATCCAATTAGGTTTAAAAATTTCCGAAAATCATATTCACATTCTACGAAGTATAGAAAATATCTTCCATTTCTGTACGTCGGACCCATTAAAAATAGCCTTTTTCATTAAGCGAAAAAAGTACAACTGCATTTAAAGTCAATTTGAGCCGCACGACCCTATATATTTTTGTAGTTGTAATGCAACACTGGCATTTCTAGTAACAGGAACTGCTACTCGTTTTTCCCTAGTTTATGTAGTCTTCGAGAAAAAAATCCGGAACACTAGTAGTACCCTATGGAAAATGCATTACGAATAATTGCGCTCTTGTAACTTATAAATAATTCCTGTGTAGATTATTATCTGCATACACTTCAACAAAAGACATAAGTGTGTAAATACTACAAACAAATTAAGTGTTGTATAATAACAAAGGATGAACTTAGGGAAAACATTTGATAATCAGTCACGAATCATATGTTATTGAAACTTGTACATTTGTTTCGATAAACACATGAGGACAAATTGAGATGGGTTGTATATGATACCTTAACAAAAAGATATAAAACAAAATGTTCAAACTACGACAATAACATGAATAAAATATACTAAACAAAGCGGCATTCTGTCTCTTCTTACTTAGAAGTTATGGCACATAAAAGGTTTCTGTCTGAATTGAAGTACAAACACTTGTTTTTTTGCGTTTTGGTCATTTTAAACATGTTTACCTTAAAATTTAAAGTTTTTTCTCATAGTTCTTCGCTTACTTAGTATCTATAAATGAGGAAGTAAAAAGTTAGTTAACTTTACAGGAAAAAGAACATAATATGAAAATTATGTTCATGATAAAAATTGAGTAATTAGTATTTTTATTGGGCAATAATATTCCGAATTGGCCGCACAGCGTACTATATCCTAAAAACACTGACTGTCGTTTGTTGTAACTAGTAAACAAATTACGTTGTTCGATATATAAAGTTACCTTTGAGCTATTGACACGATTAAAGTAGGATAAAATACACTTGGAAAAACCACAGGTTAATATTATTTTGAGACGTCCTTCAGATTTCAACCGAGAATTAAGTGTTTTAGGTTTTTGATTATGTTGTCGGCATTGGCTTCCTGCAGATACATAAATCGTGTATTATAGGTGCTTATAAATTTGTTAAGCAACAGTGACTGAACATGGACGGGACAATGATTATGCATTCACTTATAGTGATTTCTTTTTTGAATACACAAATTGTACATTCAAAAACACAGGTAAGAAGCTAAAATAAATAAATACGTATTGTGGCTGATGCTTTCTTGATTTAGAAATCCATTTTATGCTAGAATATACATTACTTGGTCTGAATTGTCTTAGGAATATGAGTATTTTATCTGAAGACAAGAAAAAAATATTATAGAAGTCAATGTTTCAGTGTTATTGTGCTACGGTAAATTTTTAAATCCTTGACATTAATTTTTCTAAAAAATATATGTTTTGATTACTAAGTATATTCTTTTATGGGTTTCCTTCGTTACACATTTGTTTGTTTTTATTGTGATTTAGTATAACACAGTATTAACTATTTCACCCCTTTTTGTGACATTGTTTACCTATTATGTATTTTTGTTTCGTTCACACATTGTTGTCAATATAATGGATTATTATGCGATTGTGATACTAGTGAGAGGGTTTGCTTGTTACAAAACCAGCTTTAATCCAATATTTTGACCTTAAGGAAATGCCGGCTACAAGTCAGGATAATGATAGTTATTATCCATTCGTTTGATGTGTTTGAGCTTTTCATTTCGCAATTCGATTAGAGAAGTAAAGTATTGCAATAACGTCCACGTATCATATACATATGCTTTCATTTTGGAAACAAAATGTCCAAATATTTTACCCTTGGTTACGTATGACGATATTTTCCTATCAAGCTATCTTCGTTCCTTTCAATAAAAAAAAAACACGCCTCCCTATCCTCTGTTTCAGCTGTATGTCATATGAAGTGACTTTTCATATAGAGGTGGTTTCCTCCCCGATACTACAAATAAATCACCAATGACTGGTACGACACACAACTCGGAATGGGTGTCAAATGTTTTAATTCAACGTCCTTCAACCTTCTAGTGTCCGTCCTCAAGCTTTTGCTAATGTTTTGGCGGCAACATTTTATCATGGGAAAATAAATCCAAGTTATTTGTATTTATGGGTTTAAATATATGTAACGTGAAATGCAGTTTCTGTTACGTCTTTAACGATATAATAGATAATAAAGTCTATGCTTGAAGTAAACAACGTAGGAAATACAATTTTTTTGTTTATTTTCTTTTTATCAATTACATTTAATTTTCGTGAATGCGAAGATAATTTCTTCTTCAATATTTAAAATCATAAAATCCAATGAAATATTCGGACTCAGCGGATACTACTTTACCAGCTGTGACATATTATATGAGCAATATATTCGCCTGGCAGACCGACAAAATTCAATCTCGTACAAACTTTTAATTTTAGAGCAATTTGGTTTTTATACTACTATGTAATAATAACTTGGGGAGGGGGACGCACATAACGACATGTCCGTTGGCCGTCGACAACAGTGATCGCTTCAGGTTATGAATACTATAATTTCTCTTCCTAAAAAAAATTAAAACACCTGAAGCCGATTTCTCTTCGTTCAGTTATTTGTTTATTTGTATATAATGTTTTGTATGACAGGACTTTTAATTCATTTGACCGTTTCGTTGACGAAAATCATAGAGACCGCTTCGGAAAATGAATATTCATGCATATGGTATATTTGTATGTTTTTCAGAATCCTAGAATATATTATATGCACATAAAATCTGATGTGAAATTCCGATTTGCAACAACTTTAGTTACCAGCAAAGTTGCTAACAGTGCAAAAGCTTCAGTTGAAGCTCATTTTGAAGTCACTCTTCCAGATGCAGCATTTATTACAAAATTTGATATGTAAGTTTTAAATTTTGATGTTGCTAAAAAGTAACGAAGACATAAATTCAAAAGACAAAATTTAAAGTTTTGATATACTTTTGGCCTATTTCAGCTCTTTCACTTATAAGTCCTAAGTTTTAGGTTCAATTGCATTTTAGACCAAAACAATATGCATATAATGGTGCAGTAAATAGATGTTGATATGTATAACTAAACAATCTTCTACAAAACCTAAATTGTTTCATGAGAACATTGCAAAACAGATCCATAAGAGCGCATATTTAATTCTTGTAAACTGCAATTGCTTAATAAAATAGAAAAATCAAATTAATTTTAAAAAATGTCACACTGCTTTTTTTTTTCTCATCTTAAAATTAACTATAATTATTTTAGAATATTAATAGATGGTGCTGTAAATTTTTCAGGGAAATTGATGGACAGGTGTATCCCGGAGAAATCAACGAGAAAGCGACAGCGAAAGAGAAATATGATACAGCAAAGAAGAAGGGTCAAAGTGCTGGACATGTGGCACAAAAGTAAGTACACGATCACAATAAAAGAGGGACGAAAGATACTAAAGGGACAGTCAAACTCATAAATCTAAAACAAACTGACAACGCCATGGCTAAAAATGAGAAAGACAAACAAAAAACAGCACACATGACACAACATAGAAAACTAAAGAATAGACAACACGAACCCCTCAAAAAACTAGGGGTGATCTCAGGTGCTCCGGAAGGGTAAGCAGATCCTGCTCCACATGTGGCACCCGTCGTGTTGCTTATGTGATAACAAATTCCGTAAATAGTCTAATTCGGTAGGTCATATTCATTAAAGGGAAGGTTGTAGTTACGACGTAAGGAACATATCCGATATCATTTGTGAAACGGTTATTCCATAACGGTCAACCAACTCGTGATGGCGTCTGTAAAATTTACGAAGGGATGATTTCAACTTCACCATTTGGAACTCTTGGTTTAATAGCTTCCTTGTGAGCAGCAACCCTCTATCAAGAAAGTCATGAAAATGCAAGCACGGGAATATCGTATCAATTGAGAGATATATACCCCGTATGCACACGCTGCTGGAATGTTGCTACTTAGAAATGGAAAGTTCACAATTGGAAAGCTGAAATCATCTCTTTTGTCGTAAAGTTTTGTTTTCGACCGACCCTCATTGTCAATTTCTAGATGTAAGTCAAGATATGAGGCCGACTTAACTGTATCTGTGGTATCCTTTGTCTCTAGCTTGATTGGATAGATGCGTTCCACATAGTCACCAAATTTTGAATTATTTAGTGAAAGAACATCATCTATATAGCGGAAAGTAGAGTTAAAGGATATTGCTAACTTTTTATCTTTCTTCCTAAGAAGTTCCTGCATGAAGTCAGCCTCATAATAATAAAGAAACAAGTCGACAAGTACAGGGGCACAGTTTGTTTCCATTGGAATGCCGACAGTCTGTTGAAAAACACTTTCTCCGAACGTAACAAATAGGTTGTCAATCAAGAAATCAAGCATCTTGATAATATCAGTTTCGGAGAATTTTTTGTTTGAATCAGAGTGGTCCTTTACAAAGTAGGATTTATCCTTCCCTAAGACAAGATACTTGAATCTACGTTGGCTATTCTTTTTTTATAAAGCAAAGCAATACTAACTCTTTCAATTTGTCTCTTAGATTGGAATGTGGCATACTAGTGTAAAGAGCAATAAGTTATTAGATGTTTCAAGTAAAAGAGACTAGGGTACTCGGTCATAAAACTATACTCAAAACTTGGAGTACAAAATTAGTGCTCGAAACAACAAATCCAGTTTTTTGATTGGTTGATTTTCGAGTCTGAGTACCAAAATCGTGCTCGTAAGTTTTATGACCGCAAGGCCTGCTAGATGGTATAATGGAATTTATTTAAATAAAATTGAGAAAGGAAATGGTGAATATGTCAAAGCGACAACCACCCGACCACAGAGCAAACAACAGCCGAAGGCAACCAATGGGTCTTCAATGTAGCGAGAATTCCCGCACCCGTAGGCGTCCCTCAGCTGGCCCCTAAAATATGCATAATAGTACAGTGATAATGGACGTCATACTAAACTCCGAATTATACACAAGAAACTAAAATTTAAAATCATACAAGACTAACAAAGGCCAGAGGCTCCTGACTTGGGACAGGCGCAAAATTGCGGCGGGGTTAAACATGTTTATGAGATCTCAACCCTCCCCCTATACCTCTAGCCAATGTAGAAAAGTAAAAGAATAACAATACGCACATTTAAATTCAGTTCAAGAGAAGTCCGAGTCTGATGTCAAAAGATGCAACAAAAGAAAATAAATAAAATGACAATAATACATAAATAACAACAGACTACTAGCAGTTAACTAGTATGATTAAAGAATGGTTTCTGATTTTTAAACTTTAAACAGTTACTAATTAGCTGTTATGTCGCTTGGATATTCTTAAAAGCGAAAATACTTAATTTTTAAATGATTAAATGCAAAAAAACTGATAAAGCTAGTTTATGAATAAAATAGAAGAAATAAAGAGCAGGTTATTTTTATGCTGAAAAAATGAAATCATTTAAATCATACCAAACAATCATCATAAGTAATCATAACATTGCATGGCCGAATTTACGTCAAAGTTTCGAAATTGCACCGAGTACCCAAAATTGCACCCATTTAGCAAAAATATCAGCGGAAATCTTACAAGTTTTATTAGAGACTAAGCAAGTCCAGCTTTTGTCGTGTTTGTATGTGTGAGTGTGGGTGGGTGATCGTCTTTCATCATAGCTAAATAGTTCAAATATACACAAAATATTCACAGTATATATCGACGAAGAAATAATCACGATCAAAAGTACAATCTAAGGAAACTTTTATATGCGACGTCTAAAAAACCCTTGTTTTGAAAATTAGCAATTAAAATATGTAACAGGCATCAATTTCCTAAAAAAAAAGAATAAAATATGCACTATAAATTGTCAAATTGTTCTAGATAATTGAAGACATAAAACAAAATATCGGTTATTTAATTCAAGGATATGAAAATTTAAGAATAGACGTAATTTGGTTCCGTTCATCAAGTTAAAGAATTGTGGATCGGCCATGTTTTTATTCAATATGGATTCAGAATTAATTAGTTATCAAAGGTACCAGGATTATAATTAAGCATGCCAGACTCGCGTTTCGTCTACATAACACTCATCAGTGACGCTCATTTCGAAATGTTTATAAAGCCAAACAATTATAAAGTTGAAGAGCATTGAGGATCCAAAATTCCAAAAAGTTGTGTCAAATACGGCTAAGGTAATCTATGCCTGGAATAAGAAAATTCATAAGTTTTCTAAACAGGAAATTTATAAATATGACCACATTATTGATATTCATGTCAACACTGAAATGTTGACTACTGGGCTGGTGATACCCTAGTGGACGAAACGTCCACCAGCAATTGATGAAACAATCAAGTAAATAAGAACACATCTACAAAATAAACACAAAATTGAAAGTTTTGTCGTGAACAATATAACCAAAATAGGTGCAACTTTGTGTACCCTCACGTTAGATATTAACGTAATATTCGGAGAAGAACAACAGCCTAGAATCATTGAAAAATGTCAGTAGATGACACATTGCGCCAGCCTTTATTACAAATAACATTCCATTTCATTGCAGACCAAGACATACCAACCGGTTCAGTGTTGATGTAAACGTAGCAGCCGAGAGTAAAGTTGCCTTTAATCTTACTTACCAAGAATTATTAGAGCGAGTCTATGAACAATATGAGCATATAATATACGTAGCTCCAGGCCAGATTGTGGAGGATTTCAAGATTGACGTGTATATTCATGAGTCAAGAGACATTACTAAGGTCTCAGTGCCACCGTTGCGAAATGATATTATTTTGGGGACTATAGGTAACTAGTTGAATGATAGAAAATTGGTTAGAGACATTATTATTTATGTCAGTGGTAATTGTAGAAATAGACATTTAAATGATGAAATTGTACTAAAGTTAATTCGGAGTCAAATTTGTTCGTTTAGTGTATGTTCAATTAATGTGTAAGTATATCTTTTGATAAAATTAAGCCATTTCAATTTATGTTTTATAGTGTGTCTTATCATGTTGTGATGCTACACTATTGTTTCGGATAAGGGTGAAATCTAAATGTTTAAACCCGCTGCATTTGGCTGCACCTGTCCTAAGTCAGGAATCTGATTGTCGGTTTTTTATGTGGTTCTTACGTGTTTCTCGTTTTTTAAATAGATTAGACTGTTGGTTTTCCCGTTTGAGTGGTTTTACACTAGCCGTTTTAGTGTCCTTAAAAGCTTGCTGTTCGGTGTGAGCCAAGGCTCTTTGTTGACCATATTTGACCTAATGAGTATAATGGTTTACTTTTAGAAATTGTTATTTGGATGGGGAGTTGTCACTTTGGCACTCATACCACATCTTCTTATATCTATTTATATTTTATATTGTTCAAATGTTAACGGTTGCAAGGCATTAAAACGGATGCTTTTAAGTTTTTACATAATTAAGTATACGGTTCCGATTGATGGGCAACCGTTCACATAGTACAACCTCTAACCTGGTCTTTTGCGAATGCACCAACAGATATATGTTTTTTAAATTTCATTCTTTATTATCGAGATGGAAAGACCTTCAATTGTTCAGAGAGGTTTTTAATATAATTTTTGTTTTATTTCTAACAGAAGAGAAAAACGCTTTGGCTATCATCGAGCGACCAACACAAAAGTCTGCCACTATTCATTATGCCCCTACAGCCGATGACCAGAAACATATGTCTGACAAGGGAATATCAGGGTTGTTTGTTGTCGAGTATGATGTCCAGAGAACATTTGATGCTGGTGAAGTCATGGTAAATGAAATAATTCTAATTTTCTCTCGGTTGCTTTCAGCAAAACATGAAATAGTGTGACCGTATCAGCTTTAAATGCGTTTTTAACATATTCATATTAAACATTTCAACTATCTAGTTACAAATCCAAAGGCGCTACTTTGAAAAAGCCTAACCGCACCCACCGCTTTATATCAAAAGTTTTTTGTCAATATTTGAAGAAATGGAGGATTAAAGGTTGTATATGACTACCATATTGTATAGGAATTATTGATAAACAACCCATTGACTTGCATGAAATGCTGCTATATACTTCGCATCTGATTCAATACACATGGTATATGCAAATTGCACAAAAAACGGTTGTACTATTTTGGTAAATAATTTTTAAGGAAGTTTTGTAAAGTCTCATCTATTGATTTTACTTGATGATTTTGCTTATGTGTTTGTTTTCTTTCTACAATTGCAAAATTATTTTCATATATTTTAGATAAATGGTTTTTTTAAAAACACATCGTACATGCATCACAATAAGCACGTCATTTAATCGTTTTTTAACAGGTTGTTGATGGATACTTTGTACACTTCTTTGCACCAGAAGGTATGGATCCTTTACCAAAAGACGTTTTATTCATCTTAGATGTTAGTGGATCTATGTCGGGCACTAAAATAGCACAACAAAAGAGTGCCATGAAAAGCATTTTGAAAGATCTTTTCGAAGGTGATCGTTTCAACATAATGCTGTTCAGCAAAAAAAATAATTTGTGGCAGAAAACATTATTGTCTGCTAGCAACACAAATAAACAGAAAGCATTTCAATATGTTGAAAATATGAAAGCAGACGGAGGTAAGCATATTGTAAAGAATAAATGCCAAACAAAGTTTTTAAAAAATCTTTCCCTATTTTTTTTATAAATTTGATTGGTTATTTGATTTGTGTTTAACGCCATTTTCAGCACTATAGTGCTATATCGTGGCGGTTCAGTTGTTATTTTTGGAAAAATCCGAGGTGCCCAGAAAAAACACCAACCTTCGAAAAAATTAGATACCAAAAGGCTATTATTTTACCTCAATAAAAACAGACGATCAATTAAAAAGCGAATCAAAATATGAAATACACAAAGTAGTGCAATCATATATATAAAGAAAATATGGATATAAAATAATAACAATATGGTGGATATTATTTAACTTTATTTGTTTTAAGAAATGAATGCTTCTTTTTTCAATTTCATTGAGGTGTAAAAGTGTTGACAGAAGCACATTTTGTATGAAGCGCTGAAGCGCTTCATTTTAAAAATGTGTCCACGATCAACACTTTTACAACCCTATCAAATTACTAAAAGAAAAATTTATTTCTTATTATCACATTTGTTATGCTATAAGTAAGACCACAACAAAAAAGTTTTATCAAGTTTTTTCGTTATATATACCTGTGCACTTTTGTGGAAGCACGTGTGTTTACGAATGTAAAATTTCATTTTGATATGAAGGTTAATTTTTGATTGACGCGCGATTGTTTTTAGCTAATCAAACTAACTAATTATCGTTTATATGTCTTATTGGAGATTTTAATGCTCGAACTGCAGAAGATTCAGACTTTGACGTCGTTAATTTTGAAGAATTTAAGGAATGTTAGACATTGAAAACGAGGGTAGTTGTACTTTAGAGGAGTTAAATACAAGTCGATTAAGGAAAAGTACGGATCACAAAAAAAATAATTTTGGTAACTTGCTTCTTGAATTTTGTAAGAATAACAATATGTTTATCCTAAATGGAAGAATATGTGAAGACAAAGGTCTGGGTAGTTTTACATGTAAAAACACCAGTGTAGTTGATAACAATATTGCTTCCCAAAATTTTCTTAAGCTGAGTATTAAATTCTAGCGTTTTATTTTCGGATATTCATAATCCGTTGTTAAAGATTAAATGTTATGAAAAACAAAACGACGTCAGTCATGATGATGACATGCCTGAGGAGAAGATTAAGAGATGGGGAAAATGAACAATTAGACACCTTTATTAGTAACATTGATAGACTTAAAGTAAATGAAATACTAGCTCATTCAACGGAAATGGTTGAAAAAACAAGTGAAAACTCAATTATTAATAAAGTTGTTGAGGATGTCATTTACTTACAAATGGGGCAAAGTCTACATTCGGCACATTTACTAAAAGACGTAAGCATACACAAAATATAAAAAAAAAATCAAAACCATGGTTTGATAGCGAATGTAAGGAAGCTAGAAAAAAGTTTCGGTCTAGTAGACGAAAACTTAAGCGAAACCATACTAACAAAAAAGTCAATGAAACAAAGAAACTAGCGAGTAATGGATAAGAGCATTCGTAAACATAGAAAGAAAATTAGACACAAGATAGAAAACTTAAAATCGATTAACCCGAAAGAATACTGGAAAATTTTGAACGGTGGTAAAAGGGGAAACAATCCATGTGTACCTATTAACATTTTGTTTGATTATTTTAAGAATTTAAATTTAGGAAATTCTGGAGATGAGGAGATTGTTTTAGAAAATCAGAACAATGTAAAAAATTTAAATGTTATGTTAAACTCACCTATTACAGAAAAGGAAATTGAACAATCTTTGAGAAAGTTAAAAAAAATAATAAATCCTCGGGTGATGTTGTGATTGTAAATGAATATTTAAAACACTCTTTTAGTGTTATGTCACAGGTGTTTGTGAAACATTTTAATATTATATTTGACAGTGGAATTATTCCTGATATTTTGGTTTCCGGAAATATAATACCTTTATTTAAGAATAAAGGTAACAAACATGATCCTAGCAATTTAAGACCTATAACAGTTATAAGCTGCTTTGGGAAATTATTTACTACTATTTTGAATTCACATTTGAATAAATTTTCTGATGATTTTTGTTTATTATGTCAGAATCAAGCTTGTTTCAGAGAAGGTTATTCTACTATAGATAATTTATTTAATCTACATGCTTATTAGTATCATGAAAAATAAGAAAAAGAAACTATTCTGTACATTCGTAGATTTTGCTAAAGCCTTTGATACTGTTTGGAGAAAGGGTCTCTGGCATAAATTACTTGTAAATGATATTAACAGTAAAATGTATAAAATATTAAATATGTACACTGGTATTAAATCTCGTATTGTGTATAATGGTGAAATGTCAGAATACTTTTCATGCAATATCGGTGTAAGACAGGGTGAAAATATGTCTCTTATTTATATTCATTGTATTGAACGATCTTCAGCAGTTTATTGGAGAAACAAATGTATGTGGTTTGAATTGTATTACTGATGAAATAGAGAATGAGTTTGATATCTACTTAAAACTGTGTGTTATTCTACGCAGATGATACAATGTTATTTTTCGGATAATGCACCCGATCTACAGTTGCAATTAAATATATTCTTTGAATATTGCAGTACCTGGAAATTAAAAGTTAACACAAGTAAAACTAAGATTATATTTTTTTCTGGTGGTAGATTACCCTAAAATATTAACTTTATATATGATGGAAATCCATGTGAGATAGTCAACGAATTGACATACCTTGTGTTAAATTTTTCAAGAACAGGTAGCTTTATGAGTGCTAAGAAAATTTTAGTTAGAAAAGCAAATAAAGCAATGTATGAAGTATTGAAAAAGGGGAGGTTGCACAACTTGTAAGTGAAATCACAATATGATCTATTTGATAAAATCGTGAAGCCAATCCTCCTGTATGGGTGTGAGATTTGGGGTTTCAGTAATACTGATATTATAGAAAAAGTGCACTTAAAATTTTGTAAACTATTACTAAACCTTACGAAGTCGACACCTTATTTTATGATTTATGGTGAACTTGGTATTTATCCCATGTCTTTATATATACAACTGTGTATGGTTAATTTTTGGTCAAAAATGGTAAATGGGGATGATAACAGGATTGCTTAAATATTATACATTCAAATTCATGTTCTTGAAGAATTCTGACAACCAATTTAGGTCAGATTGGTTGAAATACGTTAAAGATACATTATATAAATGTGGATATAGCAATATATGGTTGTCACAAGGAAATTTTAATTCTAAGTGATTGGGTATTAGTTTAAAACAAAAGTTATTTGATCAGTTTCAACAAAAATGGAGAGATGATATTGACTGTTCATCAAAAGGTTTGGCCTACAAATTGTATAAACAAAATTTTGAATTTGAGGAATATCTGAATATTTTAAGTGATAAAGATAGAATAACATATTGTAGATTTCGAACGGGTAACCATAAGTTACCAATCGAAACTGATAGATGGAATAAAATTGACCGAAACCTTAGATATTGTAACTTATGTCATTGTAACGAGATTGGTGATGAATTTCATTACACTTTGCAGTGTAGTTCTTTTGCAAATTTTCGAGCACA